>NC_064042.1:2827458-3136381 GCF_932526225.1 Nematostella vectensis
AGCTGGCGAAGCTAGCATAGCTGGTGAAGCTGGTGAAGCTAGCAAAGCTGCTGAAGCTAGTGAAGCTGGTGAAGCAGTGAAGCTGGTGAAGCTAGTAAGGCTGGTAAAGCTAGCGAAGCTGTAGAAGCTAGTGAAGCTGGTGAAGCTAGTAAAGCTGGTGAAGCTAGCGAAGCTGGTGAAGCTAGTGAAGCTGATGAAGCTAGTGAAGCTGGTGAAGTTGTTGAAGCTGTTGAAGCTAGTGAAGCTGTGCTACACCAGCTGTGCTACACCAGCTTCACTAGCTTCACCTGCTACACCAGCTTCACTAGCTTTACCTGCTTTACATGCTTCACCAGCTTCGCTAGCTTCACCAGCTTCACTAGCTTCGCTATAGCTTCACTAGCTTCGCTAGCTTCACCAGCTTCATTAGCTTCACCAGCTTCAACAGCTTCACCAGCTTCACCAGCTTCAACAGCTTCACCAGCTTAACTAGCTTCACCTGCTACACCAGCTTCACTAGCTTCACCAGCTTCACTAGCTTCACCTACTACACCAGCTTCACTAACTTCACCTGATACATATTAGCTTCGCTAGCTTCACCAGTTTCACTAGCTTCGCCTGCTTCACTAGCTCCACCAGCTTCACTAGCTTCACCAGCTTCGCTAGCTTTACCAGCTTCGCTAGCTTCACCAGCTTCGCTAGCTTTACTAGCTACACGCGCCTATCCGAAGTCTTCCACCCTGACGACATCCGGACATGGCGCATCTTATGTCCTATTTGTAGGCAGTGCAACATTGATTTAGTTTGTCGCTGTTAAGTTTGCTAGTGTTGTTTTTATGTATGTAATGTTGACTATACTGCTGACCAACGGAGGCTGAGCCTTTAAGGGACCTCGAGTCCTGTTCTTTGCCTCCTACGGCCGTCATCACCGTGAATGTAATAAATAAATAAAATAATAAATAAATAAATAAATAAGTAAGTAAGTAAGTAAGTAAGTAAGTAAGTAAGTAAGTAAGTAAGTAAGTAAGTAAGTAAGTAAGTAAGTAAGTAAGTAAGTAAGTAAGTAAGTAAGTAAGTAAGTAAGTAAGTAAGTAAGTAAGTAAGTAAGTAAGTAAGTAAGTAAGTAAGTAAGAAAGTAAGTAAGTAAGTAAGTAAGTAAGTAAGTAAGTAAGTAAGTAAGTAAGTAAGTAAGTAAGTAAGTAAGTAAGTAAGAAAGTAAGTAAGAAAGTAAGTAAGTAAGTAAGTAAGTAAGTAAGTAAGTAAGTAAGTAAGAAAGTAAGTAAGTAAGTAAGTAAGTAAGTAAGTAAGTAAGTAAGTAAGTAAGTAAGTAAGTAAGTAAGTAAGTAAGTAAGTAAGTAAGTAAGTAAGTAAGTAAATAAATAAATAAATAAACTGTCTACAGCACACCAGCATTATATCAGTGACACCAACATGTAATCGCTATATTCGTGACGGTAATCATGGCAAATGCCACACAAGGCTTGACGCTAAAAAAAATACTCAGTAACCAAGGGTAATCAGGTAAGCTAAAAAAAATCCTTCACTGTCAAAATACTTTTTTTAAATAACAAATTTCACTTGAAATTGAAAACCCGAGCCCACACCCCATTAAATCGAATCAGCGGAATTAGCCCAAAAGGGTGGCCTGGGTCCGACCGGCTTTCCCTTGCGTCAGAGGCAACATGGCGGTCGGCAACGAGAACGAAACCCTGGACCATGAAATCGTCGAAGAAACGGTTAGAAATAACTCTTAGTCACATTTAAATACTCCTTTATAGCACTAAATAATCTATCTGTATTTATACAGTGTAAATCGCTCGGGTAAAGAGGGTTTCGATTACATTGAGCCACCAAACTTGTGAGTGCATTTAGCTTGTGTCTGAGCGAAGTGCTGGAAGGGTTGGTTTGTAGTATTCCTATTGACCAAAAGTCAGATTTCCATACAACTGTAACCATCGATAGCTTTGGTTTTGCTTACTAGGATATTCTTTATTATGTCTAGATTGAAAAAAATAATAATAATAAACATTCATACTTGTTATACATTTTTTTTTTTAGATTATTGGAGAATTAGTTGTGTAACACTGCCTGATAATTTAACGAGTTGAGTGTACCCATTTTTTTTCTAGCCCTTTTTTTGGATGAGAAAAAATACAGCTGAACAAGTAAAATTATCCGGCTGTATTACACAAGCTAACTCTTCAATAATTTGTTTGCCACATGACACACAAAAAAAAGAGATGAAAGTACTTTAAAAGACCTGCAGTATAAATCAACATTCTTGCTAGACCAGGTCAAGTGCAGGACTCTGTAAATACAATCATATTAGATTCGATATGAATGTTACACACAAGGCAATAATAGGGAGCTGCTTGGAATTCGTTTTCTACAACAACGCCAATGTTTTCAGACAGTGTATTATTGCCCTTTCATTTCACTCTCTGATGGGAAAACGTTTGTCATATAATAAAGCTTTTTTTTGCATACTTTAATTCACATTCCCTTGCTTATCAAATATACAATGTAAAATAGTAAATAAGTGTGTAAGCACTCTAACCAAATGATTTAGCCTATTTACATATTGAGATCACTTGATACTCTCAAATTTACATCTGGAGTTTTACTGAATTGTTCTTCTTTTTTTTCTCTGGCCTTTAGATGAGTGACCCAGATCCTGAAGAAGAGAATGAGGAGGAGGAAGAAGAGGAGGAGGAAGATCTGGTAGATCCAATGGATGCTATTCGTGAGTCATGTGAAGAGAAACCTGAATGCTCCAAACTGAAGCTGGAGTTGTCCAATTGCGAAGAGCGAGTGAACTCTAAGTCAAGCACAACAGAAACCTGTGCTCAAGAACTACTTGACTTCATGCACTGTAGGGACCACTGTGTAAGTCAGAACAGATTGCTATTGCACACCTACCAACTCTTCAGTTTAGCCAGAAGTCTCCTGATTTCCATCCTTGGTCTTTCAGAGGAAAAATGAAACTTTTCATATGTTTACACATTTTACTCTACTTGTTTTTTTCCTATACCATGTAATTGGGTTACAATATTTTAGTAGGTCATTGTTCCATCTTTTTATGGACAATATCTATCAGTTTCTTAGCCTGTTTGAGGGCAATGTGTTTGGGGACACTCCAAAATGAGCCTGGATGGTGTCTGTTTGATTATTTTATTTTATTAGGGGAATAATAAAAATCGAATAATTTCAATCAATTATGAACTAATGTTACTTTCCTCAATTTTCAGGTTTCCAAGTCATTGTTTAACAAGTTAAAGTAATTGCCTAGCTTAATCAGCGTGGTGGAAGAGAGCATGTCAACCTCCATTTGAGGGATTTAGTTGTAATTCTTTCTCTCTGACTTAATGGTGTGGACTGAGTTGTTGCAAAATAGGTCAACGAAAGTGACTGTGAATCATAGCTTTGTAGTCATTTTCAATCTGATCTTTGCAATTTTATTGTAAAAGGAATATAACTCTCAATAAATTTAATATCCACTTTTATTTTGTGTCATTGTAATAAGTGCACTTTTTTAAGAACTCTTTATTTTCTAATGTACTCATTGGGTATTCTGTGCCGCTTCTTTATTCTGGAACAACGGACTCAGAAAGCTCTGCAAACAATATTGATAAAATCACACTTTTCATGGTTTTAGCTATTTCAAATAGATACATGAATTGGCTGGGAAAATGTTAATAAGATAGCCTGAACTTGGCTTGAGCAAACCATTTGTCTAAAATCGCCTTACTTCTGAAAAGTATTGTTGTCTCTATATAGATCACAATAAAATCAGATTGAGAATGAACCTTATATGGAGAGAATGTCCATATAAAGAGTACAAGTGCCCCTGGGCCACCCCGCGTACCCGGCCCCCGCTATATAAAGGGAATACTCGTGTCTTCGGTAAGAAGCGCTGCGACAAGCGTTTCTTCAAAGCGGAACTCGACTGGGTTTTCAGGTTGAAAATCTCAAATCTGACCGCTGAAAACACAAGGAGACCCAAAACAAACTTCGTCAACTCCTTGAAAAATAGTTTCACTATGTTTTGATGAACTTTATTTGCGGTTAAACAACGAAAGTTGGACACAGTGAGCGAAGGAAGATTCTTCTCCATTGATTACCTCACCGCCATTTTCCGTGGAACTGGTCTAGATTAGAATGGCCTTGGTTTCGGGGTCGCCGGCCCCGCTAAGGGACGTAAAACGGGTTCAATTCGGAATCCTTAGTCCAGACGAAATAGTAAGTTGTGTAGTTTTGCTAGAAGCCTTTTAGATTGCTTTCTTATTTGAGGAATTTATTATGATTGATAACGAATGCACAGTTTGGAAAAGTCTTTAACGTTGGAAAAGTGTAGACTTTTTGGCCGTCTAAACATTTCGAACTTCATTCTTTTCTAGAAACAAATGTCTGTGACAACGGATGGTGGAGTAAAATACTCCGAAACGATGGAAGGAGGCCGACCAAAGCTCAACGGCTTGATGGATCCACGACAAGGGACGATCGATCGGTTTTCTCGATGTCAGACATGTGCAGGAAATATGACCGAATGTCCAGGCCATTTTGGCCACATCGAGCTAGCCAAACCAGTCTTCCACGTCGGATTCATGACCAAGATAGTCAAAACTCTCCGTTGCGTGTGCTTTTACTGTTCCAAGCTCCTTGTAGACTTGGTAAGATATGGTTTTTGTTTGGCTTTCCCGCGCTCTAACCTCAGCCATGTTTCTTGTTCCGTTGCAGCTTCTAGTGCGCATGGCTGCGAAAAGTTCGAATTCCCGGGTGGGGAGGGGAAGTAGAAATTTGTTTTCTGGTTATGTATGTGATTATAATCTGGATTTTTTTTTTATAATGTTATTTTTCTAGCAAATTTGCATTGCACAAAAACACAAAAATTGATATTTACTAGAAATTATTGCATTAAACAGGGTATAAGCAGCAAGATAATGTCATATCTGGCTGAGCCGTATCTTGAGCTGGTCACTGTTTTCATCTTACTGGTTGATGTTTCTCTTCTCTTAGAATAATCCAAGAGTGAAAGAGATCCTCTCTAAATCTCATGGCCAGCCACGCAAAAGAATGATGCACATGTATGACCTGTGCAAAGGCAAGAACATCTGTGAGGGAGGGGATGAGGTGGATGCCGGCGTACTTGCACAAGACAACCCCAATGAGGCTGAGAAAAAGCTGGTAAGGATCTATCTACCAAATGCATAGTACCATTTTAAAGAGCTTTGTTATTGTTTTCATTCAGTATTGAAATCATTTTACTAGATTTCCAGCTGTGTAAGCCTGGATAACAAAGTCCTAGAATAATAATAATAAAAAAAAAAATCTCTTTTACTTAATATATGAGCAACCTTTCTTCCCCCCTACCCCCCGATTACAAGCTGTAATTAATTGTAAGAATATACTTTTTCCTTTTAGAACCATGGAGGTTGTGGTCGATACCAACCAAAGTTCAGGAAAACTGCCTTAGAGCTGACTGCTGAATGGAAGCATGTCAATGAAGATGCCAATGAGAAGAAAATAACTCTAACTGCAGAGAGAGTTTATGAGATCTTCAAGCGCATATCAGATGAGGAGTGCAATGCTCTTGGTATGGATCCCAAGAATGCTCGCCCTGATTGGATGATTGTGACTGTGCTACCAGTCCCCCCTCTGCCAGTGCGACCATCCATAGTGCTGAGTGGGACAGCTAGGAGCCAGGTCTGTTAAATTCTTCCAATAATGATGATGGTAGTGTTATGTTGTGATGCAATTGTGTTTATAATGATAATAGTGGAAGTGGTGGTGTTCATAATAATGATGAGTGATGTTGATGATGATTATGGTGATGGTGATGGCACCACCGTCATTATGTTGGTGGTAATGACGACAAGTCATTTGAATATTGAGTCATTTAGATATTGGGTTCCAAAAGTTCCAGTGTAAAACTGCCTTACTTTTAAGCTATTAGTAAAGTTTAGAAAGTGCCCTGTCTCTGCCATGATAAGATATTAGACATGTGCAAAGTCTGAATCATCAAAGTCATTTTCTTTCCTTCTCATTACCTTTGAACTAATTCTACTGTCATCTTTAGGATGACTTGACACACAAACTTGCCGATATTGTAAAAGCAAACAACAACCTCCGCCGCAATGAGCTCAATGGTGCTGCGGCTCACATCATTGCCGAAGACACCCGTCTCTTACAGTATCACGTTGCAACTCTAACGGATAATGAAATTCCTGGATTACCTAGGGTATGTAGTTCTCTTATACGCACAATCCTATTTCTTTGACTACTGGGTATGTGTTCTAATCCAGACCTTGTCTGATCACTTGTTTTATTCATTCACAGCATTTCTGATCTGATCACGTGTCCCATTTATTCACCTCATGCCTGATCATGCATTCTATTTCCAGTTTTACCCCTTTCAAAAGCAAGATATTAACAATGTAAAGGGCTAGAAGAGTGGAATTCTAAAATATTTCTCCTCCTTAACAATAGGCCATGCAGAAGTCGGGCCGTCCACTGAAATCAGTAAAGCAACGTCTGAAGAGTAAAGAAGGCCGTATTCGTGGTAACTTGATGGGCAAGCGTGTAGATTTCTCTGCGCGTGCTGTTATCACACCAGACCCTAACCTGAGTATTGACCAAGTTGGAGTGCCTCGAACCATTGCCCAGAATCTCACCTTCCCCGAGATAGTCACTCCCTTCAACATTGACAGGTTAGTAGAAACCATGGTCATATTATTGATAGTCACAGTGTTAAGGGTAAGGCAAGGAGGTTTTTGTCAAAAAGCTTACAGATGACTTATCCTTGTGTTTGTCCTAATCACCTAATCTTAGATTTACTAATTATTTGCTTCTTTAAAACGCCACCTTTCAGCATGCAAGAATTGGTTCGCCGTGGTAACAACCAGTACCCTGGTGCAAAGTACATCATCCGTGACAATGGAGAGCGTGTTGATCTGCGTTTCCACCCCAAACCTAGCGACCTCCATCTCCAGTTTGGCTACAAGGTGAGTTCGAGGAATTTTTGTTCCCCATCAAGTGTTGCCCACTCAACAGTATCTTATTCTGCAGGTTGAAAGACATATCCGGGATAATGACGTCATCATCTTCAACCGACAACCAACACTCCATAAAATGTCCATGATGGGACATAGAGTGAAGATCTTGCCGTGGTCAACTTTTAGGCTTAACCTCAGGTATCCAGTTGAAACAAAAATCTGAAAAGAGTATTAAAAAACTCTGAAAAGAGTAAGACATAATAGGTAACAAGGTCCTAGGGCTCTTGATTAATGAAGTTTGGTTCCCTGCCTCTCCAAAACACAGTCTTTTAGGAAATTTTCATCCAGTGCAAAGCTTTTATTTCATCTTAGCTGGATTTTTAAATAAGGTTTCTCTTGACTTCTAACTGTTATTTACTAAAATCAGCAATATAAATAAATTGTTTATTTTTGTGGCAGTCTATTGCAAAATCCTGAAGTTGCAGTATTTGATCCTAACCATTTACTTATCAACTCGTTATTTCATTTTTCAGTTATCTGATAGCAAATTATTCAGATTACACATTCTTATGAAGAATAAACTAATTCTTATATTAATGCTGTGGTTGTGATTTGGTGATAACTTTGATTTATTCTTTGCTTTCCACCATTCCAATGTACCATTCTAATGTGGTAACTCTCTCATATCTCTATCACTTCTGTACCATTCCAATGTGGTAACTCTCTCATATCTCTATCACTTCTGTACCATTCCAATGTGGTAACTCTCTCATATCCCTATCATTTCTGTACCATTCCAGTGTGACAACTCTCCCTTATCCCTATCATTTCTGTACCATTCCAATGTGGTAACTCTCTCATATCTCTATAATTTCTGTACCATTCCAATGTGGTAACTCTCTCATATCTCTATCACTTCTATACCATTCCAATGTGGTAACTCTCTCATATCTCTATCATTTCTGTACCATTCCAATGTGGTAACTCTCTCATATCTCTATCACTTCTATACCATTCCAATGTGGTAACTCTCTCATATCTCTATCATTTCTGTAACGTTCTAATGTGGTAACTCTCTCATATCACTATCATTCTTGTACCATTCCAGTGCTCTCTCATATCCCTATCATTTCTCTACCATTCCAGTGTGACAACTCTCTCATATCCCTATCATTTCTCTACCATTCCAATGTGGTAACTCTCTCATATCGCTATCATCTCTGTACCATTCCCATGTGGTAACTCTCTCATATCACTATTATCTCTGTACCATTCCAGTGAGACAACTCTCTTATCCCTATCATTTCTGTACCATTCCAGTGTGACAACTCCATACAATGCAGATTTTGATGGAGATGAGATGAATCTCCATGTACCCCAGTCCCTGGAGTCCAAAGCTGAGATTACAGAGATCATGATGGTACCCAGGAATATCGTAACTCCACAATCAAATAAACCTGTCATGGGAATCGTACAGGACTCTCTCACAGCTGTCAGGAAGTTCACCAAGAGAGATGTGTTTATAGAAAAGGTCTGTTGATACAAAAAAATCTGGATTTTTAGACACCCCCATTAACAATATCCTCAGTTATATATACAATATCCTGAAAACCAGAATGCACCAATTGTATTTCTGTATGACAAGAATAAGTTATAGTTGCTTAGCAGGTGGAAATTCTTGAAGATAGCAGAATATTGGAAATAGCAGTAAAATGGAGTTGTTTTGATGACAATTTGAGCAATCTTGCACAGTATGGAGTATTGGATGAAAATTCAGTTCTTGTTTATCCAACATGTCTTGGTATGATTGGTATTTAAATTATTTTCTGAAAATTTTCTCCACAGGATGCCATGATGAACCTTCTTATGTGGATCCCAACTTGGGACGGCAAGATCCCCCAGCCGGCCATCCTAAAGCCGCGCCCACTTTGGACGGGAAAGCAGATTTGCAGCATGATCATCCCTGGTAATGTGAACGTGATCCGAACACATAGCACCCACCCTGATGATGAGGATTCAGGGCCCTACAAGCATATCTCCCCCGGCGACACCAAGGCAAGTTATTGACATATTGTGACCAATTGAAATTATATTATATCATGAAATCTTATTTTGAAAAATTATTGTTAAATCAAGAAACAGTTTTAAATACCCATTCTAACACCCCAACTTATGCAAGATAAGGAGGCATAATGACATGCACTTCAACTGTTAAGGTTTTATGTATAAGGGCGTGCTGAGGGTGGTGGCAAGAGGTATTTTTACTTTACGACTGAGAAATTTACTTGTTACTTTATGAGTGAAAGGTTTTGGGGGATTAAAGCAACTGAGAAATTTACTTGTTACTTTATGAGTGAAAGGTTTTTGGGGATTAAAGCAACATATCGTTTTTTTTTTTTTTCATTTTCAGGTTCTGATTGAGCATGGTGAGCTTCTCACAGGAATCCTCTGCAAAAAGAGTCTTGGGACTTCTTCTGGCAGTTTGATCCATATCATTGCCATGGAACTGGGGCATGACATCGCCCGTATGTTCTACAGTGATGTCCAGTGTGTGGTGAACAACTGGCTGCTTCTTGAGGGACATAGTATTGGTATTGGAGATTGTATTGCTGACTCAGACACCTATGACGAGATTCAGAGAGCCACCAAAAAAGCTAAGGTTGGTCTAGATTAATGTTAGTCATCTAGAAATTATAAGAGGTTTACATGCACGATTTCTTAGCAAAAAAGAATTTTCCAAACAAACATTAAAGGCAATGTTGGGACATGCTTTATGGTTTTAACATATGCCATGCCAATTGGCCTCATTTGTTATGTTTAAATACAATGTTTTAAACATGTAAAGAGCATAAAATTGATCCTCTGTCAAATGTTCTTTTATCGAGATCAGAGAATGTGTTTCACAAACTTCATTTCATTAGATTGTATATTCTTATCTGCACACAGAAAGAGGTGATAGAGGTGATTGAAAAAGCTCATAATGACGAACTTGAGCCTACGCCAGGCAACACCCTCCGGCAGACATTTGAGAACCAAGTTAATCGCATTTTGAACGACTGTCGTGACAAGACTGGAGGAAGTGCACAGAAGAGCTTGTCTGAGTTCAACAACTTCAAGGCTATGGTGGTCGCTGGCTCTAAAGGATCAAAGATTAACATTTCCCAGGTGAGTTGAATATTATGCAGTACATCTAATTCAGCTGTGTTCCGTGGTCAGGATAGGTGTCAGAATAAGACATTTGGCGGCTGCCAATTATTCCGCCACGTTGTATCTGCACTGTTGAAATTCTGCATTCCAGCTGCAAGGAGGGTGATTAGTTTCCAATTTTTTCTACCTATTTATTTATATACAGTGAGTTTATTGATTGCCTCTGAGCTCATACTGTTTAATTATTGAATGCCTAAAATAAAGAGTTCAAGTAAAAGCCAACAAATCCCCCCAAAAGGCTGAAAACATGCCTTTACTTTTCAAAGAAGTTTTGATGGAATTACTATTCTCTTGTAACAGTCGCCAGAACTCTAAACCTGTTGCCCTTTGTTTCTCTAGGTTATTGCTGTTGTAGGCCAACAGAACGTTGAAGGAAAGCGAATCCCCTTTGGGTTCCGCCACCGAACCCTTCCTCACTTCATTAAGGATGATTATGGTCCTGAGAGTAGAGGTTTTGTCGAAAACTCCTACCTTGCAGGTCTAACACCCACTGAATTCTTCTTTCACGCTATGGGTGGTCGTGAGGGGTTGATTGACACTGCTGTCAAGACTAGTGAAACAGGTAGGTCGCCAAATTAAAGGGATGAACACAACTTATATGTATGAAATATAAGAACACTTTACAACAGAACCTTGATTTAGCAATAATCTCTGAATCACAATTACAATTTCTTCTCCTGTCAACAGCAAAATGTGTGGGAAATAAGCTTGATTTAACAATTTTCTTTTGGTCCCTTGCCATATTGTTGAGGTACCACTGTATGTACCTGGTCATTTATTTAAAAGCCCAGTTCTCAGTTTCCCTATATATCTTGTCTACAAAGCAATTGAAGCTCAATATATCCCTGAAACATAATTCAGTCATAAACTTTTTTTATGGGTGGTTAGCCTCCCCCCAGTCCATTTAAAGTTATCATACTTTTCTTACCCAAAAACGAGGTTCAACGTCTAAAAATGGTCTTCTCAACCATCTTGAAATAAAGTAGCAATTCAACTCAGCAATTCATTGTTTATGACAGGTTACATCCAGAGACGTTTGGTGAAAGCTATGGAGGGGCTTTCTGTGGCATATGATGGAACTGTCAGGAACTCCAACAACCAGCTGATTCAGCTGAGGTACGGAGAGGACGGAATGGATGGTATTGCCATTGAGTTCCAGAACATGCCAACCATGCGGCCATCCAAGACAGCTTTTGAGAGAAAGTTTCACTTCGACCCTACTAATGATAGGTAAGGAAGGTTTGTCCTTGACTTTAAAAGAATTCTAAAACAGCATGATAGAAATAAACCAAAATACTGAATATGTGCTGAATATCATTAGATCAAGGGCTTTTTTTTTAAACATACAGTATTTTCTGCTGAGAGAAAGAAATGTTATTGGAAAGTCAAGGTTATTGTTCAATCCAGTACCACTACATTCAGGTGCCACTGTAGTCTGAAATGGGTTTTAAAATGATTAATTGCTTTCTCCCAGATGGATGACACGTTACCTTCAGGAAGACTTGGTGCGAGATCTCAGCGGCAGTGCTACCGCCCTCCAGGAGCTAGAGGGGGAATTCAATAAACTCCAGGAAGACAGAGAAATCCTGCGCAAGATCCAGCCTTCAGGAAATGCTAGAGTAGCCCTTCCCGTGAACCTTAGCAGACTGATCTGGAACGCACAGAAGACCTTCCATATTACAAACAGATCTGCAAGTGACTTACACCCACTTAGAGTCATTGAAGGTGTGTGGTTATACAACCTCCATTGTCAAAAGGATCTCAAATGTATACTTCTTTCAGTTGGAGTATAACAACTATATCCTTAAATTTAAATCAATGGTTTTATTTCATTTTATTTTCTTGCTCTGTAATGTACCTAGGTCCTCTGTAGACCAGAATTGTTAAAGAAATTACTAAAAGTTTTTATCATACAGGAAGCAGTTTTCCTTTTTATCCTACTAACTGTTGACGGCTACAACTGCTGCAACTCTAGGAATGTAAATCCTTTTTGTTCATTTTTTTTTCTCTCTCCAGGTGTGCGAGAACTCTCCAAGAAGCTGGTTATTGTGGCAGGGGAAGATCACATCAGCAAGCAAGCCCAGTTCAACGCCACCCTGCTGTTTAACATACTACTGCGCTCAACACTCTGCACAAAGCGCGTTGCTGAGGAGTTTCACTTGTCATCCGAGGCATTCGAATGGTTACTGGGAGAGATCGAGACAAGGTTCAATCACTCACATGTAAGCATCAAACTTCAATCGGGATGGCTATTTTGATGGCTATAAATTGCAAATAAACTGTTGTATTTTCAATTTTAAACAATAACAAAGGTCGGTCAACATTCTTTAAACTTCAAGGACTCATCTTATCGCTTCTTTGTTCTTAGGGAAAGCCTGGCGAGATGGTAGGTGCCCTAGCGGCCCAATCCCTTGGTGAACCCGCCACACAGATGACCCTGAACACTTTCCATTATGCTGGTGTATCAGCCAAGAATGTAACCCTGGGTGTGCCCCGTCTGAAGGAGATCATCAACGTGTCCAAGAAGCCAAAAACGCCCTCACTCACTGTATTCCTGATCGGCCAGGCAGCTAGGGATGCCGAGATGGCAAAGGTATTGGACTGTTGTTGCATTTTTGAAGAATAAAGCTTTGCATCTGTCTTGATGGCTGTCCTTTGCCAAACTGAATCTCTTCGTTTTTACTTGGCATTAAAGCGCTTTCACAACTTCGGAATAAATAAACCATCAATCCACCCGGAGAATCCATGTGTCATAACCCGCAGTGCTTCATGGGTATCAAATAAATAAGAAAATATGCGGAACCAAAAACAATACCAGGATTAGAAAGTTTTCTGTCAGAGACCAGAATTCTGCCATTTTTATGTTACCTATGAACCACTGCAGGCTAGGGTACATTGATTCTCGGGTGCAACCTTAATTGAAATAGGTGTATGGTAGTTTCTACTTATCTAAAAGGGTATTTCCAACCTCAGAATAAAACCTATCGATCTGTGTCATGTATAACTTTTTTATCCATCTTGACAGGCCGTCCTTTGCCGTTTGGAGCACACCACCCTCCGTAAAGTGACCGCCAACACCGCCATTTACTATGACCCAGACCCCCAGAACACAGTGATCGCTGAGGACCAGGACTTCGTTAACGTCTACTACGAGATGCCTGACTTTGATGTGGCCAGGATATCACCATGGCTGCTCAGGATCGAACTGGACCGCAAGAGAATGACGGACAAGAAGCTTACCATGGAGCAGGTACGACATCTGATCATCTTACTTCCCCATACTTCTTCAATGACAGGAAAAGCGATCTTGTAATGGAAATATGTGCCATGGTAATTTTGTTATATATCTGTACTAATGCTTCTACTTATTTTAGTAGAATTTGATCCTATATTCTCTGCTGCTTCTAAGTACCTTAGAAGATCTTGATGAATCTCGATTTTTGTGAATTTAATTATTTAGATCTCGGAGAAAATCAATCTTGGTTTTGGTGATGATCTGAACTGTATCTTCAATGACGATAACGCCGAGAAGCTGGTGTTGCGAATCCGAATCATGAATAATGATGATGGCAAGATGCAAGACGTGAGTAAATGATGCACATCTAATGAAACTGTGTAATGAGTTAGTTAACCATGTTCAAAAACCATGTGCAAAAACGCACGCAAAAACATCCACATTTACCCTTATTATTCGAATATCCCTTTAACATTACCTCAGGTATAAGGGATTTCGTTTGTAATGGACAAAAATCGTTGGCCCCAACTAGTCTACTGAATGAAAGTTCTGGTGTATTTAATTGATTGAATCACCTTCGGGTGATGTTTTTCAGTTCGTTCTGAACATTTTACTTATTTAGGATGAGAATCTTGATAAGAGAAGCGATGATACGTTTACTGTATGTTGAGAATATAGGTGCCCCTACAGAGTCCACCTCCCCCACATCTTTCCCGTTCGTTCTTACATTCTTTTTTACACTTGACTCCTCAAGGATGAAGATGTAGACAAAATGGATGACGATGTGTTTCTCCGGTGCATTGAAGCGAACATGTTGACAGACATGACCCTGCAAGGGATAGAGTCCATTTCCAAAGTGTACATGAATCTGCCACACGAGGACAAGAAGAAACGCATCGTTGTCACCGAGCAGGGCGAGTTTAAAGCAATTCAGGAGTGGCTACTGGAGACGGACGGGGTCAGCCTGATGAGGGTGAGAAGAACAAAGAGTTTATACTTAGTCTGAATTTGTTTCCCTGGCCAATCGAGGATACATCGTTGAAGCAGTTCTCTTGCATCTGATTTCTTAAAACATGTTATGTCCTCCATATTATTTCATTGGGTTGCTAAATGTAAAACATCGCTTAAAAATAGCCCGTTTAACCATGGCTTAAAGCCCAGTTTTCAATAAGGATGTACGCCCTTGTACTATTCAGAAGGCTGACCACATCTTTTCTTTGAAACCTCATGTGAGAAGACAGTTAATTCACAATCACAGCAAAGCTTTTACCCTTCTTAAAAAAGCAAGATTCCTTTCTATAGGGATTGAATCATTTTTCTCTGGGTTGAGCACAGTCGGTTGTACACTGCCGATTTTAACAGAACTGCGATGTGCTCATCACTTGTTATGCCCTTCCCTTCAGGTACTCAGTGAGAGAGATGTGGACCCCGTGCGCACAACGTCAAATGACATTTGTGAGATATTCTCGGTAAGAAATTGATTTTGTTGAATGTTTTCTTGGGTTTTGACACTCACTCACTCCATTTGCGCTGTTTGTGATGCGTGAAAATATAAATACCGATAAAATAGGTTATATAGCAAAACTGACAATTTTCTACATTAAATCGTTACTTTTTATTTTTGTGTCATTTTCTGTTTCCTACTTGTGTAAGAAGCTAATTTTCGAATCTAGTTTTTTTTCTGCCTCCTGCGAGAGATAAGCATTCAATAAACTTGTAATATTTGAAAGTTTTAACTTAAAAGTTTTAACTTGAAAGGACAAATAGCTCAGGTTCATTGTCATGGAAGAAATAGTGAAAACCCTTGGATACGAGACTCTTGGGTAAACAATAAAGACATGGTGACCAAAGTACCTCAACTCAGGGCTTTTTTAGCGCGAGAGGTGTTCAATTCTCTTCTCAAAGCTTCATGGGCCTTATTGAAAACGCAAACCCGATTAACAATCACACGAGAGCCTTTTCCGAATGGGCTTCTTTTATAACATATTGTACGTGGACTTACTAACGTGGACTATTTTGTGCACATTTTAGTTATTCTGCTTGGAACTATTTGAAGTGATGCAATTAATTATTCGCTATAATGCTATAATTAACGTTACATTACATTGCAGGTTCTTGGAATTGAGGCCGTGCGTAAAGCAGTGGAACGTGAAATGGACCATGTCATCTCATTTGACGGCTCCTACGTGAATTACCGGCACTTGGCGTTGTTATGCGACATCATGACCTGCCGAGGCCATCTCATGGCCATCACCCGGCATGGAATTAACCGACAAGAGGTTGGCGCCCTCATGAGGAGTTCCTTTGAGGAGACAGTTGACGTCTTAATGGACGCTGCCGCCCAT
The DNA here is from genome assembly GCF_932526225.1 of Nematostella vectensis. NCBI lineage: Eukaryota > Metazoa > Cnidaria > Anthozoa > Actiniaria > Edwardsiidae > Nematostella > Nematostella vectensis. Next base: position 2,843,217 of record NC_064042.1, read on the forward strand.
GCAGAAACAGATTATCTCAGGGGTGTCAGTGAGTGTATTATTATGGGAAAACTTCCGCGAATTGGCACAGGAAGCTTTGACCTGATGCTGGATGCAGAGAAGTGCAAACACGGAATGGAGATACCCACAAATATAATGGGGCCTGGAATGGGCGGAGCTATGGCTGCAATTGGCGTGTTCTTCGGAGCTGCTGGCTCGCCTAGTGCTATGTCGCCACAGATGACACCCTGGAACATGGGGGCCACACCAGCATACATGGAAGCCTGGAGTCCTGGCATGGGAAGCGGAATGACCCCTGGAGCTGCTAGCTTCTCTCCTTCGGCGGCCTCTGATGCTAGTGGTATGAGTCCTGGTGGCTTCAGCCCATCTTGGATGAGCCCAACGCCAGGTTCTCCAGTGTCTCCAGGTCCAACAAGCCCTTACATCCCAAGCCCAGCAGCTGCAAGTCCAGGGTACTCCCCCTCAAGCCCGGCCTTTATGCCAAGCTCACCATCAATGTCACCAGCGAGTCCATCTTACTCGCCAACATCTCCAGGATACTCGCCTTCTTCACCATCTTCAGGCTATTCACCTGCTAGTCCAAGTTATTCTCCAACATCGCCATCGTATTCACCAACTTCTCCATCCTACTCTCCAACCTCCCCATCCTACAGCCCAACTTCACCTTCCTATTCCCCTACTTCACCTAGCTACAGCCCAACCTCCCCTAGCTATTCCCCTACTTCACCCTCTTACTCTCCGACATCCCCCTCATATTCTCCTACCTCTCCTTCCTACTCCCCAACATCACCCAGCTACTCTCCTACATCTCCAAGCTACAGCCCCACATCTCCAAGCTATAGCCCTACATCTCCTAGCTATTCCCCGACCTCCCCTTCTTATTCTCCCACCTCGCCTTCATATTCTCCTACCTCTCCCTCCTACTCTCCAACCTCACCCAGCTACTCTCCCACATCTCCAAGCTACAGTCCTTCCTCCCCTTCCTACAGCCCCTCCTCGCCATCCTATTCACCACAATCTCCGTCCTACGCCTCCCCCTCTTCCCCTAAGTATTCCCCTGCTTCTCCAAGCTACTCCCCCACATCTCCAAAGTACAGCCCAACCTCGCCCAACTACAGTCCCGCCTCTCCCTCCTACTCCCCCTCCTCGCCAAAGTACTCCCCCACCTCTCCTTCTTATACCCCTGCTTCCCCTTCTTACTCTCCCGCTTCCCCCTCCTACAGTCCGTCATCCCCAAGCTACTCCCCTTCCTCGCCTCGCTACACACCCACCTCCCCTCAGTACTCCCCAACCTCGCCAAAGTACAGCCCTGCCTCTCCTAACTACTCGCCAACTACTCCAAGTTATACTCCTATGTCTGGGCACTATAGTCCCACTTCTCCACAGTATAGTCCAGCTTCTACTGGACCCTCCCCATCTCCTGAATACTCGCCCTCATCACCCAACTACACTCCAAAGTAAAATAGGGTGACGTTGCCCTACAATCTTGAGTAAATAGGGGTGACAACACCTACAACACTCTGAGTAAATAGGGTTGACAACACCCTACAACAATCTTGAGTAAATAGGGGTGACATCACCCTACAACACTTTAGTTAGTAGGAGTGACGTCACATAAAACACTCTTGAGTAAATACTCCAAAGTGAGTAGGATTGAGGTAATGTGTGGTTATACAGAATAAGAAAAATCTCAAATCTCAAGCATTTGGCAAAGGACAAGCGTATATCACATGTTGATATACTACAAATGCAAAACTGAAAAAAAAGACATTATTGGCAGCTACGGCTTCGAATATCATGCCGGTTTGGTCACCGGTGTATATAAAATATGTGTAATAGTGGACACGATGCCACTTAGAATTCTTGTTTCAAGCGAGTGTATGATGGTTCGCGTGGAGCTATTTGATGTTTCAGTGTAACTTGGAATGTAACTTAAAAGTCATCAACACAAAAAAAAATGTTAGCATTAGATTTGCCCATTAAATTAAGGTTAGATGCATTATGTATTCTCGATATCAATATAACGACGCAATTGGAATTTAACTTTTTTAAGGTGATTTTTTGTTTGTAGCATTTAATATTGATTTATTTTAGCGTTGTTATGTTGACATTGAATACACTGCTAGTTACGGACTATAGACTGCGCCCTTGTGTGCCAGCCTTTCCTAATATAAGTGCATTTAATTCCTGTTGTTTAGCCGTTAATTCTGTCAGACATGCAAATGAATGCAATGAACAGTGCAAAATAAATGTGAGCTACACGCACATACCCCGCCCTTAAAAGAACACTAGAAAAAATATTATTTGAATATTTATTTGTTCTTGTTTTGTAGTACTGTGCCATTCACAGTTAACTGTTTTGCGCATTTATTGAAACAGCTCGAACGCATATTGCTAGGAATTTAAGATAACTTTAATATCTTAGTGGTTAACAAGCGAGAATAGATACAGACATAGTTGTGAGGTAAAGTAGCTCGCTTATTTGTAGAATTAACAGTCGATTGACTGCTGTGCTTGTATTATTTTTTGTGAAAGATTGTAAAAATTTATTGATTAAGAAATAAATATCGTTTGTACATAGCTCCTTGCTATAGTTTGTGAAAATTCACTATCACGGGCTATTAACCCAACGACACCTTTACCGCCAAAAACCGAGTACTCACAAGCTTGAAATTTCAAAATGCTTTCCATGATAAATCCGTTGAGGATGCAGACATTTAAGCTTAGTGAGCCACGTATTCCTACCTCGACTGGTTGTATTTGCCCTGTTTTGGTTCTTCCAGTTGGCTCTCCCTCACGCTTTACGGCCTTTCAAACGACGCACTGTGTTACCACCGCCTGGTCAATGAGTAACTCCACCCCAGCGGCGCGTGTTTTCCTTCCCCCACTAAAAATATATTTTAGATGAAAACTATAATTTATACATAAGGATGAAAAAAAAAATAAGTTGGCGGTCGACTTACTCATTTACAAGGCGGCGGCGGTTACATAGCGGGGTTTAGAGGGCGTAGGGAGAGAGTAAGGCAAATACAACCAGTTGAGTGAGAAATACGTGGTTTTAATCAACACTTTATTCAAATCTTACATATTTCCTAGAGGCCTACCTAGAGGTAGCCTCCTTTGCAGGCGTTTTTAGGCATGTTGCTCGCTTCCCCTAAAAACGTCTACGACTGGAGGGAGGCTAGGGGCCCGTGTACAGACTATTTGATACTCGATTGAGGGGGGGTGGGGGGGGGGGGTAATGCGTATTGTCAAAAGGGACGGGGGACATGGATATAAGAGCTCCCTGATGCACACAACTCCGAAGTTAATATCGGTAGTTCCACTGTATTTACACGTATTTTGTGATTTGGATTATGGAAGCAGTAGCCTCTCAAACAAAGAAGTTGGTTTATTATTCAAATAGCGCACAAATCATATGATTAAAAGGGATGATTAATTAATTAACAACCAAAGAAAAACACATGCCAGTCAAAATGACCTGATATTGCGGCGCTTGTATACGTGAAATTTTGACATTGTCTTTGTAGTTCCTAACCCAATCAGATCACAGGGAACCGATCACGTTAGGGTTAAAAAACCGGTCAAACAAGTTTTCGATTTATGTTTTTCCCGCACGAAAAAACATATGCCGAAAGTGAAATTGAACAAAACTTCAAAACCCCGCTAATTCTTCCGTTGTTACTAGAAATTACCATGTGTGTGGCGTAAACAAGCAGCCTAAAGTCACATGAACCATGCATGAATGATTCTTTTCAGCCGGGTCTGTCCTTGCAAACGATATCCCTATTGTTTGACACCACAAAGGGTTTTCACTTACATGGCTTTGACAGATCATGCCACATTTAGCCAATCAGAAGCGCTCATGCTCTCAGGATATCCATGACGTAACATCAGAAATAATTTGTAACATCAGGAAAAATTTTCCTAGCCGCTTGCGCTCGCCGACCGCTCGCGTGACAGTATTAACACTTCGGCATATTCCCTTGTGCCTGCTTTAACACCATTAATATACCCAAAAGACCTCACGAAAGCTAAAAAGATGACGAAACAAAATCGGAAGGAGAATAAGTCGGACAAGATAGACTTTTTAGAGCAGGACCCGTTACCCGAGGGTGGCTGGGGATGGCTTGTTTGTCTTGCAGGATTTATAGCACAGTTCACAATACTTGGAATACAGAACAACACCGGAATTCTATACACTACTTTGCTTACAGAATTTAAGGGAAATAAGGGTGACACAGGTAAGCAAGTCTTGTTTTTATAACCTTTATATTATTAAGATTTTCTCGAGTTTTAATTTCGTGGGGCTGTTAAAAGTTGCCTAAGAGCGTTGCGCGAGTTTTACATCGGGTCGGATTACTCCGGGATATCACTTTATCCCTTGATCTCCTCTTACAGATTTTTAGAGCGACGTTCTTCGGCGTTTTTCTTGTATTCTTATGTGTAAAATTTTCCTAATGTCCTTGCTAGAACTTGACCTATTTTTTATGCTGAAGTTTTTGTTTTGGCTCTCATAACTGCCGGTGTACAACAGGTATTTGTACATTGCGGTCGAATGTCGTTTCGCTGCGGTCGGAAAAATACTTTAAAGCCTAAAATACTTCGGAGATAATATGTCAAAGTTTTTTCTAACTGTTTTAGCCTTGCTAATTTACGAGTGAATTATTTCTGTCAAGACCCTTAGCCTATGGACCAGTCTGTTTGTTGGTGTTGACACTTTGCCGAAACATTTCTTCACGATTTTTGCGAACGTTTGGTCTTTGTCATTTATCTCCTCATTTAAAATCCACAGTTCAGACGATCCAAGGTCATTTTGCTTAAGATTAGGAATCGCAGTGCGCTTAAAATTTTGTCATTTCGGTTTACCAGTTCACAAGTTCCAGCTTGTCATTGCGGTCCCGGTATAAACATTTACCCGTCAGTCACATCCATACAAGTAAACTAACGACTAGCAAACTTTCGCCGACTACGTGTGCTCAATATTGTAACATTTAAGAGTTTTATTCCCGCAGATTTTTTTTAATAATCGTTATTTTACTTGAACCTAGATGAACTTCGAGTAGACAAGCATCGGAAGGGCCATTTTTGTTGAAACATTCGTACGACATTTATTCTCCTTAAGGTTTTCACCATTTAACTGGATATAAGTACAATTCATTGGGTTCTTAAAAAATAATTACTTAGGAACAGGAATACTAAAGCTACAAAGATAGTACACCAGGGCTGCCTCGTGATTTGCAAAGAAAACTGCAGAGGAAACCCATTTTTCATGCCCCCGCAAACGTCAACAAAAGGCGACAGGAAACGGCGCGGTGAAAATCCCGCTGTCAAGAATAGCTTCAAAACTCCCTGATTTTACGTTAACTCGTGCGTTATTATAAAAGCAATTGGTGATTTTATTTAGTTTATTTTATGAGTTTCCTCGCTTCTTATTTCGCAATAAAAAGCAAGCAAGGCCACACAAAAACAAAAGGTTTTATTTGCTTTACTTTGCATACGACAATAACACGGCCAACTGACTATCCCTAGTTCTCTTTTGTGCAATTAATAGTGCGCAATTATTGCGCTTTGATCGAAATTCGTTTATCTTCATTTAAGCTTTTTCTAATATGAGTATAAATATCTTCCTTCCTATCACATTGCAAACCTCTCAAGATCTCTCTACTTTCAATTTAATAACTCTTAGGGTTAGTGTCTCGCGTTTCAGTTTTTTTTTCGAGGAAAATAGATTAGCCTTGACCGATTTGTCTTTTCGTGTCCTGCATATATGATACGTTTACCCTTCTCACAGTTTGAACCGGGGGTGTGTGTGCCCGGAAGCAACTTCTTTTGCGTAGGATAAAAGACAATACACCGACCCGTTCACGTATTTGGTCGAAGTCGTGAAGTAAAGAAATGTTCTCTAAATATAACACATTATAATCCAGACTAAAAAATAAGATATTGGACAAGGTCACACTTTACACAAGTATCGTAATATTCCTTGAAAGGATTTTAAATGTCCCAGCGTTCTTTTTGATTGCATGTGGTGATAAAGGAATAGTATGTATGAAGTGAAGAATATGAAAACATATGAGGGTTGTTTGCCAATCTTGTCGTTAAGTCGGAAGACGTGTATTTATGTCGAAATAAGAAGACGAAATAACAACATGCGTTGTGCAATTTAAACGCTTTGCTTTGGGGATTATGACGGCTAATCGGAAATCTTATCCCGGGGAGGTCACCTATTTGGCCCTTGTCTAAATAGTGTCCTGCTCCGTCTGGGGTGTTTTAAGAAATAGGATACAGATTTATGAGAGCTTTTAGACTCCTAGCTGATATAATACTTGACTCAATTAGTATTCAATATTATCCTTGATTCTCCTGGCGGTCATCTCGGCCACAAATTGAAAAGCACACACACACACCACCTATATGAAGGTAGATGAATAAGCTTTTGACGTTACTTCTTCGATTTGAAATTTCCTATTTTCTAGGAAACGTCCTGTGAGTTGACTAGACCGCTAGCTGGCTCTCCAATGGGTTTTCGGAAATTCCTGTTTTCGGGGTTTCGGGATTCCTGTGGCGAACAAATAGCTTTCGTTTTTTCGCGTCACAGGTATTCTGAACCCCAAAAACGAACTTTCCCCGAAAAATACACAGAAAAATGCTACGTTTATACCAGTTACTAAAATTCGTGGGACGTTTGAGATTCGCCAGTGTACCGCGTTAGGGGGTAGCACAAATGTTTGATCTCAAGCTGACAAGTTACACCCATGGGGCCTTGTGAGGCATACAGTGTTTGGCGAGTGCACCTCCCCCCGGGTATCCTGCGCCGATTTCAATTGGTTTGTTGGTTTTTCCCCGGGTTCTCCGATTTTGACTCTTTCTCCACGTTGTATCTGTGTTCACTCGGTTCTTCTGCGTGTAGCAATAGAGTCCGCTGCAATACTATTGCTGCTCCTCAGCTTTGCATGGTTTGGATAGAGTTAATCCGATTTCCCGTTTCCTTCATGCAGCATGGGTACTCTCCATTGGCCTCGGTATGATGTTCCTGTTCTGTCCAATCACGTCAGCCTTGTGCGAGCGCGTTGGATGCCGGGTGGTCGCGGTGGTCGGTGGTTTGCTAGGGGTTCTGGGATTCCTGTTGTCGTCCTTCGTCAAAGATCTGTACATTTTATACGTTACGTTCGGCGTTCTCTGGGGGATAGGGTCGAGCATGTGTTACCTTCCGACGTTGCGGGCGCTACCCTATTGGTTTAGAAGGTAAGATTTCCTGAAACGAAGATAATTAAGGGACCTTCCCAAACTCCAAACGGTACATTCCTTTAGGGAAGCGTGGCAAGCAATCTAAGACATGTGCACTTTCAATTAACGCAGTGGCTATATGCACGACGGTCGGGAAAGGTGTTATGAATGATTCAAATAACCTGTTTAAAATGGCATTTTTGATAGTTTTCTGTGCCTTCTTGAAATAAAATACCGCCCTTGTTTAAAAGGGAGGACACTATATATCGTAAGAAGAAATAGTATAGTGGCCTAGTGCGCTCCGACATTGCTACTAATGTATAGACAGACCACACTCACATAGCACAGAGTATATAATTATTTTATATTGATCAAATACGATCAAATGGCTATATAGCTTATAACAAAACTACGCTTTAGCCTCTTTAAAACCTGCATCAATATCTCCTGCTTCAAAGATTTGGTGACATTTCAAATAGGCAAATTAGGAGGACTCTTGTCTCTGTTTTGTCATTTACATCGCAACCACACACCTGTGCTTATAACCGCTTTTTTTCTGAATCGCAGGCGCATCAGTCTCACTAACGGGATCGTAACCGCGGGAAGCGGGTTCGGGACCATCGCCATGGGGCCTCTGATGCAACTCACAGTTACGTACCTCGGATGGGCCCATACAACAAGGATCCTAGCCGGGGTCCTTTTACTATGTGCCATCTCGGCCCTGCTCTATCGCGTCCCTCCAAAGAGCCCTATCGAGATGAAGATGGCGGAAGAGAAAAGGCACGAGAAGAGACCGTTTTTTGATTTTGCGGTTTTGAAGAACAAGGCGTTCCTCGTCTGGTCTGTCTCGCTTGGAATCTTTATGATGGGGTATTTCGTGCCATTTGTTCATTTGGTGAGTTGTTGATAATAAACGTGAATTTGCATTTTAATTGACTATACACGTATCGCGCATGCGTTCAGTTGACGTGTTTAATTAAAACCTTGCTGTACACATGCTTTGAGATAATCTAGGCATCTAAACCGCAAGCCTACGTGTAGCCGCTGACTCGCGAGTCAGCGGCTACAAGTAGGCTACTAACCCGCGTAGGACTAAAAGGCTAAGAATTAAGTCAGTTAGTCGTGTTTATCAACAGAGAGCTATTTTATCAGCTAGATTAACTACGTTTTTTGTTTCCAGCCCGCGTACGCATTGGAGTGTGGAATTCCCATTTCCAAGTCCTCGACCCTCGTCGGAATGATGTCCATCGGATCGACATTCGGTCGGCTCTTCTTCGGCAAAGTTTGCGACCACCCGAAGGTTAATCGACTATACATATTCCAGATGGCGTTCTTAATCATCGGTATTGCACATACGTTGAGTACGCTGACCACTAGTTACGTGGGCTTCGTCCTGTACATGATCGTGTTCGGCATCTTTGACGGCTGTTTCGTGGTACTGTTGGGGGTCCTGTGTGCGGATATTGTAGGATTGGACAAGGTCGCCGAGGGAATGGGTGTGCAATTCTTCTTCATGGCGATCACGTGCACTGCTGGGCCCCCTCTAGCTGGTAAGATGTGTTTCTCTTTAATCTCTCGCTTTTTTTATTGCATGAAATTTCCGAGACGTTAACATCTTACGGTTTTGAGAGGCTCAAGTTTTGCTACTCCTTTTTTACGGAAGCCATCTTTTTTACCCGAAATTGATATATGTTCCAATATTTTCTCGACTCGTCGACTCCCTCTCGACTAGTTACGACTCCCTCTCGACTAGTTACGACTCTCTCTCGACTAGTTACGACTCCCTCTCGACTAGTTACGACTCCCTCTCGACTAGTTACGACTCCCTCTCGACTAGTTACGACTCCCTCTCGACTAGTTACGACTCTCTCTCGACTAGTTACGACTCCCTCTCGACTAGTTACGACTCCCTCTCGACTAGTTACGACTCCCTCTCGACTAGTTACGACTCCCTCTCGACTAGTTACGACTCCCTCTCGACTAGTTACGACTCTCTCTCGACTAGTTACGACTCTCTCTCGACTAGTTACGACTCTCTCTGGACTCCCCAACGAACGCTATCGACATATCCTTTTCTGTTGTAGAATCTTCCTTGATCTTCCCGTTTCTTCCCGTTTTAAATTACTTCCTCGTCTTACCTTCTGACCCGTTCTTTCAATAGGTGTCATCTACGACCTTTCCAGTTCCTACCAGATCGCCTTTTACGCAGCCGGCGCATGCGCAACACTCTCCTGCTGCCTGCTTTTCCTCGTCCCAGTCCTCATGCCCTTGGATGTGGTAGACTCGCACGAGGCTGTTGAAGTGCGCATGCGCTCCGGAAGTGACGAAAGCAATGAGACCATGATGGACAGTTTACGATCGCCAACGATACGTGATAAAAGTTTAGAGTGCAAAAGAGCTCTAATGGACGATACCGGACACGTGTTGCTGAGATCTGGGGCCCAGCGACCTGTTGCCAATAGCAACCGGGACTCGTATATCGACCGGTATTTTGATATCCCGAAACGAGCGAGCTGCGCGAGTTTGCTCGGGCCAGGAGGGCCCTATGGAATGGCGGTTAGCCATAACTCAGAAATGTTAGTGGTCGTAGAACGCATGACACAAGTCTGAATACCGCGGACAGAACTAAAGTGACAGTGGTGGTATTGACAACGAGTAGGACAATTTTATAGATCCAAAATAGGACGGGGACGCAAAGAACGACTATCAAAATCATGCCGAAATCGAAAAAAACAAAACAACATAAAACCATGAACGATAAAGATGTAAGGAAGACCAAGAAACAAAGATACCACGATTCCTAGGACCTTTTTCAAGCAAAAGGAGTAAAACATTGGTAGAAATATTATAAACATACACCATGCCATTTCTAATAAGCAGACTAGACACTGTTCCAACCAGGAAAGACACACAGTTTTGGTGTTACTCTAGATTTACCTGTGCCCTCGAGCCAACCCACAGAAACTCGGACGAGGGTAAATAGGTAGAGAAGCATGATTGGAGACCAAGCGTGCTATGCGGTCGCCCATGCACTCGGTCGGTTCGAATCCGTGAGTGTATTTTAAAAATTTGACCTGATTAAGGCGGGCGTGAGCCAAGTGACCTTTCCCGTGTGTTGTTGTTAAATTTTGTCGTAAGCGTTTACTAGGTGTTTCAACGTATAAATTAGCCATGTTTTAGGTTCGGTTGGTTTGCGGCCGTTTAATCGGTAACGAGCAGCAAAAATGACATCGCTATAATCTCTGCACTAAAATCACCGAGATAACTTTTGCAAGCAGAACAATTTAGGTGCCATTTATATAACTTACGTTCATTTATTCATACGTTATTCGATTGTTCTTTTATGGTGTTGTTTTCACGGAGGGATTTGATGAGGGGCTATGTTTTGTGGACGATAAATATTTATAGGAAAGATAAGAATTTAACTATATACCAGGTATCTTAAATTGCTGATTTCGTAATATGCAGTAAACGTTGAAACAAATGGAATCATCTTTACAATCACAAATGAAAATTATGGAACGTTCGGGGCATCTGTTAGGCCAAACAGTGCCAAAAAAGTGATAGAGTACATATATGCCAACTTTTGTCTGGCAGAGTTTTTAAATTATTGGAAAAAATAAAGTTTAGATTCGTATTTATTACTGGTGTAAATGGTGTATCTTTAATACTTAAACCGTATCTGTCAGCCGCCATTTTGTCCATCAGCTGATTTGGGAAAGCTATTAGAGTTTTTTTTTTTTTAATCGAGCTGGTAAATAGCGGATAAAACTTTGTTTTAAGGTGGTTATTTTGAAAATTGGTAAAATAATTTGTCTTTTAATTTTGAGTGAAATCAATAACAAAGGTGGAGGAAAGGGCTCTCTTCTAAGATTGCTTGGTCTACCTTTCCCTAGGCTCTTTCTCGAGCAACCTCATCCCCAGGGTCTTCTGGGTAATTTTCATTATGGCTTCTAGCTGAGGTGACTGGTACATGAAAACCGATAAAGGCATTTTCCGACAGATTAGTGAAATGAGACCAGTGAAATGAGGCATGGAATCTGACAAGGAACAGTCATTATTATCGATCTCATTGCCAAATTTGAGTGTGTAACGCCACTCATGTCAGTGTATCCCTACAGATTTCCACATGTTAATTATCGGATTACCACCACAGGCAGCCCAAGGCTACTGTTATTGGTTTATAAAGGAATGTATGGGGAAATTTATAGGCTAGAAAACAATTTACCTATAAAAAAATAAAACTATAGACCTTTTTATATTGTGTTTGAGTTTTCCTTTATTTCAATTTTGCCAATAGAATGTCAGTAAAGCGAGCCCGCTACGAATTGTGTCTTGCAGTTTATAAAAATATAATAATATATAAAAAATATATATGTATATACCCTAATAACGGACCTAATAACGCCCGGGGCGTTGATTAAATTTCGAAGTTCCGAGGGGGGGAGGCGTTCATTAGATAAGAGGCGTTTATTAGAAAGGGGCGTTCTTTAGAAAATAAAAAATATAACAAACTCATTCAAGTGAAGTGGGGTTCTAGTCTCAGCCAAGATCACATTAAATTATTAAATTGTAAGCTTAGGGGGGCGTTCATTAGATCAGAGGCGTTCTTTAGATGGGGGGCGTTTATTAGGTCATTTACGGTACTGCTCGACACTGACGTAGCCATTGTGCCAAGGGCTTCCTGTGTAACCACCCGTATGTACGTCAAAAAACAGACAGTGATAAAGTGAAAGATGAAGTGAAACAACCCCGCGTAGGGGTTGGCGCGAGCACCTTATATATACTCGGCCGTCAATAAAGCGATCTTCTCCTATTGAAGAATATCTAATCCTGCACAGACTCGCAAGTAAATTCTCCAAGCGCATTGAATATAATCGAGAACAGAAATAAAAAAAAATGATAACGCGGTAAAAAAATGCTGATAAGTAAAAAAAAAAAAAAGGTAGAGCAAGAGAGCATAAGATATCTTATGCTCTCTTGGGTAGAGCCAATCGCCCGAGGATCGAACCTTCCTCAGATCAGATGAAACAAGAGAAAAAAATAGACCATACTTCCAGACATACGCTGAAACACCGTATGGCAGCTAAAGCTTTACGGCTAAGCTGAAGATTTTGGCCCAGCACCGCTATCTAGCAAACTGTACAACACAAAGGAACCTGAGGTTCTCGCGCATTAATGGGGAGGGGCAATAACCAGGATCCCAGGCCTGTCTTAGTCGGTTACGCCACGCACAGCTCGCTGAGATGTACAGTGAAAAATATCGGGGTCTTTTCCAGCTCGCGTCTCTTTGGAATTAGTGTGTTGCTATAGAATTATGGTAATTTTCGTCATCAGGCACAGCACGTTGTGACCTAGGCATAATATATTGCCGCCTTTAGCATTTTCTTTTGCTTTGTTCTGTCGCGCACGTGCATATTTTCGTGCTTATAAATAAGAAAAGTAAATTGAACTACGCTAAAATGTACTCATTATAGACAAAAACCAGACCCAGGGGGTAAACCCAGGGGTGGATCTGCAAAATAATGCTTTACCTTTGGAAAAAAGAAATGGGTTTGAGAAAATTGAATCTACCTTTGAAAATTCGTGGGCCTGCCGCCACCCGTTTTAAGCACAAACAATATACAATAACACTTGTCTTTTTATTATTTATTAATTTTGGATTTTTTGGTCGTACAAATGTACGCAGGCTTCTGAATCGTTTTTATTTACATTACAAGGTTCTGGCTTTTGTTTTAAACAGTGCCGTAAGGAGGGGGCAACGACTTTAAGAATATGGGGAGGCACAGCCACGCCCGTCATCTCATTATTTTAATTTTTTAGCAAATAACCGTGTTCTCACGGCCACTGTAAGCGCTGCCAAATATATACTGTTGTCAACAGAGTTCTTGCGTTGTGGTTGCTCTTTATTTTGGAGAGATTGGATTTCCAAAGAATGAAGCCTACGAACCAAGCGTTTCTGTGGAGTTTCCTGAGCTGAGAATTTGGTAGCGCATTTCCCGCGCAAAACAAATACGCTCTGGGTCCCCTGTGTCTCATGGTTGCCCATAATGCTATTCGCTTGTTGTCTCCAAATCCAAAATGGCGGATCCATTGACACAAAACACAACGAGAGAAAATGTGATGTTTGCCTCTATTTGCTAAATCAATGGACCAGAGAAACTTTCTCTCTGGTAGATTAATATCCCCTCCAGCTCACAGTTCGTTTAGCAGGGTAGATGATGGTTCTGAGGGTGTCTCTAATCGATATTTATACCCGATGAATGTGGGATCTCTACCGTTTGAAGGAAGTGGAATGTCTGGGAACCATGCGAGCGATGCGGACATGGAAGACGACGAGGGTGCAGAGGATCAGTGAGTAGGATTATTCTATTATTATTGTAAAGGAATAAAAACTGCGATTAAATACAATACAACCGTGGTCATGATTTTGCATTAAGTCAACCTCCGGTGCAACTGTGTTGTTTGGATGGTCTGTTTGAAATTTCTGGGTTCCGTTCAATAATAGCAAAGGTTACAAATGCAACTGCAAGAGCATCAACAGCAGCAATCTTTTTTGAGCCTCTTTAAATTCAATTTAAAGATAAAAAATACAAAAAGTGCTAAAACAATACCCACTCTCCATGACCTATCATTAACCACATTTGGACAAGAAATCAATAAACCAAAACAAGAAAAAAAGTGCTGTTGGACCAATTCAAAAGGTTTTCACTATGGTTGGATTATCACCCAAGTCCTACACCTAGCCATCTCAGCTCCCTAACTAACAGTTTGACAGGTGCTTTAAGGATAACCCAGTAGCTTACAAGAATAAGCTCAGATAGCAGAGTTATTTTAAGTCATGATGTGTTCTAAAATGCAGAATCAAATTGTGCTCATAGCAACAACCTTATTATTGTTATTGATCATTAGTGTAATTCTCTTCTTAATAATTCATTGGGTATTATATTCTTTTCTATAACACTTGTGTGTAATCTCGCTTTCTGATTGGTTGTTAGCTATGGTAAATCAGAGGACATTCCACAGGATTCATCATTCACACAATCCTTGAAGGCTGTTTTTTCCATCCTTACAAAAAGACACTAAAAGTAACGAAGACTGCAGAGTTTTGAAGCTAAAGTTTTCAATTTTTATTTATTTGAGCGTGCTACAAATACCAGTTGCATGCGGTTGAAGACTCCCAAGAAAACACGCCATTTCTAACAAGCATGCGCTGTTTTCATTTTGTATAATACTGTTTTCGTTGTTTGTGTTGTAGAAAACAAATTTCCCATAGTTTTATGTGGTATGTACTCTTATACACCACAATATTCTTCACCTCATGATCAAAATTTACTACGCGCCTAGTGACTTCACAACATTTTGATCACAGATATTGTGGTGTATAAGAGTACATACCATGGAAAACTATGGGAAATTTGTTAAATATACACTGAAATTTAAGCACATTGTTAGAGTCAGTACGCAGCTCTTACAAGCTGCAATTTGATTGGGCAAATGAACAATATCCGCACCTCGACACAAAGAACGAGAAGAATAGAGACAAAAGAACTCCTTTGTAGAACAAAGATAATAGGAGACAAAGCAGCTGCGTACTTACTCAATTGTTAAGAACATATTCAGCCTTAAAATGTCCCGAAAATAAGAACGGCTCAGCCTCAACTGAAAATTATATAAAAAAGAGTGTATCAGTAGTGTTGATCACTTGCTAAGTGGGCTGATTTTGGATGCCATTTCTCTCTTGCCAAAAGGAACGGATCTGCAGGGGAGGAATATGGTGAGACTGACTTGACGTCGAGGACATTGTTGGACTCAGCTGAGGTATTGTGCCTGTTTTGATGTTTAACAGTTAGATCAGGGCACCAAGAACTCTTGAACTCAGGGCACCAAGAACTCTTTTTACCCAGCGATAACAGTTGGGTAAGCTAGCAACTGGAAAAAACATGATTGAGTGATCAACAGGTATAAGTTGGAAATTGAAAAGAATGTTTTTATCTCTATTGCAGAGAGTCTTAGTGGCGGAGGGTGGTAAACTTCATGTCAGAGAAATACAAGAAAAGATGGTAGAATATGGACTTGTATCACCAAGGTAAAGTTTGCATACTGTTACTTCTTTCATGTTTCAAGAGCAAATTTTCAAATGAAAATTTGCTGACAGAATTATCTTTACAAGTTGATTAATTTTATCAATTCTTGAAATGTTTTACATTAAGGGATTTTTAAATCAGGATCTTAATATAACTTGGTGAAAGTTGCAGCTGCTAAACAAAATTACTCAGATAACATGAACAGTTTAAAGGTATAGAAGGCACCCCCCACCCTATGCCGTATGTCAGACCATGAATATCTTGAAACAGAGCCCTAGGAGGCCATGTTAGATTGTTAGGGCACAATACAGAAATATTTAGAAAATATTGGGGGCGGGAGGGGGGCACGGCCATGCCCCTTCTGGTCATTTCATTATAATTTTTTGAAAATATTTGGGGGAGGGACATGTGTCCCACCCCTGCTACGGCCCTGTGAAATGTATATATACCATCTAACCTTTTATTAAAAGACACCACTGTATAAGTCACACCTGTCATAATAGATTGGTAAATAAGGATCAATGATCGGTCATGACTCAAAGTCCCATGTACATATAAGATGCGTCCTAATTTTGCAATAGACAAAGAGCATCTCATATAATGGTAGCTAAGGTGACAGGTGGACAGAAAAAAAATCCCTTTGGGTTCCAAGCATGTTCTTGATAGCTTGTCTAAGAAGCATTTATTATTGTTCCACAGTGCCAAGGCCCTTGCAAATCTCGAGTCCATCCTCTACAAGGAGGTTAGTGACCTCTACATGATAAGACTTTAGGACGGATTGTATAAGTATCAGTAATTTGAGTCACCTGTCAGTTACTGGAAAAAAAACAGAAACCATTATATTTGGCTTTAGTATATATAAATGGTATGAACAATCTTAACAATTTTGATGGTAACCTGATAAAATGATAAAAATTGAATTCTTACAAAATTATCACTGGAAATAATGCTTATAGAATAATTGAATTTACCTTTAAAATTCTTTACCAAGATGATTCTATTCATATCTTTATATTATTTCTGACAACTTTGAGATTAATTTTTCCGTCCCCATGTTTTTTTAATGAGAACCCACAAAATGATACCAAAGAAAAGACTTTACTGTAGACGTCAAATCTTTTTTCATTTTTTTTTTGGTAAATGCCCTCAAATACTGTGTCATAATAGCTGTGTCACCACTTTATGTATTTTATGTTGGGCTTAGACTTTCAGGGATAATGCAAAGTTCAAGAGGATCGAAGGCCATTTTGGTTGGTTCGCCCTTATTGTGAGTAGCTTGATCGCCATGGTTACACATATTAATTAGGGTTTTCAAAATGTGTAATCAGATGTTCCTTTTTTTACATTAATTAGGATGCTGATGTTGAGGACATGGATTCTGCAGGTTCATCTTCAGGAGAAGAAAATTCAGAGGTCTGTAGAAAACCTTTTATCTTTTCCACAACAAAATAATATAATAGTTACAAGAAAAGCAAAAGATTAAGCCTTGGAAAGAAAGAAAATGATCAAAAGAGGTGAGGGGTGGAGTTGAACCTCCCCTTCTACTTAACTCACATACAATTTTAAGATGCTCTTCAACTATCTTGAAAAAAAATATAGTGATTGTTGTAAGTAGGGGATATTGATAAAAAGAGCTTGTTTTTTTTTTGCAGGAAGTTGAAACACCAAGGGCCAGAAATCTGAAATCTCGATTGTTAAAGCAGCCACAACATGATTACAAGAAGAAATACTACACCCTCAAGAGAATTGCAAAACAGCTCATATTTGTATGTAGGGCTGTCTATGTGATACAGAGAATCTCATACCCTATTGCACATATTTGTATGTAGGGCTGTCTATGTGATACAGAGAATCTCATACCCTATTGCACATATTTATATGTAGGGCTGTCTATGTGATACAGAGAATCTTATACCCTATTGCACATATTTGTATGTAGGGCTGTCTATGTGATACAGAGAATCTCATATAGTGAATCTCATACCCTATTGCTCATATTAGTATGTAGGACTCCCCCTGTCATATAGAGTATGAATGATGTAGGTTATTTTGGATATTTCTAGGAGAATGGTTGCCTTTGTGATGATGTGTCTCAAACTGAAGAAAAGCTTACCAGAGCCAAAGCAGAAAGGAAGTAGGTTAATGAAAATGGCATTCAATCTACTAGTTTACTCATTTCAGTACTAATAAAATGCACAGTTAGGTAACTATGCTATTACAGACACACTTCGTGACAGTGGTTTCAGTTAACCTGCAGAGCAAACTTTAGGTTCACCACTGAATACAATTTCACTGGTTGCACTTTATTTCACATTTTTATAAAAATGCACTTTTTAGCAATAGTCCATTATAATTTGAGATAATTTTGAGTTATTTCTTTGTATGTCAGGGACTACTTATCTGTCCATAATAACAAGGTGTCCATAATAGCGGGTGTCACAAGGAGATACAGTGCTTTTTTGGAGTTTATTGGTAGCAATTGCTTGATAGTCTTTTGGAACTTGTTTTGATAATTGTTATTTACATTTACAAGGTTCCTGCTAAAGAGACTATTCCAGTATCAAGCAGCAACTGAGGCTGGTGTCTTGCACCCCCAGGGGATGGGTGGTGCTTTGCCTCAAGAACTCTCGTCTCTTCTTATCAACCCTTCAGCAACAGCTAACAAGCCAAAGAACTCAAAACTCAAGGCCAAAAAGCCCCCACAAAAGGCCAAGGGGGAGAAAACTACTAAAGTTGGTGCTAAGAATTTGAAAAGCGGAAAGCAGACAAAAGAAAAACAAGTTAAAGGAGAGAAGACTAAAGTAGCCAGAGTTTCTAAAGCCAGTGCACAGGCAAAGGCAATGAGCAAAGTCCTGACACAGCTTAAATCCACTCCTCCCGTAAAGGATGTGATCACGCCCTTGACACCTGCCGCAGAAGGTAGGGTGACAGCACCCCCAAAACCCACACCACCACCTAAACCAGCACCAAGTCTGAAGACAACGATTCCACTAACTGATGGTAAAAAAAATATTGAATTATCTGACATAGAAACTTTCTGGTTGAAAAAGTTGCTTTATTGTTGTTGTTATTTTACCACCAAGAGCTCAACTAAGATTTGTTCTCATTAAGACTATTTCACAAACCAGGATGAAGGTTTTTTTTTTTGTTATTGTCACTGTCTCTTTTTGGTCATTTTAAGTGAAGGGAATAAAATACTGCTTTTGCCAGGAATAACAAATATGGGAATATTGTATAATTATATATTATTTTATCTCTAGTACCCCCTCTCACATCGAAAGAAAAGAAACACGAAAAGACAAAGACTGCCAAACCAAGCAAAGCCAAGAAACCAAAGAAATCAGAAAGTCCCCAGAGGTCCCCTGCAAATACGGGCATTGAGTCAGCTTCTGGTATCTTTTTTGTTTGTTTATTTTTAAGTCTATGAGGATTTGCAAAGGCAAAATTAAAATTGAGATATTGAAATAAAACAGAACAGATTTTGTTAGGTATATATATATCATGTTGATGTGGTAGGAAAAAAAATTACATGGTTCAAACAAAACAAAGCTCCAATTATTAATATACTAAAAAAAACATGTTTTACAAATTGTAGGCTCTGGAGAAACAGGCACAAAGCCAAAAAGAAAGAAACCTGGAACCGCCATCAAGAGGAAAGTCCAACCCATTCCTGTTGATGCAAAAGGTGAAAACTATCACATTTTAGTATAAATCTACTCACACTATCACAAATCTCACAATTTGATTAGCTTCCATAGGCACTAATGAGCCATAGCTATCTATGGTGTAGCCAAAAAGCCAGCGTTTTTGTGACAAGCCTTTGATAACTGCTGGTGATTTATATGATTCAAGCCTATATTTCCTATTGTAATTGTTGTTTGTCATCCTAAGGCAAGCCTATATTCCCCATTGTGCTTGGAGGCCTCACTGTGCACAGTCTGGGAGAGGTAACTATCTATAATAACTATCTATAATAACTATCTATATATAACTCTTTGCACTTCTGGGAAGGACACAACTTTCAAGTTACAGAATACATTTTGTAGCTAAAACATGCATCTTCAAGATTTTCTTATGTGTCTTTGTTCAGATTATCTAAGACAAACCTGGGTTTCACTCTGAACGGTACATCTGGCTGTCTGATAGATGACCACCCTTTCTTATGTGTCTTTGTTCAGATTATCTGGGACCGGCACGGGTTTCACTCTGAACGGTACATCTGGCCGTCTGATAGATGACCACCCTTTCTTATGTGTCTTTGTTCAGATTATCTGGGACCGGCCCGGGTTTCACTCTGAATGGTACATCTGGCCGTCTGATAGATGACCACCCTTTCTTATGTGTCTTTGTTCAGATTATCTGGGACCGGCCCGGGTTTCACTCTGAACGGTACATCTGGCTGTCTGATAGATGACCACCCTTTCTTATGTGTCTTTGTTCAGATTATCTGGGACCGGCCCGGGTTTCACTCTGAACGGTACATCTGGCTGTCTGATAGATGACCACCCTTTCTTATGTGTCTTTGTTCAGATTATCTGGGACCGGCCCGGGTTTCACTCTGAACGGTACATCTGGCTGTCTGATAGATGACCACCCTTTCTTATGTGTCTTTGTTCAGATTATCTGGGACCGGCCCGGGTTTCACTCTGAACGGTACATCTGGCTGTCTGATAGATGACCACCCTTTCTTATGTGTCTTTGTTCAGATTATCTGGGACCGGCCCGGGTTTCACTCTGAACGGTACATCTGGCCTTCTGATAGATGACCACCCTTTCTTATGTGTCTTTGTTCAGATTATCTGGGACCGGCCCGGGTTTCACTCTGAACGGTACATCTGGCCAGTAGGCTACTGCAGCTCAAGGACTTATCCAAGCATCAAAGACCCTGATAAGAAATGCATTTACACTTGCAAGATACTGGATGGTGGCTTTGGGCCTCAGGTTAGTGGTCAGCAGCATAGGGTTTATCAAGGTTATGATCAGTAATAAGATTATGTGGTGGTAATTGGTGGTGGTGATGGTGTTCATATGCTGTTAATTTTGCTGATGGTTATGATGATTGTGTTGCTGTAGATTATAATGATGATTGTTGTGATGCAAATGATGGTGGTGATAGTGATGCTGCAAGTCATGGTGATCCTGATGATGATGATGGTGTTGCAGATAATGGTTGTGGTGCTGGAGATGATGACAATGGTGGTCGTTGTGATGATGCTGCAGATGATGATGATGATGGTGATGGTGATGGTGATGGTGATGGTGATGGTGATGGTGATGGTGATGGTGATGGTGATGGTGATGGTGATGGTGATGGTGATGGTGATGATGGTGATGATGGTGATGATGGTGATGGTGATGGTAGTGGTGATGATGGTGATGGTGTGGTGATGATGGTGTTGGTGATGGTGATGGTGATGGTGATGATGGTGATGGTGATGGTGATGGTGATGGTGATGATGGTGATGATAATGATGGTGATGGTGATGGTGATGGTGATGGTGATGGTGATGGTGATGGTGATGGTGATGGTGATGGCGATGGCGATGGTGGTGGCGGTGGTGGTGGTGGTGATGGTGATGATGTAAGTTTAGTGTAAGGTTTGGCTTGGAAGTGTAACGATAATGGTCATGGCAATGATTATGATAACGAATATATCTCTATGTTTTGCCTTGTGCCTACCTTGTTTTGTCTTGTGTACCTACCTTGTTTTGTCTTGTACCCACCTTGTTTTGTCTTGTACCTACCTTGTTTTGTCTTGTGCCTACCTTTTTTTGTCTTGTGTACCTACCTTGTTTTGTCTTGTACCTACCTAGCTTTGTCTTCTGCCTACCTTGTTTTGTCTTGTGTACCTACCTTGTTTTGTCTTGTACCTACCTTGTTTTGTCTTGTGCCTACCTTGTTTGTCTTGTGCCTACCTTGTTGTGTCTTGTGTACCTACCTAGTTTTGTCTTTTGCCTACCTTGTTTTGTCTTGTGTACCTACCTTGTTTTGTCTTGTACCTACCTTGTTTTGTCTTGTGCCTACCTTGTTTTGTCTTGTGTACCTACCTTGTTTTGTCTTGTACCTACCTTGTTTTGTCTTGTACCTACCTTGTTTTGTCTTGTGCCTTCCTTGTTTTGTCTTGTACCTACCTTGTTTTTCTTGTGTACCTACCTAGTTTTGTCTTCTATCTACCTTGTTTTGTCTTGTACCTACCTTGTTTTGTCTTGTACCTACCTAGTTTTGTCTTGTGTACCTACCTTGTTTTGTCTTGTGTACCTACCTTGTTTTGTTTTCTAGTTTGAGATGTGCCCTGAGGATGACATGGAGCACCCTATCATGGCCTCATCAGCAACAGCCTGCCATTGTGTAGTCCTGAAAACCCTCAACAAAGCAAGGTGGGGAAAATGCACTAAATATACACCTATTTCACAAAAGGTTTTCAGTGCAAATAGCGAATGGCAAATGTTAAATGGCTTATGGGTACTATTTATTCTTAAAATTAAAGGTGTTACATAAAATCCAGCAATGTAAGAGCCAAGTATTGGTAACCTTTAATGGATAATTGTTTTGATTTATCCATATTCTTCAAGACGCATGGTTACTTTTGGTCGTAGAATTGCCAATCGCCATTCGCCATTTGCACTGACAACCTTTATTGAAATAGGTGTATATTTCTTTTTATGTGTTGGTATAGGTACAATGCTTAACAATGCAAAATGGGTAAATGTAGCAAAGATAGGGTGATAAAATGATTACCCATAACAAAGTGACCATCCATCCACACCTCTTTTCTTCCTAGTAGTTACAGTGAACAGTGTTCCTTTGTCTTCGTGCAGGGGTCGTGATGCATCTAACACCGGCTCAGGGCCCGAGTTCTTTGGATTTTCGCACCCAACCATTCAGTATTTGATCCAGAATCTTCCAGGAGCGAGGAAGTGTTCTAAGTACCAGTGGGTCAAGTTTGAGCTCCCGAAAGCACAAAATAAACAAGGTATTCTGAAAACCAAGCAATAATACAAGGTATTCTGAAAACTAAGCAATAACACAAGGTATTCTGAAAACCAAGCAATAACACAAGGTATTCTGAAAACCAAGCAATAACACAAGGGGCCATGTTTCAGCTTCTTAAGCACAGAATAAATAATGTATTGTAAAAACCAAGAAAATAACATTAGGGGTGGGACCTTGAGTTTGTGAGAGGGGGTGTGGGATTTTTAGTTGAGCAGAACTTTTTACAGTAACTGGTGTAGGGGATATCTTTTTATCCATTCTATCCAATGATGCACGTTTTTTTAGACTAAAAGTGCAAAAAGTGTTCTTACCAGGTTTTCTAATTGGGTTTCCCGTGGCTAAAAGGAGCTGTGACATTTGTCCCAGGCCCCACACTACCTTACAGTTCATCCATAAGTACAGGAAACCCAGGAAGAATGCCTGACACTGGGCTGTACAGAGGTTAACCTAGACAACACTGCATTTAGCAGGTGTTAAAACTTTAGTAGATTAGTTTTGCACACGCCAAGGCCAAAGCCAGACTCACAATATCTTGTACTGTCTAGCAGGTGGTAAGGTAGTCACAGCAGGATCATCAGAAGATGTTGCTGCAAGATCCCTACCCCCAGACCTACTTCTTCCACCCTACAAGCTGTCGTCGTCAGACCAGGAGGGCATTGGTGACAGCGGCATGCTGACTGAGGATGACAGCAACATGACTTTTCATTCCGGCGTGGATGACGATGAGATATTCGAAGGTAGTGTGTCACAGTATGAGGTGAACCAATACTAAATATAGACAAAAAGCTGAAGTCATGTAGACAGGCAGACAGTCAGGAAAGCCTACAGCAGACGTACAGACGGACAGACACTCAGACAAAGACAGACAGACACAGACCGTCGAGATGGATAGACGGACAGACAGACAGACACTCAGACACACAGACAGACACAGACTATCGAGATGGACAGACAGACAGGGGAGCTCTTGACCCTTTAACTAGATAATGGTTAATGGACGCATGGGTGTCATTAACTCAATAATTGTTTCTATAACAGATATTGACATTCAGTCTTCCTTGAGGCCGCTGACTCTTAGTAACACGGGCCCAACTCTCTCGTCCTCACGCCTCCCAAGCCCCCTTTCGCCGAGTCCCACAAGTCACCTTGGGGGAATGGACACTAGTGCCATGGATATCTCAGGTTGGTGAAAGCATTACATTTTTCACTCTCTCTAATAATATCACGACGACTTTGATACGGGATCTTCTTTTCCGCATTCACATACGGGATCTTCTCTCCTTCAGCTATGGGACCCTTGATGTCATCGCCAACTCGTCCCCACGCATTCTCGTCCTCTCTCTCCATGACCCTCTCGCCACCGAACATGACGTCGCCGCCGTCGACGGTCACCGGCCACGGCTCGTTTATCATCCCGCCGACTTCGCCGCTTTTCGGAAGCGGTTCGGAATTTCACGACGCCGGGCTCGCAGATTTACCTAAATAGACAACTAACAGGTAGAGGAGACAATTATACCGATATAAGCATCCTCGGGAACCCAAGGCGTCCCGGAAATCGTACGTTCGCTTCCGGTCTCCTCGTCGCCCTAGGATGCGGATTAGCTGCCTACCCCTTTTCTATATTTTTGTTTTTCCATTCCTTTTTTAAAGGGGTTTCAAAATATCCCAAAAAAACATAGTTTCATATTTAGCTTACCAAATTAAATTGTGAAGATTGTTAAAGGGATTGAAGGGAAGCCGATGCAAATGGATTGTCGCTCTACAGCCGCTTGGGTGGCAAAATGGAGGCTTACAGAGCCCCGGATTAATCTTACAAGTTTACGGAAACTTCACCAATTTCTAATATTTCATTGGGGAAAATCCATGTGGCGTAACCCGCGTTTTATCATGAATAACTCATGGATATTCATAACGTTCCGCGGGCTACAACAGAGCCCTAGTAGGCGACGCCTTTGATATTGTTTTGATTCCATATGAGAAATGCGGCGAAATCTCGAAGTAACAATCTGAAAATATATTTATACTTCATTTACCAGATTTATTGGAAAATGGATTCAAGGGAAATAGCTTGGCCAAATTAGGCGTTGAAATGGATGCTTCCTCGTATTTGGTATTTGGCAAGATGATGAAGGCGGCTGACTAAACAGTGCAGCCTTGTCTGGAATAGATGCGCGCTTACCCATAAGAGCGTTGTACATAGTAGAGATAAGCAGTAGGGAATTATGGCTTCTAGAAACAGGTTCAATATCTCTTTGAACCACTGCTTTCAAAATGAGCGAAAAACAGCTGGTAGCCCACGTTGCAGCCGTGCGCAGAATAATAGAATTTTTTTTCGATTTGTTCTCATATTTCGTGCTGTTTGCTGTTTATATAATCATCTAAAAAGGCTTGTCATACACGGGCTAGCAGATTCCCAAGAACCTAACTAAGTCCTTCGACCATTTTCATTGAAGCAAGAAAGGGCACTTAGAGATAATTACCTTTTTCGTCGTAGGGATATGCATGCGTTACTCCAAGCCTAATTCCAGGCGTTCTTGCGGGTTCCCTGTGGCGCTCATCCCAGCTTTCATAACTCACGCTCGCCTTCAGGAATCCCAAACAAAACCCAAAGGATTGGGCTGCTTGAAGTATATAAAATAAGGCGCCCCTGTGCCGTGATAGTAGGATGCTTTGGTGGAGACCCTGGGTGCTTAGGGGAAACACACTCAGATAGATGCAAGATACGAAAACCGCATGTTCCCTTTTGGTGGCTTTGGCTCAGACGGCCACCAAAGTCTAGCCACCAAAATAGTGTAAAAGGAACTGTCCAATCGAATGATAGGTGTCAGATCATGTCGTGGTATGTACTCAATGCTTGACAAAACAATTAAAGGAATGGGAAACCGAGAATTCGATTGGTGATGTTCCCCGTCTTGCCATACTCGAGGTTCCAGGGAACCCATAGGGTGGAGTGCCTACAAAGACTGCTGGGTGTCCTAGCATGGCTAGCTGGGTGTCCTAGCATGGCAAGCTGGGTGTCCTAGCATGGCAAGCTGGGTGTCCTAGCATGGCAAGCTGGGTGTCCTAGCATGGCTAGCTGGGTGTCCTAGCATGGCTAGCTGGGTGTCCTAGCATTGCAACCTGAATGTCCTAGCATGGCAAGCTGGGTGTCCTAGCATGGCTAGCTGGGTGTCCTAGCATGGCTAGCTGGGTGTCCTAGCACGGTTAGCTGGGTGTCCTAGCATGGCTAGCTGTGTGTCCTAGCATGGTTAGCTGGGTGTCCTAGCATGGCAAGCTTGGTGTCCTAGCATGGCAAGCTGGGTGTCCTAGCATGGCAAGCTGGGTGTCCTAGCATGGCTAGCTGGGTGTCCTAGCATGGCTAGCTGGGTGTCCTAGCACGGTTAGCTGGGTGTCCTAGCATGGCAAGCTGGGTGTCCTAGCATGGCAAGCTGGGTGTCCTAGCATGGCAAGCTTGGTGTCCTAGCATGGCAAGCTGGGTGTCCTAGCATGGCTAGCTGGGTGTCCTAGCATGGCTAGCTGGGTGTCCTAGCATGGCAAGCTGGGTGTCCTAGCATGGCTAGCTGGGTGTCCTAGCATGGCTAGCTGGGTGTCCTAGCATGGCAAGCTTGGTGTCCTAGCATGGCAAGCTGGGTGTCCTAGCATGGCTAGCTGGGTGTCCTAGCATGGCTAGCTGGGTGTCCTAGCATGGCAAGCTGGGTGTCCTAGCATGGCTAGCTGGGTGTCCTAGCATGGCTAGCTGGGTGTCCTAGCATGGTTAGCTGGGTGTCCTAGCATGGTTAGCTGGGTGTCCTAGCATGGTTAGCTGGGTGTCCTAGCATGGCTAGCTGGGTCTCCTAGCATGGCTAGCTGGGTGTCCTAGCATGGCAAGCGGGGTGTCCTAGCATGGCTAGCTGGGTGTCCTAGCATGGCTAGCTGGGTGTCTTAGCATGGCTAGCTGGGTGTCCTAGCATGGCAAGCTGGGTGTCCTAGCTGGGTGTCTTAGCATGGCAAGCTGGGTGTCCTAGCATGGCAAGCTGGGTGTCCTAGCATGGCAAGCTGTGTGTCCTAGCATGGCTAGCTGGGTGTCCTAGCATTGCAACCTGAATGTCCTAGCATGGCAAGCTGGGTGTCCTAGCATGGCTAGCTGGGTGTCCTAGCATGGCTAGCTGGGTGTCCTAGCACGGTTAGCTGGGTGTCCTAGCATGGCTAGCTGTGTGTCCTAGCATGGTTAGCTGGGTGTCCTAGCATGGCAAGCTTGGTGTCCTAGCATGGCAAGCTGGGTGTCCTAGCATGGCAAGCTGGGTGTCCTAGCATGGCTAGCTGGGTGTCCTAGCATGGCTAGCTGGGTGTCCTAGCACGGTTAGCTGGGTGTCCTAGCATGGCAAGCTGGGTGTCCTAGCATGGCAAGCTGGGTGTCCTAGCATGGCAAGCTTGGTGTCCTAGCATGGCAAGCTGGGTGTCCTAGCATGGCTAGCTGGGTGTCCTAGCATGGCTAGCTGGGTGTCCTAGCATGGCAAGCTGGGTGTCCTAGCATGGCTAGCTGGGTGTCCTAGCATGGCTAGCTGGGTGTCCTAGCATGGCAAGCTTGGTGTCCTAGCATGGCAAGCTGGGTGTCCTAGCATGGCTAGCTGGGTGTCCTAGCATGGCTAGCTGGGTGTCCTAGCATGGCAAGCTGGGTGTCCTAGCATGGCTAGCTGGGTGTCCTAGCATGGCTAGCTGGGTGTCCTAGCATGGTTAGCTGGGTGTCCTAGCATGGTTAGCTGGGTGTCCTAGCATGGTTAGCTGGGTGTCCTAGCATGGCTAGCTGGGTCTCCTAGCATGGCTAGCTGGGTGTCCTAGCATGGCAAGCGGGGTGTCCTAGCATGGCTAGCTGGGTGTCCTAGCATGGCTAGCTGGGTGTCTTAGCATGGCTAGCTGGGTGTCCTAGCATGGCAAGCTGGGTGTCCTAGCTGGGTGTCTTAGCATGGCAAGCTGGGTGTCCTAGCATGGCAAGCTGGGTGTCCTAGCATGGCAAGCTGTGTGTCCTAGCATGGCTAGCTGGGTGTCCTAGCATGGCAAGCTGGGTGTCCTAGCATGGCTAGCTGGGTGTCCTAGCATGGCAAGCTGGGTGTCCTAGCATGGCTAGCTGGGTGTCCTAGCATGGCTAGCTGGGTGTCTTAGCATGGCTAGCTGGGTGTCCTAGCATGGCAAGCTGGGTGTCCTAGCTGGGTGTCCTAGCATGGCAAGCTGGGTGTCCTAGCTGGGCGTCAGCATGGCTAGCTGGGTGTCCTAGCATGTCTAGCTGGGTGACGCAGGTGCATTTTCCAAAAACAGAAAATTGTGTTTGTTTTTGCGCTTTAGAGTTAGAAATTGCTTCGACCAAACCTAATGTACTATCTTTTAGGGATGAGAACAGGTGCGTACACAGGGGGTCAGTTCCTTTTTTAAAGGAGTCTTCAATTCCTATGCTATTTTCATATGATCCTACGACTGAGTCCCCCCCCTTCAGAGCCAATCCTGTGTACGCGCCTGGAAAATTGCTGTTGATCACGCCGCCCACCCCTGTCAGTTTTTATGGGAGCCCACCACCCCCAGGGACCCAATCTCCCTGGCTATGGAAGTGTTTCAAATTGCAATGCAATTCAGTACTCGGGCTCGTAGGCTGGTGGTGGGGGGAGGGGGTGGGGTCGTTTCTAGGGCACCATTAAAAATTCAAGTTTATGCTATAGCACAATGATGTCGCGTTTCCACTATAAAGCCGTGAAGGCACTTAGAACTGAGTTCTTGGTACACTCATTCTTAGTAAACGGGTACCAATGGCCCAAAAAAAAGTTGGAAAATAAAACTTGTTACACTAGTTTGATAAGCAATCAACATTTTGGAGAATTATTTGTCATTCAAGCTCCCAAAACGACCCATCAATATCTTTAAAGGCAAAAAAGCTACACAAATTTATATATGCCTCGGTAATCAAGCTGAAAAGGAGACTTTTCCATGTCCATTTCTCAAAAACACACAAATACAAGACCGTTTAACCAGTAAAATACGCCTTTTTTTATTATTTTTGTGGCAGTAGATGAATTTTGTTGAATATAAACATCATAGAACACCGTAGACTCGTCTTTATATTGTCACAAATTTTGTTTGATTTAAGAGTTGAATCTATGTTTTCAAAATTATTAAATTGTTCTTCCTTTAAGTTTTTCTCAATACAAAATTAGAACGTCTTGAAATATACAACTACATTCAATTACTACCATCAATATCAAAATATTAAACGCAATAAAGTTGATTCTGATTTGATAAAGCAATTAAACAATATATGCTGATTGGAAATGGTAACGTAAATGACATGTAAAGTAACGTATATGACCTTCTCAGTAGGATACACGATGCAACTCTTAACTTGTAAAATTTTGGTCAAAGTTTCGCCTTTTAGTTATCATTAAAGGTTCTGAACAATAACTTGGTCATATTCATAATTTCTTAAACTTTTGCTACTAGTAACGTAAATGACAGTTTTCACATCCAAACAAAAAGAATCGTTTAAATGCTTTCAAGCGCTTAACTGTAAATATATATATATATGAAAATACTTGGTTCTACTTACAGGTGATTTTAATTTGATATTTGGTGCTTCGATTTGAACCATCTTTTTTCTAAAACCTCTATAAAAAACGGTAACGTAAATGACACTAAGGTAGGCGGAAGCGTGCCTCAACGAGCTCCAGTTTCCGTTTTACTACTTCGGGTGGGCGGCTCGATGACACATAAGATCATGTCCCTCTTGATCCAAATAACATCTTCGCGGGCAGGCCATGTGAAGCTGAAAGATTGAAGGGTAGTGCCACTACGTGACATAAAAGTCACGAGAGCTTCGCCGTCCTCCTGGTCGATCTGCTGTACTTTGCCAACATACCAGTCCCCTTCGTAAGCGGCAGCGACAAAGTCGTCAACCTTTAGAGCGAGCTCATTGCGTAGACTCAACGCACTGGGTGGAGTGAGCATGGCGGCTTTCCATGCACAATGGGTATCCTTTGGGCTGGAAAGGCAGTCGGGACAGTAACACGAGGTGACACGAGTGAGAACGGTGTGTCTGTCCACTGCGCATATGGCATGCATTGACATTGTGCCAGGGACAGTCTGTGTGCCATTGTACTTGTCCAGCCTTGCTGATGCCATTTTGAAGTCATCTGTTGAGTAGTAAATGTAGGTCACACTACTTTGATATTCGGTGGCCCAAACAAAGAAGCTGTGTGCATCGTCAATAACGACTTTGCCTGACCGCACCGCCTCGTCAGCCATCCGCTTGGCAGCTCCCCCGACACCATCACAGGGACCTTTTCCGTGCCCCGCTTCAAAATAGTTCCATCTTGCTGGGACTCCGAACTCTTCCTTGTGGTTCGCGACTATGGCGAAGATTGTCTTGTTTCTGTATTGTGATGTGGGACTATCTGTCCAATAGTGTACAAAGGCCAGTTCAGGGACAAGATCCTTCAGCTCTTGATTCAGTCTCCCCAAGATGGCATACACGGCAGCTGCATTATGCGAGACCTCTTCCGAAACAAAGGCAAAGCTCTTGTGCTCGAGGTCGTCTTTGCCTTCTGCCTTGTAATATACCACTACTGAATGTAGGGAGACCATAGTGGGGCCATTCCAGTGAGCACTTTGCACTTCCTCGCAAGACTGGCAGTTGTAATTCTCGGCAAAGTCCATTTGAATTACAACATGCCCAGCTTGGAGGTTGCTTTTCAAACTCCGGTGTTTGGATGCTGGTGTGTAGTATTTTTGCACTCGGATTGACTCATTTTGTTGCCAATTTGAATCTTTCCCTTTTTTTCGTTCTCTGTAGGCGCGTTGAATCTCTGCTCTTGATTTTCCCATTTTGAATGCTTCGAATAAAACAATGACCATAAAATGACCACAAAATTACAGAAAACTCATTCTGAAAGCTTTTTTAATTCTAAATAGTGGTCATTTGATCCTTTTTTAAGTAGCCCACCAATTGTTAACTAGCGTGCCTCATCCATAATACTTTGTCAATTACGTTACTTTCAATGTCATTTACGTTACCACTGGCAAAAGCATGTGCTGAGCCTCACTATTCTAGATATTAGCTAATGCGTATGCATTAGTGCCTTTATCAGTCATTTAGCTTCACACAATACCATAGGCGTGGTATCTTACCTTAATTCTGCTTTTCGAGAAGTGAAAACCAAATTGAGTTTAAAAGTGAAGATAGAGTTGATACTTCTACCGCGAAGGTCATCGAAGGAAAGACTTGTATTACAGCTTGTTGGGCTTTAACTAAAACGTTAGATATCTTGGCAATTTAATCCTATACAAATTATCCTTATCTCGCTAGTGTGTGTGCACGTGCGCCCCATTAGACGATAGTACGTAAATTCTATTGTCATTTACGTTACGGTAACGTAATGTGACACTAGCATTTGTCAAGCTACTGTCTCTTCACGTTTCAACCAAATTAGATTATTATTTTTCTTTAAGATATTACTAAGGTCGCTCTGCAATGTGACACTGCTAACAAGACCTCCTAAGGTCTTAAAGCTTGGCAGTTGTGACCTAGATTGAGTAACGTAAGTGACAGTGCAGTAAGATTATTGCCAATTACCTGGCATAAAGTGATGATTTCTTGAACACTTTGATTTTTATGAACAGTTCTTAATATTGGTTCGGGTCTTTGAGCCTTAAAGTTGTTATAAATATGTTTCAGGGCTTCTGTACGGATATACAAGAAATTATATTTCGATTTTTTGTGCCTGGTAACGTAAATGACTCAAATCCACGTGACACTTGGATCACGGTCCAGTGTGTTGAGCAAACCAACAACGACAACCGTAACTTTAATTTAGGTGAGTCCTGAAACATGTATCTCCAAATTGTGACACAATTTAGGCAGCAACTACAGGCATAACATCTCAAGTTTTCGGTTTAAACTTTGTTTTTTATTCTTGTGACATATGGTTTTCGTATAGCGTTACATGTTCAGAGGTCAATATTTTGTAATATGTCGAACTTTTTACACAGAAAACTTCAAACAAAATCTCCCATAGACTCAAACTCTTCGCAAAATCACACATCTCTCAAGAAATTGCGCCTAAATACAAAATGTAGAGCTTTATATGCGTGTGACATCAATGGTACCCGTTAACTAAGAATGAGTGGGTATCGCGACAAGACGAGTGCACATGAACACACGACAAGACGACAATACGCGTTTTCTGTAAGACTTGCCCAGACTTCGCGCAGTATTCATTGCCACAGTAATCCTGTAAGTCAATCAAAAAGCCCCCCTCGAAAACTCCTGTTTTTGCTGTTCGAGTACAGTGTTTACAGAAGCAACATCTGACGAAGCGCGACAAGAGCCGTCTGGTCTAGGTGCGAGAGTCTGTCAGGCATTCGGTGATCCACGCTATTTTTAGACCACGACATATTAATTGATAGTGGTGCTTACGCAGGCCACCAATCAGATGACCGGATTTTCTGGGTGCGCCGGCTCAAGAATGTGAGCAATATCACCGATGTCAAAAGTTCATGATTGCTTATTTGGATAAGTGTTTTAAGATATTTAAAGATATCTAAGTTGCACGACAACTTTTCTTGCTCCTGTGATGTTTTAACATACAGTGCTTTTGTTGTTTTTATGGAAGCACTCCGGATTGACAGGCGGCAGTTGACTAGACTGGTGGAAAATGACGAGGCATTTTTTTCTTGCGTAGAATTGCCCATGCAGTATTGAGTGGCACGGATTGTGCAATCGGGGATAGAAGTTGATGACGATTCTACTCATCAAAGGATGTAGACATGATATTATCAAGGCCTTGCTGAACTTTTAGTTTTTAACGTTTTTTTTTTTTACATCGTATGTGTATACTGTCGTGTGTGTGTTGTAAGAAGGTTCGACTTAATATTTCCAGAGATATTTAGCTAGATTTTCTAAGTAAATACAGATCGCTTCGCAGATGTCGCATCTCTTAGCTAATTTAGAGAGGTTTTCATGTTTATACTAGGTACATTTATGTAGCCTAGCAAAACCTTCTCCTTCTGCCCTTGGCTTGGTATGAATTGAGCTTATGCAACTGCCTAATGCGAACATTTCGCAAATATTATCCGAAAATCATTCGTACTTCAACGTATGTCCGTTGGAACTATCGCGTTGAAATTCCTACCATACAAATGATTTTCATTGTTCATGCGATTATTGGATGGTGAAGCGTATTTTATTACCGTCACCCTCAGAAGTGACCTCTATGCTGTGTTGTGAGTTCGCGTTTCCGCTCTCGGCTCCAAGATGTCTACTCGGGTAAAGACGGGCATCTTGAGTTTCGTACTGTACAAGTCTATCATCTTGAAACTTGACAATAGGTTTCTTTTACTCCACTTAAAACAGTTACTTAAATTATTGTAACAGCAAGTAACATAAACCCCACGAATATATAAACAGTCCAGTATGCGTATACACAATTTCATGCCACATACATCCAGCTTTTAATGAATTATGAATTACCTTAATGTTTGTTCTATAGTGACATCGGCACACTTTGACCCAAATTTGGCGTCACACAGCGTTCCCTGTCGCATTTTGTCTTTTCTTTTTGTATTTCGAGTAACTGAAGAGGCCCGCTCACAACTACTGTACCGTGCATACTAAGTCATGGCGAAGCGCACAATATACCTGAAGTCACATCGTTTTTAATAATTTTTAAAAATATTGCACGGAACGATTACGAAATTGTTAGTATAAAGCCGATTTCTTATTCATTCCCCTCTTTTCATCACAGAGAGCGCGTGAACTTAAGGTGCACACCCCCTATTTAAGTTATGTTCCAAATATTTATTTAACTTGTGTAAAGAATCATAGGAAAAAGATATTCAATCGGCATTTTAATTTTTTTGGTTTATTCTTCTTGAAAGCATATTCTTCCTTTTAAACTATAATTGCCTGATATTGATTCAGGTCCAGCGCTTTTTGAATTTGAATCGCCTTTGGAAAGCTTCCACACAAAAAACCGCTGTGTCCCAGGACATTGCAACTTAACACATCGAGGGACGAACCTTAGTCTGCATGTTCTAGTGTTGTCTGGACGAACAAAGCGCGCGCAAAGATGAAAGCGAATCGTCGCGACGTGACGCTGCTGGATGTTGAAAGGGGTTAAATCCATAATACGTGTGCACGAAATAAGTCTGTCATCAGAGGTGTTCAGCGTTCGAGCCTGTGGCACGGATCTGATGCGATTAACAAGGTCTAAGAGTTTGTTTGTACATGGGAAAAGCATGCAGACAAAGTTCACATGTTTTTCGACCATGTTGTCATTATTGGCGTGTGCTGGTCTATGAGTCTTTGAGATGGGAAGGAAATGAGTACTCTGGATCTTACTGTTTTAAAACTATTCATGGACTCATGTTGGGCAGAATCGGAAATATGAAAAAACAAACATAACATAATCAACTCATTTTCGCTGACTACTATTATTGACTAGTATTTGTATTCAAATGGCAAATAAGATAAGTAAGATCGAAGAGAGAAAGCGGTACAGAGGTCAATGTAAACTTCCCGCACTGACAAATGATAGCACCTTCTTTGTACTGATGAAATCAGCGCCACTTTTCCGCACAACTCAACTGTATCTACGCTACTTTTATTTTCAAGCCTTACCAATAGCAAACCTACCTCCGCGATACCCATCTCTTTTACAATTAGCAGATAATGTAAAGTCAGCAATGCGCTTTTGGCTGTATTGGTTCAAAGCAAGCAAACGGGAGGCAGTGACTAATTGGCCTTGGAGAGGAGCGGCTTGCGTAGGCTGATAAATCAATAAAATTTCATTTTTGCCGTTTGCGCTACAGTGCCTGCAGAAATATCGGGGTTCTAGTTGTCGGGAATAAACTGAATCAAACCTCATTGTCCTGAACAGGATACTTTTACTAACCTTGCTCTAGTATTCTAGCCTGCGTTGATAGCCGAACTTTACCTCCGAGGTGAAGTTCGGCTGTCAATCAGGCTCTAGCATTGAGTATGCCTGATCTTCCGGGGATCTACCTTGCTTTTGCGTGAATTGTTACCCTTTGTTACCTCTCTCGGGTACACTCTTTCTTATAAATAAGAACGTCTGCATTTTAGAACACAAAAGACTAAAAGAGCAATAAAAGCTTCTATCTGAGCATCGAGCCTGGACGTTATCAAAAAAAGGTTTTTATAAAAAAGTGTGTGGTTCATTGTCTGCCTACACACCTATGATGAACTGAGCGTCGTACAGCGGCGGATCTAGCTTTTTGCAAAGGGGGGGAGGGGTTGACATAAAATTTTCCGTCATTATTTTAACTTCGTAACGATTTTAGATGAACAGACACAATGAAAACAATGAAAAAGGCAGCTCAAGGGGGGTTAACCCCCCCGTAGATCCGCTACTGTCGTACGTTTCTTGTCCCCGTAGTTGCGTGCAACTTAACGATGATGAGCAAACATAGGAAATGTTATATTGGTTATTGATTGGTGAAACATAAAAACATAAACGTTATATGTCCTTCCGTTCAAATATTTAATAGGCCGTTACACGCAAACCGCGTTATTGGCCACCATCTTGATTATCACAACTTTTATCAACTTTATATCCCGAACAATTGTTGCCGAAAGCCATTTTTTGCAAATCAAGCGAGACAACTATTCAAATGCATAAAACTTAATTAACTTTTACGGAAATAACAGAGAAAGGACTCTGCTTCAACCCGTATGCTACAACCCGTATATCGGCCCTCGGGGCCCTTGTGGCCAAACTCGGCTGGTGGGATTAATTGAGAAATTAACCGGTACATGATGAGTGGGCGTTTGAGGTTTCGCTGTTGCGGTGCTAAGATTTTCCATATGCGGCGGTTTTGCTCTGTTTTTTTACTAAAAACTCGTGAACGTCTGGGATGATTAAAGCTACTTTCTAGCAGTCGTTTGAAATATTTTTTTTCTTTTTTTGTTTTATATGCGCGCAAAGGAAAACCACGAATAAAATAAACAGTAAACAAATTTGTAGCATCCCGACTTTTGACGTGTAAGTATTTGTAGCAAGCTCGAGAAATATGTACGTAGTTTACTCCTGATGCGTCTACCTTGAATCAGAGCGTTGAATCAGAATCATTTCTCTTTCTTTTTCATTCTTGATCGTAGTTAGAGTTTTCGGAGTTTCGTCGCAGGCTTCTGAAGCGATCAACGTCAGTATAAACGGAGACGTCGAGGGTCTCCAAGGAAATCAAAATTATTAAATTAAAGTGGTCGGGATTGCACAAATGCATTGTAACTGGGATAGTTCTGTTTGAGAAATGTCAAATGTGTGTAGTGCACAAAATTATAACGGTCAATGTTTTGAAATAACGCCATATACAAGTTTTCGAGGCTGGTAGTTGGCATACCTAGACCTACTCTTTCCCATTGCGGTTGTTTTAAGAAACTTTTGACTTTTTTTCAAAGTCAGGATAAGAAGGTTATACACAATCGTACAAAAATGGCAAACATTCTAACTACCCACACAACATTTCCGATAGCCATCAAAAGTTGTATTAGAACATTTTAGTTTGTCTATCTCTTATTAAGCCTGGAATTTGATTAATGGCTTTATCACGATGCCAGAGTCGAGGGATTTTGTTCTGCGATGACATAGCGAGGACGGAGATCATTAAATGCCTAGCGGTAGTGTAATTATGGCTTCCTCAATTTCGCGGTATTCTATACGATCTCACGCAATGCATCGACAGGGGACGAGCTATTTCCGCCAATAAAACGTGTGCAGACATTTCATGCGGATTGCGCATCAGGGAGGTTATATACTGATTATTTTCCCTCTTGTTTAAGGCGTCTAAATCAAGTCCCTAGAGTTATATAAGCTTTGTATTTCTTTTTCTAACAAAAGCGAGCCAAAACAACCCAAATAAAAAGCGCTCAGACTATAAAAATAATTTCTTCCTTTAAACCTCGGCCTTTTGAGACTTGGAAACGCTTTTTCACATGTTTTCCTTTTGCTTTTCGTTTAAACGAAATCAAAAAGGAAGAAGAAGAAAAGAGAAAATCAGAAAAAATTCTTTTAATCTCGGAATTGATCGACTGAATCTGCTACTAATTATTTTTGACATTTTTGTTGCATTAGACCACAGTGTGGTTTTATAAGACAAATTGAGCGTTTAGTCAAGACGTAGCAATGCACGTAGCATGTGTACCCTCACGTCTCGCTAAAAGAATCGCAGAATCTTTGCTCCCCTATGCGAGATGATGAAACAATCCGTATACGCATGAAAGCGCAGAAGGTCAAGTTTGCGATTTTCAACGGGCGGTTTCCGCTAGAGCGCCTCTACTGTTATGACTTCCATTATACAACGTTCCCAGAAATACTGCCAAAAAAACTAGCTCTCACAAAGAGCACTATTAAGATTATTTTTTTTTGGCAAAAACGGATTCCTAACTGAGAGCCGAGGGTTTTAGTTTTGTTATTTTTCTCAGGCCCCTTCATTCATTCACACGTTTTCAAAAGGAACTGAAACGTTGTTCACGTAATTCTACGATACAGTTGCCCACGCTTCAACTTGCCCGGCATGTCTTCCTGAGTCTAATGTTCCTTATAAGAAACGGGTGTTTCCGGCTTCCATATTCGATTTATTTTGGTATTTGTTTACTCTTGGGAACAAAACGCGAGATAAATGGTTCACTATCGAATTGTCCGCAGTTAACTTCAGGTTTAGAAAGTCTGCTTTATCAATCAACAAACATGTAATTTTTTTCATAAGTGACTTTTCTTAACAGGAATTTGGAGCCCGGTCACATTCTCGCTTTTAAAGCAATCATCCATTATCTATTTTGCAATATTTCAAGAGTGTTTCAGCTTTTTCTCACTCGTGTTCTTTCAGTTTCTATTGGTTGAGATTTAATCTTCTCCAAGGCCTTTTTTAGTTTTACGTCTTTTTACGCGCTTGCCAACTATTTATTTCGTCACATTCTTATCATCATATCTCTTCAGATAAAGCTTCTTTCATCGTGATAGCGATAACGCGATAACTATGAATGGACGTGGGTTTTGAGGCTCTAGGATAAAACCTTGCGCAACATACAGACAAATGTGTTATTTACGAAAAGTTTGTTTGCATCCTCAGTAATTTCTGAGTCAAAGCTAGTCATGCCTTTTGTAATAAAATTTCGAAAGAAGCATCTAAAAACCGAAAATATAGCAATAGCTTCCTAATCCGCCAATGGAAATGGTGCTCCTTACACCAAGTATTTTGCTAGGATGACAAAATGGGGGCTAAATTTTTAATTATTCTTAAAGTATTTAGAGGCGCGTCGTTTGGGCCAGAGGTGGACGCACAAGGCTCTGAACAAAATCTTTCAGTTTTTAGTAAAAATTAAAAAGAAAAACTAAAAGATTATCAGACGATGAAACTCTTTTATTCGACTTCTTTGAGAACATCGATACCACTATTCCTTGAAATACGGCGCGACCTTGCTAGAAATCCTTATACCACAAATGCAAGACACCATTCGTACGCTGAACAGGGAAAGTTTGCACATCAAGGAAGTTCAAGGCCATTGTCAACAATCACAAGTGTAATCATCGAGAGATTCCTCTAATATCTCTCAAAACGGCTAACACTTAGCGGATTTCTCTTGGTCATATTAACTTTTCTTTGCTTCCTGGATACGTTTTTACATGTGTGACTTGCGGGTGTAAAACTTTGTGTTGTTGCTTTTTGCATAAAATATATTTTTTTAACAAGTTGATCGATTAAATTCAACTCTGATTTTATCAAGTATAAGTATGTTCTTTGTTGGATTCTGTTCATTATCTCTTGGCGCACAGGCGTCTTGACTTTCTCAGCTTGTTTTCAGGTTCGTATGGTTTTGTGTTGCAAAAATCTTTGACTGGAAGCTCATTCTCTGCTTTTTCTTTACATTCGACCCTGAAATGGAATTGGAATCCGAACTTTTACTCCAAAGAAACATTGTGATTTTTATGGTCCAGTTCTAAATAGAGACCTCAGTAGTTTAATATAGAATCCAACATTCAGTAATTTTATAAAAAGCACACAAAATACATCTTTGAGCAGAAGCACAAAAAATGCCCGAAAAACGCGAAAGCCCAAAAATCCGAAGAAAAATACAAGTGCATACAACGGGCCCCCCTTCACTCACGTTAAAATGGCATATTTCGTCGTTTAAGTTCTGATGCCCAAAATATTCATTTAATCAATTGCTGGGAAAGAATTATTTTTTTCCTTTTTCCCAGGAGGGACCATTCTATTTTTTCCCCAGCCAGCAGTGGTTAGTCATTTTAGCACATGGATAATTGCCCGTTTAACCGATTGGGACGATTTTTTCCCAAGCATCCGCTCCAAAAATATTCTAGTTCGACTCCACAAATTTGCTTCCCTGCTAGCAGAGGCCTCTTTTCTCTGTATTTCGCTGAAAAGAGGCCTCTGCTAGCAGGGGACAAATTTGCCAACAGAACCATTGGGGACGATTTTGTTTAGCAACCTACGGGTCTATTATCTTCCCAGCCAGCAAAAAAAAAAAAACGGGCTGCGGAAGAGATTCGTTTTGTGCTCTTAAAAACAGCTAAAGATATTTTTGAGTCCGTTATTTGCATTCTGATAAGAAGTAAATAACATTGTGAGAGAGGCTGGGCGGAGAGAAGACCAACTTTTGGACGCCATTCTAATCTAACATCCTGAGCGGAAGCTAGCGGTTTTCTATGCGTATACCAACTACGCAATAAAGCATGTTTATTCGACAAATTCCATTCTTGGTAAATACGGTACTAGGAAAGACCGTCAATGTTCAATAAAAACGCACCGTTAGCGTTAGTTGCACCCTCGCTTGAGAATATTGCTACGGTCATGGTTCCGTAAAAGGAAAATGGAAAAATTCTGTAACAGCGTTCGGGAGTGATGCATGGATAAAAGTTGCTTGCAAAACACCAGAATGTTTGTTCTCTTTTTCCTTCCCGAGCAAAGAGGATTATTACAGAAGGCTTAAAAAACAATGTTAAAAATAAGCCTTGATTTCAAAATAGTATAATATGTATCGCACAACACAAATGAAATTGTCTTTTTGATAAGATATTTTGTAACATTTGAAGACTCGAAAACTGATAACAGTGGCTTTCGTCAAAACAACTGGAGCGTAAAAATAAATACTGAGTAATATAATATATTGTAGTCACCAAAACTACTGTGTTGATCAATTTTTTTTTACTTCCTTCCCTCTAAATATTAGCTGTAATCCGCTTGCACTTCCCTAGGTAGGCGTGTATAATTCGCAAAGTTTTCATAACTTTCGAAAATTCCCTTACATAACCACAATTTCTTCGATTGCTCCACACGTTGCTGAATTTCTGTTGTATGAGCTATTTCGCCAAAAAGATTGTTCAATTGGTTTATTAAGTTGAGCTAACTTTTTCATCGTTCTTAAAGGTCGAAATCTATCGAGCAACTTTTACACCCGAAGTGTGAAATAAAAATGTTTGAATTTCGCAACTTACTAAGACAACGATGCCTCCCATCGGGGAATTAGTACCTAACGCTATAATAATAAGAGAAACCTTATTCTCTTTCATCAAAAGGCTTCAGTATCGGTTTTATAAACCCATGTTCATTTATGGGACGATCCGAACTACAATGAACTCAAACGATGACGCGCTGGTGAGGTTTCATCGCGAGCTATCTCGAATATTCGCGAATCTTAACATTGTTTCGTAACGTTTTGTGTGATAAACCCCTTTGTAATCACGTTTTTAGTTGAGTCGTCGGCTAAACTGCAGGATACCCGTCCACTTATTCGCATTTTCCTTGTATTTACTGCCTCGTTCTTTAGAAATCGAGGTGTGAAGTCTCATTGTTAACTCTTTGTGGACGGGTATTCTGCAGTTGCTCCGAGCCGTCACATCGATTATAGAGACAAAAAGATTTTTGTGAGCTGATTGTAGGTGCTAAGTTTGTATGAGTCATCTTCAGTGGGTCCATTCTTTACGCCGGGCGGAGGGTCATAATGTTGACGTCAAATTGTACACAAGCTCAAAGGACGTGAGCCAAATGAGCTACCGAAAGGATCCCTTGTCAAAACCGGCGGCGTAGGCCGTCAAGCTCAGCACCATTCATTATTTAAAATAACACCACAACAGCGTAAACAAATAGTCGAAATAACTTTCACGGGTTTCTATACAAGGCAAACAATCGTAACTAGCGAAGTTTCACAAGCCCATTCAGCTAAACATTGTTCCAAAGCTAAAGCGGGACCAATGTAGTCAGCTAAAGCTCTTTGATACAATATAAAACCATTAAAACTGTATTTAGGTTTAAGCTCCGAAAGGAAATTGCCTGTTGTGTTGTTCTTTGTGATTGTTAGAATTCATTTAGGCGCGAAAGCCGAGAGAAAGTCACTGAAGCGCGCGAAGATTCATTCAATCCTTGACTTGGCGCCTGTTTGTTTATTCGGCGCACCTAGTCCCAAGGGACCATGAAACAATGCCTTGATTAGCACATGAATCAACGGCCCGTCGAGTAAAGACGACATGGCTTTGTAACGTCATAACTCTGAGGTTAAAGGCCCAGAACAGAACGGAAGCTAGGAGAAAGATATATCGGGCACGTCGTTGAACGCCGCGTTCGAGTTAGACACTCGGAGTTCGTGCTTTCTGTTAAAACTCGCGAACGCACGTGCGATAGCATTCTAATGCAAAATGTGAGAATATTTTACGACTGTAAAGGAATCTATTTTGGCTATACGGCTGATTGAGCCTATTGTCAGAAAAGCAATGTTGATTCAGCGATTGTTTATCTACTAGTTTATTTTTGAGGTACGAAATTACAGATCTTTTTGATAGTCCACTCCAATTTCCTAATTACAAGAATAACTTTTGAATAATGGAATGTCCCAATATACCAAACTTTAACCAAACCCGCGAAGTTGTTAGCCGTCTTATTTTATTAATTGCTTGCTAAACTTGACTCCCAAGAAAATATCGGTTTTTGTTTACCTCACAAGCGGAGCTAATCTGAGCTATGACGCCTATGATTGGTCGATTCGAGAGGGTGTCACTTTGACAGTTCTATCAATGCAGCTCAAGGCCCTGACCTCTGTGACGTCACAGGGAGTGCCTTGAGTGGGCGGAGAAAGCCCTCTAGGGAATTAAGTGTGAGGTCGAGTGCGCGCTCTGATTGGATGGAATTTCAAAGAACATTTGCCCCTTGATGTGATGTTGTCAAAGAGTCCCTCCTCGCTGTCACGGAGTCGGTGCACTGATTTCAAGCTAGTGCTATAAATTTGAGTAAGACCGATCGTGAGCATCATTCGCTAAACACACATCGAGGAAGAGCACCCCCAAAAAAACTTCATTTTTCAAGAACAAACCTTCAACGGTTTTCGACCTCGACAGAACAAGAAAATTTGTTCCGGAAAGAATAATCACAAATTTGACATCGAGGGAAGGAATTATACCAGTCGCATTCCGATACAGAAAGACAATTTTGACTACTTGGTACGCACACCGAGAATTGTTACAGGTGAGAATACTTCAAGTTAAATACAGAACACGTCAGTGGATTGTCCTCCGTTAGTGTGTATTTATTAGTTATCACGGGGATATTTGTCTCTATCCATCCCGTACTGTGTCGCTTTCGCGCGCACCGCACTCTAATGTAGTTTATATCCCAACTCTTCAGATTCATAATCTTTCTTTTTATTCCAGATAGGACAAGATGTATGGTTTAAGTTCAGAATCGAATGTTGTTCCCGATGCGTCGGTTTATGTTCAGGTCAGTACTACCGTTAGGGATATTATAATTTTTCGTTCGGTACTAATGTGTGACTACGTACTCCCCCAAACTGTGGTCAAATGAGCAAGCGCTTCTAACTTCAAGCCACAAGCTCTTGTTTGAAACAAGAACCACCGCTTGATCATATTCAACAATCGTAATTCTAGTGATTTAGAATCTTTCAAGCTTACTCAGTTTTCTTTTTTTTTTTTTTTTTTTACGGTGTTTATATTTGCCCAAATCGGCATATTTTAAGACTTTTTTTTTACTGCGCACGGATTTTAATATTAATTTACTGTTCTTTTCTCGTTCTAAACCATACTTGTCGCTTGGACGTGTCCTTGCTTATAGATTTAAGGTTTTTCCTACGTTTCAACTGGTTATCCCTTTTCGATCTTTCTATTAGTACAAGCTGTGACATCTGACAGGGCGAAGTTTGGAGCCCGCTGAAGCAAATTTCACTTTGCGCTAACCCTATCTATTCATCTTCGCTTCAGCCCAGACACTTTATTAAAATTTATTTTCTTTTTCGCTTTAGGATACACTGCTGGAAGAGCAATCACTCTTCGACTCGTCTTTTCACGACGCGTACAAACCAGTAAAACCCAACTCGAAAACCGACTCCTACTACAAGAAACGACCACTCGAAGCGGAACTCGAAGAACCGGCGGCGAAACGAGCATTCGTGCCAAATGACGATTATCTCGAGCGAAATTCTCCTTCTCCTGCCCCACAAAGCTTGGCTCATGATAACCGAAGAGTCATCGTCCCAGCCGG
Source organism: Nematostella vectensis (assembly GCF_932526225.1). Lineage (NCBI taxonomy): Eukaryota > Metazoa > Cnidaria > Anthozoa > Actiniaria > Edwardsiidae > Nematostella > Nematostella vectensis. The sequence continues at coordinate 2,886,065 of NC_064042.1, forward strand.
TAAGATGACACCGTGTAATTTTAGTCATTTGGCCAGTGCTTGTCAACACTAGGGACCGCCTTAGATTAGGTTTCTGAAATGATCTCTAGCGCTCTGCGGTGCTCGACCGAGAATCAACACATCACAAAGTTGCGCTCCAAGAAAGGGGCGGATCTTAGAGTCCTATACTCCATTAACCTCTGAAAATAATTCAAGATTGTGTCTTTTCTTATCACTGATCGCTATCTTATAGCCCCATTTCTTTTATATTGTTTTAAAAAGGAAAGCTTTTAGGATACACAACTTTTTTTTTTTGCGTTGAGTCTTCGGCATCACAAGCAATGCCGCATGCCTGGACTAAAGCAGATTAGTATTGCGTCCATCACAAAATCCACCAGAAATAATACATTTTCTCTTCTAAATCATTTTTCATTACATCCCTTTCTATCACCCCTTATTTTATCGAAAAATATCATCCCTTATTTTATCGAAAGGGAGTCGAGTTTTGTCGCTAAATTTTTGTTCTTTTTTTCTGCTCAGATCCTCTATGCTGGACCAAAGAACACGTTCGCCAGTGGATCCTTTGGGCAATCAAAGAATTCTCACTTAAAGACATCGACATCGACCGATTCAACATCGATGGACGCGACCTCTGCCGACTCACACGAGACGATTTCATGAAGCTCGCCCCAGCCTACAACGGCGACATTCTGATGGCCCATCTGTGCGTCTTGAGAAAAAGTAAGCAAACGGACTTATATAAAGTAGTAGTGGTTTTGAGGGGCCCAAGTAGATAGCGCGCGCACTCGTTTCACCTTTCATCACTAGATAGTCGACATTTCTGGCAGGATGCCCAAGTTTAATACCCTCGGTCAACGAGGTTACGACACACCCGCGCTTGAAGGCTATTATCTCGCCCCGCGGTCATGGAAGATCCGATTACTGTGAGCAGCCTGATTTGGCGAAGGTCGAACACGCCATTTCAAATCCCGAATGATAATCCTGATTTATATCTGCGCGAGATTAAAGTCTTTTTTTAACCCGTTTTCCTTAAAACCCATCACCTTATTCTAGTTTTCAATTAAAGATCCACGATTTAGTCTATCTACTATAATTAATACAAATTTCAGTGTTTTGTTATGTTGCTTATACTCCTCTCTTTGTCCTTGCAGCACCGTTACCGAATCTCACATCAGACGACATCGACTCGGCTCTCGCACCCGCTTCAGTCTCGACCCAATCCTGCACTGCTTACACCCCTACCTCATCCCTCTACGACTCGAGACCACACCCTGTAATCACAAGCAACCCTAACGCTGCCTCATCCAGGAGTACCGACTACAGCATGTCGCGCTACAGCAATAACGATGCCTACGACCGCGCCACACCGACCTGGAGCGCCCCAGCATCGCAAACCCCCAGGCTCTCCCACATGAAGGACGGGGTTGTCCCGAACAAGACCGTCCCCGAGGCAACAGTACAGACAGGCTCATTCAATGCCAGCCCGATGCCCCACCGTGCCGATACCCCTGCTACAGGTAGCGGCCAGATTCAGCTATGGCAGTTCCTCTTAGAGCTGCTCTCAGACCCCAAGAACGCTAACTGCATCGCCTGGGAGGGCACCAACGGCGAGTTCAAACTGGTGGACCCGGATGAGGTAGCAAGAAGGTGGGGAGAGAGAAAAAACAAGCCCAACATGAACTACGACAAGCTTAGCCGTGCTCTCAGGTACTACTACGACAAAAACATCATGACCAAAATCCACGGCAAGCGCTACGCCTACAAGTACGACTTCCAGGGCCTTGCGCAACTCAACCAGCCAATCACATCTGACGCTCAGGCGCATGCTCAGGCCGCTTACAAGTTCCCAGGCTCCGACTTCTACGCGGGATTCCCGACCGCATCGCTGTACTCGCACCCCGGCGCAAACACCTGCTTCCAGATGCCGTACTGGGGGCGTGCCCCACCTGCTTACCCACAGACCCGACCGATGTACCCCTCACCCATGGCCAGTATGACCTACTACGCCTAAATCCACCCCACAAAGACATTTTATAGATAGTTTATAAACATATACATCATATATATATATTGAATCGAGACTATTTATTCGTTTACACACTGTGGGAGCTCTGTTTTCGAGAGCCATCAATGAAGTTGTTTTTTGGCAGTATTTCCCCGGTGACATGACGGTGTACATTTTTGTAGAAGTCGCATATTTTTGTAAAAATGGTAGCATCTGGAATCAATGTAGGATTTAAAAAAAGATTTTTAAATGTCACGGGTTACTTCCATATACCTTGAAAATGGTAATGGTTGGCAATTGACTAATTAGTATTTTATATATAAATTAAAAAAAAAGAAAGATAGTTCTGTTTAAGGAGGCAATGAAATGTAAATGATGATTGACATCGGCTGTTTTCTTACAGCAAAACAATTTTAAAGAAATGCCAAGAAAACACTTTGTTGTTCATAGAATATTTATGTATTACGAAGAGTTTTTTAAATATTGTATATTTTTCTCAAGCTAAAGTTCAGCATGAAAACTAAAAGTACCAAATAGATAATTTATAATGTTGCTGTTCTTCATATTTTTATTATATATTGTTGTAAATAAATATATTTGAACTTGATTTGAGTGGTGTATTCCCCTATTGGTTCAAAACAAAGCTTAAAATGTCTCGCACAGCTATAAAAACAGTAACTGTTTGCGTTCTTCTCCCTTTACCAAAATAAAGGAAAAACAAAACCCGTGTGAATCCAAAACAGTAAATACATGGACTGAAATATTGAAAGAACGTGTTTCACATGTTTAAAGAGGGACAACCCCGCTGTCATTTCACGCTCCCGCACTACCATTAAGTCAAGCGAGTAACTGAATTTTTTTTCTAAACAAATATCATATTTAGGATAATTTTCTTTTGCAATTCGGTCGTTGTAATGTTTAAGGAGTGGCTGTCCGCTGGCTACTAATTGCGCTAAAGAACAGACTGAGAAAAATGTATAGCATTTGTATTTGAATACCATCACTATCAAATAATGATATCGTGCACTCAAAACTTTGTACGGTGTGTGGTTTCCCCGCTTGGTTATTTACACCCAGAGAGCATTCCACCAGAAGCGGTGAGCAGAGCTTTGTTGAGATGGAAGCGCATGACGTTTTCAACAACCCTATTAAAACCACTCCAGATGATCTCGACCCGCGCAGCTTTGCCGGGAGCGCAGTACGCTTGTGAACCGCAACAAGGCTAATCGAATATCTTCGAATGTTTCCATCGTTATAACCCTTGTGAGAGAAAGTTCTCACAAAACCCTTGGATATGACGCATAGATATGGTTCATAGAGCTGGTTCAGGATTTTTAGAACGAGGATGGGGGAAGAGTAATAAATGTAAATTTGCATCCAAGGAGAGTGTTGGTTCCCCTGGACCATGGACCCGTGCATGGCTTTATAAGTGGTCTCCTTACTAGGGTGTCCGCCCTATACTGACTTAGTCTTGAAGCTAGTGCCTTTGATAAGTGGTATCTTTATTTAGGCTGGCTTGACTGCACAACACTAAAATGGATCGACTTTCCCAACTGTTTGCATGAAAAAGCGGCTAATAGAGAGGGTGTACACTACAACCCCTTACTGTGCCATACAGAACGCCCACAGTAGATCACACGTCTTGGCTGGTGGACGGGGGTTACCCTTTTTCTCAACGCTCCCTCCCGGATGGACATCTTAAGATGGACATCCGTAGAATAGTCTGATACTCTGGTTTCGAAATCAACGCACGACAAGTCTGTGATTTTACTTAAACTCGTGTGAGAATAATGCGTATATAAGGGCCTTTGCTTTATATTCGAGAAGAGCCTGGGGAACTAAGGAGAACTAGCCCATTACTATCGATATCAAATAAAGGGCGAGGCAATGGATTATGTTCGCATGGGTCGTGAGTTAATTTATGTGTTTTTAAGGCGATCTGTGTGTGTCCCTTTTCCTCAAGGGCTTTCCTCGTTTTGCGCTGTGCCAGTTCCCGTATTTTAGCCTCACGAGTATAAGCAAAATTCAACACATGTCTACAATAACTAAATAAAAACGCTCCATGTCGGGCCCTTCCTGTTTGTCTGAGATAAGGACATGGTGAATGTCAAGCCCGTGGGTGCTTTGCTTTAGCAATATTTATAAAAACACGTCAAGACTAGGACACATGCTGAGCCCTGCGAGGCTCTGAAACCGATACATCTCAAATTGCGCAATCCAACGCAGTCTTGTTTTAGCGACACTCGGCCGCAAACGTGTTTTAGTCGCCGCTTGAGACACGATGGCGTCGACCCCCCGCCTTGCACATTTCGGATGGATTCTCAACATGGGAGAAACCGATATTTGCAGACCAAGTGGACGCTTCGTCGCTTCAAGAATAGAAAAAGAGTCACGCCCCATCGCGGTATACTACGAGTAAGGGCTGTTGCAAAGCCAAGCGGTGACTGCTTTGAAGATATGTAGCCTAGTTTTACAGTCTTAAACCACGAAACCACAAAAAGCGCTGATGATCGTGGGACTAGTACAGCAAACCCTTGGATAAGTCAGCATTCTTGGTTACTGGAAGACACAGCGATGACAGCACCAATCAAGCGAAGAGCGCACGGGGTAATCGAGTATGTAAGCGCGGACGCTAAAAAGCGCGCGAAAAGACGCGACCATTACTGTCTTGTGATCACCCCCGAACTAAAAGGAGTCTTTCAATCTACGAAGCTTTCTTTCATCGGTACTTTAAAATATGGATACTATAACAGCGGGGTTCGTGAGAGCGAGGAGAATACTTATTTCACCGCGAAATGGATTAAAAAGCATTTCTGTTTTCATTGAATTTCCCTACGGCCGGACGCAAAACAAAGAGATGAGAAAAAACGAAAGACCGAAGACAAAATAATAGTAATGATGATAATAAAGGCTTCATTTAGAACATAGTGGCAGAGGAGTCTCTATTTACTGACTATGTTTATCATGAAAGTATCAAAAAAGCTAGGCAATAATTGGTGTAAAATGGTAGTAAAATCTTGGCTTGAATACTATTTTGTCGTGAAATTGAAAAAAATGCTGACCCCTAGTAAAAGCATAATTAAAAGGCAATTTTTTTCTAAACAGCTACAATAGTATTCATTAGTTGTTTATTTTGTCATCAATAGAAACAAACCCTTATGATAACACAAATCTTTCTTATGTCGTCATGCATGCTCGGGAGCGAATACGTGACATTTCAGCTGGGCAGACAAATAGTTCATTCAAAACGCTACAGACAATACACCACAAGCTAGTAGTAGTCCAATACAACCACAAGCTACTTTGTCAAGGTCATCACGTGTATCGGAGCACGTTCGCGATGACGTTGGTAGCTGTCGACCGCAACGAAGCGTGCCGATACGCGGTCGAGTTGAGTCACTGCGGCGAGGCTGTAACGAATTTACTTTCGTCAGACTTGAAACAAGCGCCATGTGCGTTGAAAAAAAAAAAGTGATTGATGCAACGACATTATAGTGTACTCGCTTGCCTTGAAAAAGGGGACTATTGATAAAGTTAGAAACAAAACTCTTGATAAAAGCACAGCCGCACGTACCCAATATGATAATTTTGATATTTACTTGATCTTTAGCGCCTTTAAAAAAGGGTCAAACAAAATGGGGTCACCCTGGGTACCAGAGGCTCCGAGCTTCGCGGCGACAACTATTCGCTCAAATTCTTTTCTATTTGATAACAAGAAGAGGGCTTTGAGCATAGCGCCACACGCCGCAGTGGTAATCTAATATTCATACACCATTTTTCAAGTAAATACAATTTATTTGTTATTCTCGTACATATAAAAACTATTGTTTCTTTTTTTTATCAAGATGTGTGCAATGTACGTTTTAGCATGGAATACTTCCCGCCAGAGTAAACTAGAGGAATAATTTGCCCGAATATAATAATATATAGTTTATGAGACATATAAACTTTGTTACACATTTATTAATAAATATATATTCTATGATATAAGATGTCTAAAAATCAATGAGATTTTAAAAATTAATTCAAATATTTATGGTAAAATATTTTGGTTCCTTGGGCGATCGAAAATGTCCCAGGGGAAGACAGGAGTGATCGTCAGCTAAATTAATTTTAACCCTAAGGGATAGCACTTCGAGTGCGGTCAACAGCAATTCTTACTCCTAAAAGATAACACATCGGGTGTGGTCGGAGCTTTTTCGAACCAAGGGATAGCACTAGAAACACATTTTCAGTTTTTGAAAATGTTGTTGTTTTCCTTGACACTGTCATCGAGCACATCTATATTGGGACGACTTTTGAGTCCAGTTGTTGTTGAATATGATGATCCTATAACGTGAAACCCACTAAAGGATCACAGAATCGGAAGAATCGTTGAACACACCCTAAGGGATATCTGTTGGCAAAAAAAGATTCCCCCACCCGAGGAAAATGGAACCTGTAAACCAAAGTCAGAGATTGTCATTAGAAGTCAGACAATACGCAGCCAGAAACTTGAAAATCTAGTTCTCTATTGGTTGGTTGCTATTGACGTAGCTACTTGAACCGACGTAAGAGCTTTTACTTGCACCGGAAGTTGAATTGTTTGCAGGTCCACCAGTAGAAGAGCCCGGTATACCCGAAGTGAATGCAATATTATCCGGAGACCGGAAGTCAGTTGCTCTACTGTCCAGACAGTAGAGCCCGGTATACCGGAAGTCAATGCCACATTATTTTGTTACCAGAAGTCAGTTGTACCAGAAGTGGAACTGATTGCAGGCCCAGACAGTAGAGCAAGGGATACAGGAAGTCAATGTCCGGTTGTACCGGAAGTCATAGATCGATTAATTTGGACTTCCGGGCCCGCTTGAGCTCCCGCCGGAAGTACTGAATGGTCTTATTGATGCCCACATCCAAGGGAACCTAAGAAGTTTGAGGAGAATCCATCAACAATTGGTGGAACATGGAGAAGTTTGAGGAGAATCCATCAACAATTGGTGGAACATGGAGTAGTTTGAGGAGAATACATCAACAATTTGTGGGACATGGACGTCGATAGAAGAAGTTTGAGGAGAATCCATCAACAATTTGTGGAACATGGACAAGGATAGAAAATCTTGATTATAATGATGATGGCAGAGATGACAATGTTGATGACGATGATGATGATTAAATCATGTTGATTAGAATAATGACAATGACAATGATAGATATGAGAAGGCTGATTATGATAATGGTTAAATCATCATTAAAATAATGACAATGATAAGATGAAATTCTGCAGATAATGATGATGGTGTAACTGTCAATCATAATGATGGAAGTGGAAGATGATGATAGTGATGACAATCATAGTGATGATATAGATGACTGTTGATAAGTTGGTAATAATAATGATGATGATGATAGTAAAGACAATAAGATTGTATGCTCACTAGTGGTTTCCAGTTAAGAAGTCTCCTGGCACGAGTGATGTCTGGTTTTCGTCGTTTTGGGTCATCTTCCATCTGAGCCACATTGATGATTGGGTTATTACCACCTGCAATATTTACTGGACAGTGAATCGAATGGCAACATTCTATTAAAGCACAGAGAAGGGTAGTGGGCTGAGTTCTAAAAAAAACTGGGTACACCTTTTGCTCTTAAAATTGCTGTTGGCCACACTACATTTTTTATTTTGAAAGTAGCAAATAGTCCCCAGAATGGACCCTAATACTAACGATCAACAAAACCGATTGCTTTCACTTTTGGTATGTTATGAGAAATAAGAGGTAGCTAAATAACACTGGTAAACAAATCCTTGCCCACGTATGGGGTGGATTTTAATTAAAGTAGGTAAATAACAGGGTGACTGAAAATAAAAATGTGCCAATATCTCAGAATTCCTCTTGTACATTTTAATAAAACTTCCTGTAAGTGTCGTCCAAGGTCTGATGTACAATATCCTATAGCTTATTTGTTAAAAAATTCCCCTGTAGCGAACAGAACTTCGCGAAAAGTAAACTTTGCCATTTAAACAGCAATGTAAGCACATGTTACCATCCCTAGCTTCATGGCATAGCCAAATAGTTTGATGATCCATATGCATACTCACCAACGGCTTTGTTAATAATCCTTGCAAATTCCATGATTGAGTGCTCATCGGGGTTACCCTGGGTAAAATGCACAACATTGAAATCAATTGATGACATGTTACTTTGTTACTTATCAGTGGTGGTCCCACATGGGGGAGGATAACATCCAATAGAACATTCCAGCCATAAGCATGCACACATGGAACATGGAAACCTACCTCACTACCGTCATGCAGCACGCTTCGTTTGCTGCAAGCTTAAAAAAGCGTGCGCTGCATTCTGGAAGTTGAGGTAGGTTTCTGAGGTAATGCATGCACAACCTCATAGCTCGAATGGCCTAGGGGCATAACACACAGCAGGCCCCTGTTGCGAGGACCTTTTCTCAAGTAATCACAGCACAGGCAACCCAAGGCTACTGTCAGTGGTTTATAAAGGAATGTATGGGGGAATTTATTTGTTAGCAAAAAAAATACTTTATCGTGAAAAATAAAACTTTAGACCATGTAATTTTGTGTTTGAGTCTTCCTTAATTTCAATTTTGCCGATAGAATGTCAGTAGGGTATGTTTGAAGCCCGCTACAAATTGTGTTTCTTACTGTATATATATTAATTGAAATAAAGTGAGACTCAAACAAATATAACATGGTTTAAAGTTTTATCTTTAAAGATAAAGTACTTTTTTCGCTAACATATAAATTCCCCCACACATTCCTTTATAAACCACTGACAGTAGCCTTGGGCTGCCTGTGATCACAGTGGAAAATTTTATGACAGCCCCCCTCCCCAAAAGACGCATAAAATTTTAGTATTACAGCTTCATATTTAGAAGAAAAAAAATCACATAAGATCCAAGTAGGCCTAAAGAAAAATTTCTGCCAGTCATATTGTTAGCCCCTTTGTTATTTAATGCACATGTCTTTAATGAACAAAGAAAACCCCCTTTGCATCAGCGCTTTCAACATAAATTAATTTGTCCCTTACCACATTGACTGGCTTGGAGTAGTTGCTGTTCATGAGCAAGATGAGACCATTCACCAAGTCGCTATATAGAAGGAATGGGACAAGGTTTGTAATCCATGTTGTAAAAGAACCACTACACCTTTGTTATTGTTTACACTTCAAATACAACATATTAGATTAAGTTATCAATATTTTGGTTGCTTAGCTTGCAATGCAGTGAAAATTATAAATGTTATTTGTCTACTGTCTAAATGAAAAACCTAATGGTTAAACTTGGGCCAAAGCATTTCCTTGCACATAATACTATATTAAAAAATCTTAAAAAATCAAGAGCTTACCTGACATACTGGAAAGACCTCGTCTGAGACCCTGAACCATAAACCTGTGATAAAAAAAAGATGTGCCTCACATTTATGCAATATATCAATACAATAGCATAGCTGTCAACTCTCCCGCATTAGGCGGGAGTCTCAAGATTTTGAACCTTTTCTCAAGTCTAACTTTCTTGAAAATATCCATACATTTCCTGTATTCTCCTGCATTAGCTATTTTGGTATCTCTGATACATTCATGGTATTTTCTCAAGATTTTTCCCGAAAGTGAAACTCACAGTCAATGGCTTTCCCTCTAGAGCTTGCAGAATGAAGTTACTGACCACCCGACCTGTACAAAGATGAAACAGCAGAGCATGGTTTTGGCAGGAAATGCCTTCCTTCATATATTATTAGGGGTGACGGCTTTATTAACATGCTCTCATTAAAAAGAAAACTGCAAGAATAAAACAGATAGTTTGAAACAGACACTTTGAAGGTAGAAATCATCTTGAATTGGAAAGTAAGGACAACCTTACCGTCATTCATATGCATGCGGGGCCCAAAAGTGTTAAAGATTCTGGCGACCCGAACTTCCACTTGCTCCTAAAAAAACGCACCCAAAAGTGTTAAAGATTTTGCCGACACGAACTTCCACATAAAAATATAAAGAAACAAAATTCATACCACAAAAAAGACACAATAAATTTTAGGATAAAGTAAAAGGTAATTGGTTATTTGCATGGTATGTGCCTAGGCCAACACTGTATTCATGCGTCCTTCAGGCACGCGCCCAGGATTAGCTTAGGAGGGGTTTGCAGTCATATGAGTCACATGGAAAAAGGGTAGTGTTTGATAATCCTTTAACATAAATGCTCCTTTTTTGGGCCCTGCACAGCCCCCTGTGTACCAGACTCCTTGGTCTGTCTGCCCTGCTAGCACAGTAGAGCTGAAAAACGGTGCAATTACACTTGGTATCATGTTTCAATTCCTCCCCTCTTTTTCCCAGTTGGGCCTAGTACCTGTTTAGCATAGGCATAACACATGGTCTCTGCTACACGCTTGCCCTCGTCATAACATGCTCTTGGGCCGATGGGGTTCACATGGCCCCAGTAATCTTCTCCTTGCGGGTGTTCCTGTTGGAATTGGGGATGTCTGTGTGAGATAGCATTTAGAAAAAAGTGTCTTGTGCATGGAATTGGGGATGTCTGTGTGAGATAGCATCTAGAAAAAAAGTGTCTCTTGCATTCTGGGCCAATACAGTATTTGCTAAAGAAAAGATTTAAATAGTCATGGTTCTCACCTCTGGGTCTGTTGATCCATACACCATTAGATATCATGAAACAAATAATAATTAATTGGAATTAATAAATGAAAAAGGGGCAGAGTGTCCTATAGGGGGATTTCCCCTAAAAAGTGACATACATTTGTCCTATCTCTTAGTATGTGTCAAGCTGGTTGTGGATGGGAGATAAATCAATTCACTAACTGAAAATGATTTGTGCATTGAATTTGTTAGGAAATAAAGTGCAGCAAATTATCATTTCTATTTCTGGCCCCCCCCCCCCCAAAAAAAAAACCTGGTTTATTGTTGAAAGTTTTGTGAAACGGCCTTTTTGTTGTCTCTTAGCCGTTAAAATTTCTGTTGCCCAACATATTTAACTATCCCTTAGGCTTAGCCAAATTCGTTGTTGCACGACCCCGGCGATTCCAAAATTCATTTTTTTGTTTGGAAATAGCGTGTAGTCAATTAAACCAAACAATCAAAACCAGTCAAACCGGCCCCCAAAGCTTGTGTCTGACTACATGCTATTCCCAAACAAGACATGGATTTTGGATTTCCTGAGGTCGCGCAACAACGAATTTGGCTGTAAAATTTATTCTCTTAACAACTTGCGATTTTATGTGCAGGTGTTCCAGGCAGAAGCCTAGTAGACAAATCCTCACCTCCATACACTTCTGAGGTAGAGGCAAGAAGCAGCCTTGCATGGACCCGCTTTGCCAGGCCAAGCATGTTCAATGTCCCTATTGTATTGGTCTTTATTGTCTAAAAAGCATAAAACAGCCCCTTAGTAATTAAAAATAAGTCTATAAATATAACGTTCAATCAGGGGATATATGGAAATTAAAAACATATTGTTACAGAAAATCTCTCCCCCATCATCATTTGAAGTCCGCTTCTAACATGTACCACAGTACAAAAACCTAGAATCAAAAAATCTTGAAAAAATTGATTAAATAATCCCCAAGCCTGTTCTCAAGCCCCTGGGGATTATTACTACCTAATAATAAAAATAAACTGTCTTGTAAAATATTCAGTGACTAGACATGTGGATACCTTTATTGGGTTGTACATGTAGTTTGGAGGTGATGCCGGTGATGCCAGATGATAAATCTGATCAACTGGGAAATATAGAGATACAATTAAAAACAGTAAATGCCACCAATTACCAAATTCTTGCTTGAGAGACCAAGACCATACCACTATGGTGGTCTATGAAACCCAGGGGCATTTCTAGGGGTGGGCTTAGCAGGCCCCAGCCCCCATATTTTAGATATTTGGATTATGAATAATAAGAAATGTAAGGAAATCCACGCAAGAACAACAAATCCAGCCACCCCTTTCTTGAAGCCCTTGTCTCAGCCCCCCCTTTTTGCAACTCCTGGTTTATCCACATTATAACAATCTATGTAACTTTCTTTTAGCAAGGGGTCATCCACATAATAACAATATAAATAACCTTTTATTAGCAAGGGGTCATCCACATTATAGCAATCCACGTAACCTTCTACTAGCAAGGGGTCATTTACATCATAACAATCTACGTAACCTACTAGCAAGGGGTCATCCACATTATAACAATCTACGTAACCTTCTACTAGCATGGGGTCATCCACATTATAACAATCTACGTAACCTTCTACTAGCAAGGGGTCATCCACATTATAACAATCTATGTAACCTTCTACTAGCAAGGGGTCATCCACATTATAACAATATAAATAACCTTTTATTAGCAAGGGGTCATCCACATTATAACAATCCACGTAACCTTCTACTAGCAAGGGGTCATTTACATCCTAACAATCTACGTAACCTTCTACTAGCAAGGGGTCATCCACATTATAACAATCTATGTAACCTTCTACTAGCAAGGGGTCATCCACATCATAACAATCTACGTAACCTATTAGCAAGGGGTCATCCACGTAACCTTCTATTAGCAAGGGGTCATCCACATTACAACAATCTATGTTTCTTCTATTGGCAAGGATTCAACCACGTCATAACAATCTTTGTACCTTCTATTAGCAATGGTTCAACCACATCATGATTAATGAGTTCAAAGTTTTCATGGCCAATCCTAAAAATAGGCAAAGGATATGGGTAAAAAAAAACAAGAAAGATAACAATAGAAACAAAAGATCTTGGTAAGATAACCAATAAATAACACAAAATGTAACAATAAAAACAAAATGAGAAAACTAACCAGTGCTCAATATTTCGCTTTCTTCCAGTAAAAAAATTATCAACCACAGTAACCTATAAAAAAAACATTGGATTTGACAATTTGCTTATTGTCATTGATGGCAATGGTGACGACGCCATGAAATATTTCTTTCATGCAATCAAGATTTTCTTTTAGCGCACCAATAAATATAGAAAATGTAAAAGACCTGTATTTTGAGCTTGGTTTAAATCCTCTGACGACCCCACCACCCGGCTAAGAGGGTGGTAGTTAGAATATTAAGACCCAATTCCCCCCTCCCCCCCCTGTATTCACCCCTGGGCACTGCATTGAAGTTTGAAATCTTTGCAACTGAACGTGCAGTTGATAGATGAAATAGCAAGCCACCTACAACTCATGTCTGAACATGGAACACAGCTCGGATCAAATATTTTAGATACAGAAATGAAAATACCCATCATAAGGTTCGCTGTGAAGTTTCCAATACCTACCTCGTGCCCTTGCATCATGAGTGAATCTGCTAAATGGGACCCTACAAAACCCGCACCACCAGAAATCTGAAGAGGATTGAAAAAAAAATAGTTTCATACAAAAGTAAACTATTGAATTTTTTTATATTTCTTGTATTTTTCTTAGTCTTGTGTAGTGCCTTTTTTATAATAGTTGCCTTATTTAAGAGGTTTTTCCAAAACACAGACCAATTTATGCATGGCATTGTCTGAAACAATCAAGGCCACTGGAGCTTATTAGAAAATGAGTTAAAACAATGGAAGGGAGCATTGCCATGCATACATTTGCCAGAGTATTGGACTAGTATGATCCAAAAATATCTCTCAAAAATAGAATCCATTCCCAAATGTTCCTCTAAAAATACTAAAAGATAGCATCCACCCCTGAAAATACCTGGAGCAATTTCACACCCCCTCAGGCTAAAAAAAACACCTTCCCACTCACGTATGTCTGAGTACCCCCTGGGAAAAAGGGAACACCCAGAATAAAAGGAGTGGGAAATGGTCAATAGAAATTGCCAAAAATCTTGGAATCTAAGTTTCTCACATTGGAAGAGTGTCTTGAAATCTATTTTATTTGAAAAAAAAAATTGCAGACCTAAGTCTCTCAAAATCTTCAGATTTTTTTAAAAAGATTTTAGAATGCTCATCTTGCATCTCAGAAAAAAATTAAAATGCTACCCATATGCCACAGCATGGAGGAGTTAAAATACTAACAGTATATTTACTTACTAAGACTCTTTTTCTATCCTTCTCTGCTAAATATTTTACAGGTAAATATTTTTTGTCTCTTTTATCCCTGAAATATAAAAAAGGAAAAAAATTATTTTACTCTGATCATCTCCATCTGCTAAACCACTCCCTGGCTTCCGTCATTCAAACTAATGAAATAACATTTGCAGAGAGGTGGCACAATTGGAAAGAATTCCAGTGCTGGCAAATGAAAACAATTCAAAGAGTTTGAGGATTAAATTGTTGGAAAAGCTGGCAATAGTTCACAAAATATTGAAATCTGCAGAAATTCTCAAAAATGAAAGTTTGCTTATGAGTCATGTTCCTTACCTTTTTTCTAAGTCAGTCAATCTAATGTTTATTGGTTTTAATGCTTCATGGAACATCTAAACAAAATTAAGTACAGAAAATGTAAATAATACAATTATTGCATATTCAAATTCCAATTGTAATTACCTCTACATTATATTTTTGCATTTCTCTTTTTATTTCTTCTACAAGACTTTTGGAAATTCTGAAAGAAAAATAACAATATATCAACAAGATATAACAATATATCAACAAGACATAAAAGGTTCCAAGAACTACGCTATATTACTTCCTAAAATTTGTAGAGGTGTTATTTCTATGGCAACTTGTGAATCACCAATACCAAAATATACACATACTAATATATGTGAAAGCTATTCAAACATAAAATTAATTAATATCCAGCAAGATATAAATCCATTTTATGAAGTTTTCTGTCAGACTTCATTCAACACATAACAAATGTATACTTTATATAATATATCATATTATTGATAACTTCAGTTTTACTAAGTTTCCTAGCAATAATCTCTAGAAATCCAGTCTTGAAATAAAATATAAAAAGCTCACACTATTGCGACAAGAGTGATATCACTTTTTTAAGGGTGTACTGACATCTGTTGCTAAGGAAAAGTGAATATAGCATAAAAGCCTTGTAGAAAGTCATGAGGGACTGATATTTGCCAAGTTGACCAACAAACGTGTGCTGACTATTATGATGACGTTACCCCTTAATGTCATAATGTTGAGTCATAGATACAGATAAAAGCAAATATTAAAAGTAATTTTGCTCAAAAACAAATATTGAATATGTTTTATGAATCTTGAGGGATGGGTGCATAAGACAAGCATGCGTTTTAGAAATGATTGAGAAATTGTTTTTTAATGATTTTTCAAAGGTCCTGAAATCCAGATTATTTGATATAATTTTGGTTTCTGTTAGATTAACGCTAAATCAATGCTTGGCTATACGGAGGAGGTTTTAATAAAAACAAATACAGAAAAAATATTGAGTTTTGAAATAATTTGGCGACAAAAAAGCTTTTTTTGGACAACGAAGAACCGGAAGTGAAACAAAGCCCGCACGTGAAATTGAAATGAAGTTTAAAAACAAATTCCAATAGTGTTTAGTGGTATTTACACTTCAAAGGAATGATATCCGTCATGTCATGATGAAAATTGAAAAAGTATTTAAAAATTTTGATACAGTGCGTGCTACTTTGAATAAGATTTTCAGTGCGTGCGCGAGCGTTTGCAACCGGTGTTTGCAGCGCACGCAGGTAGTGAAAATTGAAAACTTTGGCTTCAAAAAGGTTGGCTTCAATAAATCTCGGCTGAATCTTCGTTTTTACAAAATATGGGAAATACGATCACCCGAAAAGGCTGATATCAACTTAAAGTCAATTTTTTGAAAATTGAAATGCAAATTTTTGTTTCTTTTACTTCAGGAAAGCTTGCAAATGACAAATTCCGTGCTATGTAAATGCGCTGATATCAACTTAAAGTCAATTTTTTGAAAATTGAAACGCAAATTTTTGTTTCTTTTACTTCAGGAAATGAATGATGAATTCCATGTTATTTATATGCGCGCGCTCAACGCCATCAGCGTAGCAACGTCGTTACTGAGCAACACAAATGTCAGTACACCCTTAACACTCTTACCTTGGCTCGTCATTGCTTGTTCTATTTCTTGAGAATGCCCAGCAAACTATTAAAAAAAATGAGTAAAATTTTAGAAATTGAAACCAGACAATAGTTATTTGTCATTTCTAGAACTTGAAGGTATTGTTGGTCATGTTTCACATTTTTAAAAGACATATTTTGATTGTGTTCACAAAGAGCTAAAAAAAATGCAGCTTTTTGCAGGGTCAAACAGCGAAACTAAAGGCAGAGTTTGACATTACCCCAACATATTCATATCACCTATAACATGAAATTAATATTATTGTGAAGGAGGGCTGGTACTAGGAGATCAAGTTACAAAATTGAATGCATCTTAAATTTGTAAGAGGGAAATAGAAATCAGAGTATGCCATATTTAGGAGTTCAAATCTTATATGCGAGTGGCGAGTTCTTTGTATGACCACTCTTAATTAGGTGTAATTATTATTTGTTCATTCCTTTGCAGTTTCCTGACTAAACCGTTGAAAAGGGAATTCCAAGTGAAAAGGCAGTGAATAAAATAATGAGCTATTTACAAAATCATGTACTATTCCACATGTTCCCAGAAAATTTAAAATTAAGACAGAGTTCTCTTGCGTGAAGTTGTAAACAAGAAAAACACATATAAGTAACTAAGTAAGTATATCCCTTCTTCTACTACAATTCACTAAAATGCTGGAACACACACCTGCAAGGAACAAAGTAAATATAACACTGCTATAAGATAGTTTTAGGTATACTGTCGACAAGACAGATCTTAATTTCATGTCGGGTACTAGGAAAATACGTTTACTCGCGAAGTAGCGGGTACAAGCAAACTTACCAACAAGTAAGACTACGAGAATTATAGCGATAAATAGCTTGCTTTTCCGGCTGACTACAGTAAAAGCACTGAATGTCACTGCCATATTATTCTTCCAGCGTATCAAATCCTTGATTTCTTGCCTGGGGTTATCTATTTTCTCTGGGAAAGATTTCTTTCCACGACATTTTCCTTTTCTTTTGTTTCCTTTAGGTATCACCGCTGACCAGTAAAAGATGTTATTTTTTTCATCGTCTTTTTTCATCGCGGGAGAATGGGGCAAACCTCCACCACTCTGTTGCATTTTTTATTTTTTGTCATAGGTTTGATAACATCTGACTTTAAAAAAGAGAATCGCCAAGTCGCACTTTTATTCCTATTTATTTATGCATCTTTTATGCATATGCTATTTAAACTGCCTGCGCCCTTCCCCCCCCACCCCCCCCCCCAGCAAATCCTGGCAATGCGCCTTTGCACATTAATAGACCTTGATATTTTTCACGATACGTCACAGCGAGCTGTGCGTGGCGTAACCGTATAAGACAGGCCTGGGATCCTGGTTATTGCCTCCCCATTAATGCGCGGGTACCTCAGGTTTCTTTGTGTTGTACAGTTTGCTAGATAACGTGCTGGGGCCGAAATCTCCAGCTTAGCCGTAAAGCTTTAGCTGCCATACGGTGATTCAGCGCACGTCTGGATGTATGGTCTTTCTTTTTCTTTTATTGAAGTTGATACAGGTTCGACCGATCCTCGTCCGATGCCATTATTATTATTTTTTTTTATGAAAAGCATCTCTTTTTTTACGAAAATAGAATTTGATTGTTATAAGAACTCCCTTTATAAACATACATTACATTTTTATTTTTAAACGCTGGCCATAACAACTTACAAAACATTAAAAACAAAAATCAAACATGCTGCTGATTTCCACCTGGGGTGTTTGTATTGACACTTGCAGAGGGCGTTGGGTTGGTACAGACGACTCTTTTTACAGACATCTACCCACTCGTGTATTTGCACGGGATTGTAAACGTTGAGCCTTATCCCCAACGATCCAGCCATAGTTATCCCAGAGGGGGAGGGGGGAGGCAATAGTCATAATATGGTTGGACATAATATGGTTGCTCCACGTTGTTTTTGTCGAAGTTTTAATTTTTAAATTCTTTGTAAAATCAATGGGTGAAATTCGAGTCAAATATGAAATACTAGTCTTCTTATCCTCAATAAGTCCCTGATTAGGTTATTTGGTGCTATTGAACATTGGCAGCGATAGGAAGAATTGTCTGTCGTTCACACGACGGGTAGTGTCTTGCTCTGCACTTGTAACTCTGTAAGTCTTTGCTTCTTGACCCATTGAGTGGCCTGAAAAAAAAAAAAAGAGGCTAAACCCAGAAAATTTTAACAACAGTAAAACCTCGCCCATAAGGGCCCAACCTTTAAGAACTGGTGAGTATAAAATTACCAATATTATATAAAATTAGAACTCTACTAAGTTAAAAAAAATTAGGAGTATATAAAAGGGACATGTAGAGTTGGTATTTTTGCAGAAAAAGCATGTGTCATAAAGGATAAAAAAAACTAACCATGAAGTCTTTTATTTGTCAGATATAAAGGATTACATTCGGATCTTTGGAGTGTCCACTATATGTGTTTTTTTTTTTTCAAATACAGTCTCTAAGAACGTTTTCAACGTGCTTTTATTTATGTTTTTACTTTTACCTTGATTGCATCATGATAAAGCTAAACAAATACCGCTGTACCCAATGTTATTATATTACCTTGATCACTGTTCATATTAAACGTGCTTTTATTTATGTTTTTACTTTTACCTTGATTGCATCATGATAAAGCTAAACAAATACCGCTGTACCCAATGCTATTATATTACCTTGATCACTGTTCATATTAAACCCCTGTGGGCGTTGTCCATCGTCATCGGTTAATGAGTGTTGCTCCATCGTAATTGCTGGCTCCATTTCCTCAGAGTCCTGGGAACAACAGTTTCCAGTGTAAGGTGTGAACTCAGGGGCGAATCCAGGAGGGGTGTCTAGGTGGGCTTGTGGGTGTTGAATCGAATGGTGATCATGATGATGATAATGGCAATCATCTAATAATGTTCATAGCAGATCTAGCGAAGGCGGAGCCTTCCTCTTGGATTGAAGTTTTAGAAGAAATGTATAGAAGCAAGAGAGCATAAGATAAGAGAGGGAAACTTTGGTATTACCCGCGCGCCATGTCGATTCCGAATCTGGCTATTTTTAGTAACAACCACCCCACCACTTCGCGTGAGGATTTGCTCCTTTTATTTTGTCCTACTCCCCCGCGGGTTGCGTGTTGTTGTTTTGCCAACTCGATAGGAATGAAAAGAAATCATGTAAAATAACTCGGAAGAAGAAAACAATTCTAACTTAAGTTACCAAGATTGGCAAATATACTCACAGAAAGCTCAATTCCTGTTTTGTTTGTCTGAGCGGCGAAGTCAAGTGAAGAAAAAAAGAAAAAACCGACGAGCGATAAAATGGCTGTGATACCGCGTTTGATTCAAATCCCGACTCCAGCTTGTATAATAATAACATTATAATATAACATATAATAATAACAACATCACAGAAGTACAGTAATATCTCCCTCTTTATTTTCTCACTATTACAAAAGCTCAGATACTTCAACTTGCTGGCCTTGATCATCACAAAAATGCATTCCCTCGCTACAAGGATAGTTTTATGAAATGTGTTTTTCTTGGATTCCTCCTGAATATTCACAAAAATCAATATCATATCTAATGTCTAACTAACAGATTTCGTGATGTTGAGAAACCACGAAGAAGCAGCAAGTTAGAGTGAAAACGGTGTTTGAAGCACGAGGTTTTCCGCTCTTGATTTTGAATGAAGTCTCGTTTTCGAAATCTTGCCAATCTCGAAGTACTACATCCCCTTAATTACCCGCAAGTGCCCGTATCCTTGATGTTAGAATAAAATTTTCGATGGTATTTGTGCAAATAGGGTGGGTTTTTTTTTCGGTTACAAGTCACAAAACAGCGGCAAACAACAAGATGTAAATGCCAAAGCGCGGGGGAAGGGTGAGTAAAAATGCTCACGCGCAATGGTGGGTTGGTGGTTACTAAATAGCCAGATTCGGAATCGACATGGCGCGCGGGTAATACCAAAGTGTCCCTCTCTTATCTTATGCTCTCTTGATAGAAGCTATGTTCTACAAGTTCAGCTCGCCCATGCTTTGTATATTGGTCTCCTCTCTTCAGAATGCTGTCCAACCCCTTCTATAAATCTGAACCTGGTGCTAGGGTTTTGCCCTAAAAGGTGTCAAATTTATGGAGTGTAACGATACCTGTGTAGGGTCCACATTTGGTGGTAAAGAATTTCCTTTAATTTCTTCAAGTCTAAAAAGACAGCATTCAGTTACAGGTTATCATTTACTTTATTATCAATATCAATAGTAGGTTAAATATGATATTGCTAACGTGGCCATTTTCGCTCATGTTTATATTTCTTGCTTTTTGCGCTGAATATGCTAAAAATGCAGCAAATATATAATAAAAAAGGAAAAAAGTGAAAAGGCGAGAAATGACAATGCAAGACACTTAATGCAAACATCTATGCTTACAATATTCTAGATGTTCTTCAAAGATTAGCCATTAAAGATTAGGGCACAGGAAGTCAAAAACTAACAATGGTTGTACAGAAGCTATCCGGGCCTCAATAAATAATGCGAAAATATTAGCTTTAAGTTATCACCTTTTCTTTTGATCTTCAAGTTGTCTCTGCTGGTTTTCCAATTGCGATGCTGACTCAGCCTTAAGCTCCATAAAGACCGACCTTAGTTAGAAAAGGCAATCGAGGGAATGAGCTAATCCAACATATGCGTTCAATCGTATGTCTGTGTGTGTAGGGGAGGGGGGGGGGGATAGTGTCTCAAAATCCGCCGATCCGCTTTTTTTCGATAATCCGCCGATCCGAAGAACAAAGTTTTGTTTCAATCCGAATCAATCAATAAACGATAAAAATCGATATAAAAGAAAATCGTATATTTGCTTCTAAGTCATCAGAATGATCCGGTACGCGTTTTAAAAATTCGACAATACGTTCTATTTTTTTTTTTCTTAAATCTGCGTGGCATTTTAGGCCCATCCGACCCCCCCCCCCCCCTTGTGACTTTTCCAGGTTGCATCTTACTTCGCATTTTGCAGATCCTGGCAGGTAAGGCCAAATTCCAGTCCCTCTAGCATCTTATCTATCAATAAGACAAGGAAACGAAAAATTGTATTGTGAAGCTTTGCCACTCCACCCTAAAGTCCTAACAGCAGTATCCTAAGCCGAAAATAAGAATTGCATCATAACCTTTTAGTTGTTCTTCCTCTCTCTCAATGCCTTCCAAAGCATTAGTCATTTCCTTCATTGACATTTGATGTGCTTCAGCTGTGGGAAAGGGAAATGGAGGGTTTGCATTAGCAATATAGGCCAAGTAAAAATAAAAACATGTTTATCGTCCTGATAAGATCAATATAGGGAGCATGCGGCCCTTTTTATTTATTATTTATTTTTCTCCTTGGTTTATCAAAGATTTGTACGATTCATAAAGGAGATTTCCGCGATGTTCCGAAAATTGTAAGAAAAGCCTTGAAACGGGAACGTCTTTCTTTATTTCAGTGCCTAGGCACCGGTAATAAACGAAATTGATGCGGCTCCGAAAAAGGATGGGGGCGGGGACGATTCTTACGTACTTATGTGACGTCATATGTACATTAACAGACACACAAAAATAAGATCTATTAAGGTGGCGGTCAATTATTACTGGGGGGTGGGGGCAAATATGATAAAGGAACAAGCACTAATCGTAATTAATTAACAATGTTTGACAAGACAAAAATAGAGTGGCCTGCACCTTTTTTGTCAGTCTCATCTCTTGTTGTGCTCCAATGTTGGATCTCACTTTCAAGGTTCTCTGTGGTCTGGACACGGTGGAAAAGCACGACATGACGCTTAAAATAAGATCATTTCCAAGGGCGGCGAAATGGTCCCAAAAGTGTGTGTGTGTGTGTGTGTGTGGGGGGGGGGGGGGGGGGGGGGGTAACTGTAACATGTGAAAAGCACTATTTAGGAACATGTAAAAAACGCACATGCATGTAGAAGAAAACGCATCCACTCAGGGTGGGATGGGTGGGTGGGGGGGGGAGGCGGAACCATCCAACGTCCCTGTTCGATGCCTATTGGATTTTCTGTCATGCCATGCAGTTTTATTTAGGTTTAGTTCTAGGCTCAAATGACTTGAAGAAAAGTTCTTTGTACATAATGGCAGCAGCAATGAAGAAATGTTACAGATGTAAACTTTTACTTACATAATAAGTCTTGGCACTTCTGATCTTGTCTGTTAAGCCCTCAAGGCGTTCTTCAAATGATTTGCTTAAAAAGTGAAATGCATTTATATAATTTTTGTCAGCTTTACTATATCTGGGTGCCTTGACAGGTGACTGTCATCATCATCATCATCATCATCATCATCATCATCATCATCATCATCATAAACACCATATAACCACCTATACCCTATCAACATCATCACCATCACCATCAACATTTACATTTTATTTTTGCCAGTTGTTATAACCATCATCAACAACATAAGCATCATAATTAAGTTTATTGTCACAATCAACATTATCATCAGCATTGTCAGTACTGCTGGCTATCATCTTTTTTTTTATTTCTATAATCATCCCATCACCTCTTTCACTATATTGTCAGTGTCAGCTGTTAAAATCACCTCACCACCATCAGCATCATCACCAGCACCCACTATCATCATCATGACGACCACTACCATCATCATCATTATCATAACCACTATCATCACCACAACCACCATCACTATTATCATCATCACCATCATCATCATGACGACCACTAACATCATCATCATTATCATAACCACTATCATTACGACAACCACCATCACCATTATCATCATCACCATCATCATGACGACCACTACCATCATCATCATCACCATTACCATCATCATCACCATCACCATCACCATCACCATCACCATCACCATCATCAACACCACCATCATCATTATGACGACCACCACAACCACCATCATCATCATCACCACTATCATTACCACAACCACCATCACCATTATCATCACCACCATCATCATCATGACGACCACTACCATCATCATCATCACCACTATCATCACCATCTATATCATATCCATCATAGTCATCATCTCCATAATTATCAAACTATGACTTTAGCGAGCACCACAACCACTTCACCAGGTGAGTCCTGTTGGGACCATTTGTTTTTTCCTATAGACTAGATATTTATCTTACAAATTTATAGCAATTATGTTACTTACTATTCCTCATCTTCCATTGCTTCGACCTCTTTTATCCTTCTGTTCAGTTCTTGCACTTTTTGTTGCTTATTTCCATTCAGCTCATTCAATCTACAAATAAAAAGAAATAAAAGCTGGTGTCTTTTTTTTTAATCTGTCTAATAGTATCTTACTCTAGCCATCTCAAAACTAATTGGGTATTCCATCAGATGGTTATCAATTACTGATACCTTTTGGCTTGGTTTTCCGATTGCAGAACTTTCTCCTTCGCAACATGAACGGTTTCTGAGGTGTAAGGAAACATTGTTTTTACTTAAGTTATATTCTAATCTCGTTATGAAAAATTGAAAAACTCACTCTTTAATAACTTTTTTTTTTTTTGGGGGGGCGACTTACCAACCATTTTTACATGGCGTTCACTACACTGTCTATATCTGCTATCGGCTGTTAAAAAATCGATTCCATAAGTAAGTTAATGAAACGATCAATTAAAGTTACACTGTACACAGATATTCACTAAGACCTTTCATTTAAATCATAGGAATCCAATTTGAACAACCCCTGACATAATATAAGTTACTTCACGTTCTCACCTGCTTCTAAAAGCGCTTCTACTTCTTGGAGTTTTTCCTTTTGCTCTTGCAAACGTGCCTCCAAAAGCTGTTTCTCTGCAAGGGATTTTTTTATCAGCAGAACTTATTTTTACAAAAATAGAAGGGGTCCCAATCCTACCGTGTTGAAGCTCCTTGAGCGAGTGAAATATCACGTCTACCCGGAATTCCGGAGAAGAAGCCATTTGATAAGTTTTTTTCTCCTCAAACAAAAGTCAAAACAAATAAACAAACCAAAAAAGTTTTTGTATCCTACTTTTTATTCGCGCGCGACGTAACTTCCCGCGCTTTGTGAAACCACAGGTAGCTTTAGAAGCATGATTGAATTCCTTATTTTCTAGTTAAAATCCTACTAAATAGAAACTCCTGTAGACTAATTATCGGTAGTTTTGCTAATATATGAATTCAAACAAACGTTGTGCCACAGACGAGTATATAATTGATCGCATTTTGGATTTTCTTTGTGGAATGTCTGTGGTTTTTATTTTTGAGCCAACGGTGCTAAATGCGGCTATCCTCAAAAAGCTAAAATTCGAATGCCGGGTAAAACATTACACAACGAGCAAATTACAAAGAAAATTACGTTTTTGATTGAACAGTTCTACCAATACCCTAAATAGCTGTTGAAAGCAGCTTATAACATGGGGGAGTCAACAGAATTAAAAGAAATCGGCGAAACACTTTGCGATCAATCAAGGCAAGAGTTTGTTTTCACCCCACGAGGTTTTACTTAACCCACTAGAAAGGGCTAACTTGTAATTGTTTTATGTTTTTTTTATGATTATATTGTGATCTTATGATTAGGTCCCTTACAAAGCGGTTCAGAGCGCTCTTTACCCTGAGAAATCTTGGTGGAAAAGTAGCAATCGAGCATATATCAAAATGTAAGTGTCTTCCATGCGTAGTACTGTTCTTATGGTGTGAAAAAATTAGGGCCCTCTTAGGGAGTGTTCATTAAATACCCTGAGGGTGGAGGGAAGGTTTTGACTCAGTACACCTTAGCATTTCAGAGCCCCCCCCCCCCCCCCCCTCCCTGCTCTTTAGTGTATTTTTTTTATTTTTTTTTTGTGTGCCAAATCATAAATAAATCAGGGCCTCCCTTTGTGGGACCATTCTTTATTTTGGAGCCCCCCCTTTTGGAGCATCCCCATCAATATCTTCTCTCCCTCAACATCCAACTCACCCACATTAGGCCGGTGTCACAAGATTTTGGATCTTATCTCAAGCCTAATTTTAGTGAGAATGTTCATACATTCTCTGTATTCACCCGCATTGGCTCTTTTTTTCCACATATTTACTGCATTTCACCTGATTTCTAAAGATTTCTGTCCAAATTGGGTTGACAGCTATGAATTGAATTTTTCCCTATCCTCCTTGGCAAGGCTTAGCAAATTACTCACTTCCAGGTTGTATGAAATAATTTTGGCATGAAACATATGCAGGAAAAGATAAAAGGAAACTCATTTTTGATAATCAATTTTTATTAAATCAGAAGAATTTTGATGAAATTGGATGGTTGGACACTCTGCTAGACAAACATCTGTATTACTAGATTGGACATTCAGTGATTTATCCCTTACTTCTACTAAGACACCACCCCTTTAAGCGGCCAATTCTGAAAGTCCAGAGAGTCCATTGTCCACTCAAACACTCTATTAAGCTTCCGCCTGCATAAATTCATTCCTAAATGCAATATTCTATATGCTATTTCCTCTACCCAGCCTGATAAATCCAATGTTTGGTTATCAATTGAACTTCAATTGTTTGGTTGTTTTTTTATTGGTTCAGCAATCGAACAAAGCTACTCACAAAAAAAGCTGTTCCCTTTTGCATTCTTCACAAACCAACAAGACTCTTATTTATTTATCTCATGATAACTCATAAGTGCTATTTTTAATGCCCAGCTGCAATTAGTGCCCCACCATCCATAAAAAAATGCCCGAAAAAAACTGTTGCAGTTGTTTCATTTCTTACTGTTCCACGCTTTGAATTTGTGCCCCCTTCCCTCAAGTGCCCTTTTTTTAATAAGCGCCTTCCGACTCATGTGCCCCATGTGCCTAGAGCACTTAAACTAACTGTATATTTCTCTAAAGCCTGATTTCATTCTTATTGTTACTGGTTATTCTTTTTTGTCATTATTTACAAATAAAATTGCAAAATAATATTTAAGAAAAATAAAGCTTTATCATACATTCCAAATTCAATTTCGATCAATTGCTAAAAATAACATAGGGAATCTTGATATAAGAATCTGGCGACGAATTGAAAAATTGCATCGGACTGTTATTAAATTTCGATGCTCAGAGGGGGGGGGGGGGTTCAATAGGTAGGAGGCATTGGCCATGAAGGCAACAAAGAAAGATATTCAATGAAAGGGCACACTAGGTTGACCTCTGTCACTGCGACAAAGCTAAATTTTGATGTGGTTACGGTTGAATGACAAATGACACTTTGATAATCTCCGCTATACAAGCGCTTTTAAGGCTATCTAAGAATGCCAGTGCGACACCACACCTCTAAAGACTTTTTTTAGAAAGTGCTCGAGAAACATGTCGGACTCTGCTCGAGTACAGGCGGCTTGCAAAATACTTTTCGACCCATCAAGGCAAGTTCCATGGCTTAATTTTGTTTTTCCAAGTATTTTTGTAACTTCCCTTTGCGATGTTTAATCATTTTTCGTTTTTAGGAAACTTATCGAACGGTACCATGCTTTGTTTACACTGAAGATCATCGGTGGGAAAGAGACCATTAAATATGTCTCCAAATGTAACTATCAAAAGCCTTTTTTACACATTAGGGAAACACATCAAAGCATTGTACGCTTCATTCAATATATTTCTAGATAAAAAACAGGTTTCCATACCCGATATAACCTCGTAAATTAAATCGTTGGAAATTAGGAAAAACATATTTCCCGGTTTAACACAGGCCTTATATTTCTTCTTGATTTGTTATTTTCCTTCTTCGTTTGTGCTCGAGTGAGTTGTCAAAATTTTCAACTTCGAGCCCCCCAAAAATTGGTCTTTGCGGAGCCTTTTATCTAAGATTGTTTCGCTTCACAGTCTATGGTAGCGTTTTTTATCTTTAGGAAAAAAAGAAATTCTGGCCTTCATGTTAGAATAAAAGAAATAAAAGACTCAAAGGCTGTTAAAGACTACGGAAAATTAAATGATTAAAATACTTTGCAAAATTAATGGAAACTCCTTTTATTTCTACTATCATATGTATATGTATTTCTACAATCAAGTTTAAGGAAAAGTAATTTTCTGAATTGATTTCGTGAGCTGTCAAGCACAAATTTAAGAAATGAGATGGGGTCAACGTTCGAACCTCAAGGCAAACGTGCTAAAATGCATGTCGAGTTGGACGTAATTTAAAAGCGTAGAAATGTTTGAAAATAAGAGAGGCAAACAGCTAGAACAAACAAGTGTCCAGTGTCAATTCAAACAGCGCGATAGGTAGAAAACAGGGAGGGGAGCGCAAAAACTATATATAAGAAGTTCAGGATTGATTCACCTCGGACTAAATTCACTCGGTCGAAATGGAGTTTAGATGACCGGAACACGGAATAAACGGACAAGGGATCGTCCTCAAACCTATCGAGAATCATATGCAAGTTTAAAAAAGACTTCTCTAGCTAATGTCAATTAACCAATTGTAAAAAAACTTGAACTCAAAATAAACGAGAAAAGTAAATGCAAAGCACACTTATGCAAACCGTACACAGATCAGACGTACATCATTAGCAAGCGCAACCCAAAAAAAGCGCAAAGAAACGAGCAAAAACGCTAAAATTAGGATAATGTGCACAGTGAAATTGCAAGTATTGCAAAGTAAAAAGCATAAAGAAATGGCAATGGTAATGCAAATCAAACTATCACAAAGACGAAAGGCAATTGCGCGCAAACAAAGTGCAAATCAATGAGCGATCGCGCGCAAACAAAGCAATTTAAAGCAACCAAAAAACTTAACATTGAGAAACATTGACAACAAGAAAGAGAACCCTGAAAGAAAATGATCAAACAAACCCCCTTCTCAAAATTGTAGAGAAAGATAGCTAGGAAGTTGTCCTATTGTCCTCACAATGAAAAGAGAATCGTGAGATTGGGTGTGGATTTCTGTTCTGGTATTCATTAATTTATTTATTGTGTAACTATTTTTTTCAGGTTTCAATGACCCATCTGCCTTGCTGAAGCACGAGCTTGCTTATTGTCTTGGACAAATGCAGGTAAAATTTGAATACAGCTGGTAGTCAGTATGTTAAAACATAAATGTGGCTTTAAAAGGAACATTGCATTGCTGAGGAGGGAGTGCAGACCTATAAATATGCGAAAATGGTTTAAATTAAGTTTAATCTACGCTAAGAATATTGTTTTGGTAATAAAGAATTTTCAAGAGTATCTGTCACCCGCCATTCTGCCATTGTGGTTTTTTAAAGTCAGTATATCAAAATTAAAACTTTATTTTTGATTATTCATGATAATGATTATTTCCGAATTTCTTCACATAATGTTTGATCCAATGTTGAAGGAAAACAATAAAAAGGTGGGGCTGACATTGGCTTTGTAATAAAAATACAAATAACTCAATGTACATCTAAAACCATTTATTTGTTGACAGGATCCTGATGCTCTGCCCATCTTGATCAGGTACGCTGTTTACTACATGAATTTCTGGTCAATTTCTTATTATTTTTGAAAAAAACTGTGGAGGGGAAGCCAGCAAGCTAGTCAGCATGTAGGCCTTCTCACAAGGTTTTTTAACTTTATAAATGTAAATATCTGTAATTATATGTGGCAAACAAATAAAATAAAATGAAAGAATTAGATACCTAGTTGAGACATGGGGCCGGTTCCTAGGAAGCAGGTTAGCGCTGACCCCACGGATAAATATAGCTATCTTGACGTTTGATTGAATTAAAAGGGCTATATCTCTGAGTTAGAGTTAACCTGCCTTTTTGGTACCCAGCCATGGACAGTATCTTTCTGTTTCTTCAGCCCTGAATTTGACTTATTCAATGTGCATGAGCTTGCTAGTTTGGTTTTCTCAACTCCGCCAGAATCGGCAATTTTCACCGCCTATTGGGATTTGAATGTGAAACGCTTCTAATAAATGGTAGATAATGTATAAGGAGTATAAAATACTTAATATTATATTTTATCTCCCTCTTCCTTCCACAGTGTACTTAAAGACACTAACCAAGAGACCATGGTTAGACATGAGGTATACACCATTTCTTATTATTTTTTCATCAGTCTGGCAATAAAGTATTTGTTGTTGTACTGGTACAAGAGGGTGTATCACACTCTTTTACTGCTTTTCATGAGTTTTATTGTCGTTTTTTTTCCAGGCAGGCGAGGCTCTGGGTGCGATTGGTTCACAGGATGCTTTGGATGTGTTGAGGCAATATGCAAATGACCCACTTCCAGAGGTGCGAATAATTCAAGGACCAGGGGCGGATCTAGGGGTACAATATTGGACAGGGGCGGATCTAGGGGTTGGCCGAGTGGCCCCAGGCCCCCTATTTTTATTATTTGGCTTAAAAATAACAAGAAACGTCTTATGTTTAAATCCTCCCCACTTTCTTGCACGGTACAAAAGGATACTTCAGGTTTAGCAAAGAATTGTGAAGAGAAAGATCTGTCGACAACAACTGTTAGTTAAACGATCTTGTTCATTGTCACTGATAGTATACGTTCTTTAGATTGCGGAAACCTGTCAGTTGGCTCTACAAAGAATAGAATGGCTGCAAACACAGAAAGACGACGAAAAAGATCATCTGAGGTAAGTTTTTCAAAATAGGTTTTTCCCATTTTATATTTACTTATAATTCCATTTAAAAGTTTCCTTTTGCTTCCTAAAAATACAAAATCAGATGTTTTATCTCCCATTTTAAAACGCGCCAGGATCTACGAAAATGCATCAGATAAATCCTTTTCGTTCTGCCTCACTCCTTTCTTGTCGTCTCTGAAAAAGTGTACCTATAAACGATTATGTACACACTAGGGGCGACCGCCAGCAAACAGCAAACTAAATACAAACTCCTTTTTTTCACATCTTTTCAGTGAAAATCCTTACAACTCAGTCGACCCTGCTCCCCCTTCTATCATCACCGACGTGAAACAGCTGAAGGAAACGCTTCTCAATGAGAGCCTGCCTCTCTTTGACAGATACAGGTCGGGCTCAATATATTTACATTTGTGAGGGGGGGGGGGCGCACTTGCACACCCCCCACAAGGGCCAAAAGTCCACTTTTGGTTCTCAATAGACGTGCTATTTGCAGGCAAAACTCAAAATCATAAGCTAGATAACTCTGGTATGTAGCCGAATCCAACAATAAACGTCCCGTGAAGATACTGAAAAGGCATAAAAAAATCCCTTTTTGTTCTTTCGGAGGTGGTCAGATTTTTATCAGAAAACTCCCCCTCTCCCCCTCCTCCCCAGGAAAAATTATGTCCACTTTTTCGGATTTCGCACCCCCCCCCCCCCCCAAGAAAAATCCTGGGTACGGGCCTGGGAGTAACCATAAATTTAGACCAATTAAGATAGTTTTAACCAAAAATGTGTGCATCATGTAAAGATGTCTGTCTAAAAATTTAAAATTGGGAATATGGAAATGTCAGTTTTATCGAGGGTGTCCGCAAAAAACGGAAGTCAGCTAAATGTAGGTTCCATTCTTCCATCCAAATTCCATCTTTTGTAGAGGTCGCAAGGGCTGCTTGTAAAACGTTTTTACTTTCAGGGCGATGTTCTCGTTGAGGAACAAAGGTGGAGAAGATGCTGTGTTGGTTAGTGAAATCTGCTCCTTTTTTTTTCGTCCATCCTTTCGTAGTAACCTTACCACAATCGCCTCCCGGAAATAAACAAAATACCCTCCAATACGGTAGAACCGTCCACTACGATAATAGTTGCCACAAGACATTTTTGTTGCCATTTCTGTAGCGATTTCAAGTGTTCTGAGTACTCAGGCCATCTGAGACATGCTTAGGATTGTTTGCTTTCAAGAGGGAAAACCAAGGAACATTTTTAGCATTTGTAGAGTGCCTGAAAGCTAATCGATTTAGAATTAGACTGGTTCACAAGAGGCCCAAGAGGGGTATTTACAAAAAGTTTTAGTTGAACTGTCTACTTAGTGCTTTCGCTAGCGGATGCTTTATTGGACACATGTCACTGAGGGTTGTTTTTTTTCAGGCCTTGGCGGAGGGGCTTAAATGCAGCAGTGCACTTTTTAGGCACGAAATTGGTGAGTTGAAACCCTGTAGCGTTCAGCTGCTTACTAAGTCTACTGTAGTGTATTGGAATGGTAGTGCCGTCGCGAGGTCTATTTACACAAGGCTTGGCCCAGAGATTTAAATAGCCTTTGTCTGCCTCCTTTGTCTTCATTTACCAAGTATGAGAAAGCATCCATTTTCATTGGCTAAGTAAGGGAGACTATTGCGATATTTTCGATTGGATTTGCTGAATAAATGATAAGATTAGCTAGGGGTGGGTACTGTTTAATTAAAAGTTGACTCTTTTTTTTTTACTTCCTGCTAATATAGTTTCGCAATGTCTTGTCATCTCTAGCATACGTACTGGGACAGATGCAGGATGACGGCGCAGCTAAACAGCTCTCAGTTGTAAGTAATGCTAGCAACCGTAGAGAAACAAGATAAACAGCTCTCAGTTGTAAGTAATGCTAGCAACCGTCGAGAAACAAGATTAACAGCTCTCAGTTGTAAATAATGCTAGCAACCGTAGAGAAACAAGATAAACAGCTCTAAGTTGTAAGTAATGCTAACAAACCGTTAAAAAAACAAGCTAAACAGCTCTCAGTTTGAAGTAATACGAACAGACCGTTAAGAAACAAGCTAAACGGCTCTCAGTTGTAAGTAATACGAACAAATAGTGAAAAAGCAAGCTAAACAGCTATCAGTTGTAAGTAATGCAAACAAGCAAACCATTTAGCATGGCCCAATCGTGGCCTCTGAAGAGAGGTGCCAATTTTTCATCATCACTATAATCATACATAATCATATTTACTTTAATCATATATACTGTTTTTTTTTAGAGAATTGATTATTGTAATTGCAGAATCTTGCAGACGCGAATGAAAACCCAATGGTCAGACACGAATGCGCGGAAGCGCTGGGATCGATCGCAAAGGTTTGTGCGCTGGTGATAACATTATTATTTCTATCGTCGCTATCTATCGTCTATAGCATACTTATGGCATCCTTGAATTTAGTTTTATTTACACTTTTTCTTCGCAGGATAGCTGCCTGGACATTTTAAAAAACTACAAAGATGACAAAGAGCGGGTTGTCAAGGCAAGTATTTGACCAAAGCATTTAGAACAATTCCCTAGTTTCGCTTGCTCTGTCAAGAGATGACAGTTATTGTTATGACTAAGCTAACCACTAGTAAAAAAACTGCAACAGGATGCCACCAGGAATGTTTGACTACATTTGATTCAGTAATAGGGAAGAACTGTTTCTAACTTTAGAACGCATGGTGTAAGCATGACGGCTATAGAGAGCTACGCAAAATTCCTATACGAGAATAATTCTGATTCAAAGTAATCCTGATTCACATTAACTTCATAAGCCAACCAGCGTGGATGACAAGAACTGCTTCAGTGCAAATCAGAATATTAATCATGAACGAACCTTTATGAAGTTTGTGTCAATTAAAAACTGTGACTTCCACACTCCTGTTGGCTGACATTTTCAAAACTATCGTGATGGCCACGGTAGCGCGCGTCGTAATGGTATTCCTTACCCTTCCCCAGTGATTATTCACTCCGCTCGTCGCGCTCGAAGCTACTCATAGTTGGCTCACTCAAGGGGTAAAAGAAAAATGGGATATATTCTAGGGGCCGGTTCCTAGAAAGCGTGTTAGCGCTAACCCAGAATTAACACGGTTATCTTGACATTTGATTGCTAAGAAGGGCATTCATCCCTGGGTTAGCGTTAGCCTTCTTTCTAGGAACCCGGCCCAGGCCGCTTGGTAGCTCAGTGCCGTGTGTCCTTTCGTTGCAGGAAAGCTGTGAAGTCGCCCTTGATATGAGCGAGTACGAGCGAGGGCCCGAGTTCCAGTACGCAGACACTCTCGCCAAATTGAAAAGCGCTACTGCCTAATAACGCCAGTGGAACAGAAATAAGACGCGAGGGAAGCTTCCCCAAGTAGTGGGAAAATAAGAGTCAAATTCTAGATTTAGCAATAATAGTATTTTTAGTATTTTAAGTACTACGACCCGAGGTTATATGTATACAATGAATATTTGTTTGACCGATTTCATTCAACACTAAGTGGAAAGACTTATGGAATAATTTAGTTTTGAATAAAGTTCTTATCAGACGTCAGCAACTTAGCACATTCTCGGCTGTTCTGAGAGGGGACGGTTAAAGCGTTTTTAAGACGGCGGAATGGAGTTTGAGCCCTACACTTGGGCCTAACGTCGGTAACCGCCCGCTGAAGTCAAAATGGTAGCGCGCACTTGCATGGGCGTGGTCGTCGATGGTCTAGAGGCCCATTCACATTCAGGAATCTAATAAGTAGATACCGAAAAGGCAGTGGTAACCTAAGGAGTTCGTGTGGAAATCAGTACGAAGTAGACACAAGCGGAAAAGGAAGAACGGGACTGTTCTTTTTTCACATTTTTATTCTTGCATCTCCTTCGTGACGATTTTGACACGCGCTTCAGCTTTTCCATCACCGCTTTCTTTGCTAGTAAAAAGCCGAACACGAATCTTTGGGTTTTCTTGATCGTCTGCCTGTTATATTGGAAGAATCACGCGCAATTGATAGAATGGTTCCCTTTATGACTTTTGTCCCTTTTCATTCTTCTTTTGTGTCTTCTGCGCGTCGCGTTCCTTGATCCTCTTATTTAAAATTCTGGTGAACTCAGAGAACTGTAACTCCTTGTCGTCGTTTTCATCCAGAAACCTGAATAACTCTCTCAGCTCCCTTTCTCCCATTTGGATATCCATACTTTTCATACCCTTGGCAAAATCACCCTCCCTTAAACTGTCTGTCCGGGTGAGCCTACGGTATAAGTCCACCATTCGCAGTCCTTTTGTCCGGACAAAATGAATAAACTTGTCCAAAGGAGTGGCTTCATGTTCGTCCATTGCGCGGACGCGTCCGCCTTCAATCATAATGTCCCAAGTGCAGGAAAAGTTTGGCTTGCGCTTTAGAAGACTACCAAGCGCGCTTTCGCAATCTCTATCAAACGCAATGTTCTCAAATCGCATTTCCTCTAGGGCACTATCTGTGTTCTTGAGGGCAGCTTTTAACAGTATTAACGCGCCTGCACTAAGGAAAGGATTTCTTCCCACTTTGAGTATCTTCAGTGTTTTATTCACTTTGAGTCCTTTCCCAATGTGCCCCGCGCCGTCTAAACCAATGGAGGCGTTTGTTATGTCGAGATGAATCAAGGTTTCGTTCTCTTCCAATACCTTTCTCAGCACCTGAGCACCAATATCTCCAAAGCCGTTCCACGCTAGCTTTAAAACTTTTAAGCTCCAACTCTCCTTTACTCCCTTGGCCAAAGCAATGGCTCCTTTGCCGAGGATTCGGTTCCAACTGACGTCGAGTTCTTCAAGAACATTGTTCGCGGAAAGAGTAGCTCCTAGCATTCCGCCGGCTTGCTCGCCTAGATTATTACCACCCAGGTTTAGAACCTTTAGGTGGAAATTCTCTTTCAAAGTTCCACAAAGAAGCGATACATCTTTATCTATGAGTTTATTGTTCATGAGATTGAGCTCTTCGAGAGTGACGTTCTGCAACAGCATTCTTGCAATGGCTCGCACCCCCTTTCCGCCAATCTTATTCGCGGACAAATCCAAGCAAGTCAAAAAGCAGTTTCCTTTGAGCATTTTCGCAAGGCATATAGCTCCAGGTGATGTGATCCCGTTGTCATGGAGATTCAGTGTTGCTACAGTGATGTCACTCGACATCGTCATAGCAATAGCTTGAGCTCCGTTGTCGAGGACACCGTAGTGTTTCAAGTTTACAGAATCTGTGTTGATTTGCATGAGAAATTTTCTGACCGGGGGAACATGGAATTGTTCGCACGCTTCTAGGTATATTGCCTTCACTGGAGGTCTAGCTGGGGATATTTTTTCATACTCTTCTAAATCAGTATCCCATTCTGCTTCATCGCTCGACGAATCATCAGGGAATTCTATCTCAAAATCAGAGTCCCTTCGCGCTAAATCTAAACAGTTGTCTACTGGAACGATCTCCATGGTTACAGAGAGGAACCTTTCCCAAGTTTATTGCACACAACCTGCAACTTAAGGGGCGAAAATAAATCATTTTGTTAGTTCCTCTATTGCAAATGAACCCATGGACCCATTTGGAAAATTCTATGCTAACTCTTTTTACATAAAAAAAAGAAAAAAAAAACAAACTTTTAAAGCTCTTTATTGATCTCTCAAATATTACAATTAAATTTTTGGCAAACTAATCATAGCTAATCATAACATAACACATTCAAAAACAAACGCGAAACAAGAAAAATGTATGGAAGAAACAAAAAATAACATGAAAGTGTAACATGTTTTCCTTCATTCACAATGTATCCTTACATGAAAGCATTGCATTATTCTCTGCTATATATCTTACCTTGACGCGCAGCGTTTGACATGTTCTTGTCCACCTCTAGACAAAATCGCATGGAACCTGCCACGACTGTCGTACACTGTAGCAAATGTGTTGTCGCAGCTGTATGTGGCAACAATAGCTGTGTTTATCACTTTATTTCTTTACAAACCACGCCAAAAGGTGATAGGTGAGAAGTGTTAATTGAACCCGCATTCGACATCATTTCTTTATCGCTACGAACAACAGTCCATTAAAGATTGTTTTGTAGAGTCCTTCATAGGTGAGGTGACGTAAGCCTATGTATATGGTTTCTATTGCATTCAGTACAATTATTAATCTAAAAGAGCACTAAAAAGGGTAGATATTACAGATGCTTCGAGGCTTCTGTCTCTTCATAAGTGTTTAATGGCAATTGAAAATACTTAGGATGAACCTCAAACGCTTGTTATTTTTTAATCTAAATTGCTGTAGACATATTTTCCTTTCATCAAGACTTTTTGAGCGACAAGTAAAGTGCCATTTTTTAGAATCCCATTTAATTTTTATCCATGCAATCTTGTGAAATCATAATAAAAGGGACACGGTTAAGTGCCATCTCTCATAAGCATATTATTCAGGAAATTACTGTGGTTTACAATATCCTGCAAATTCTCGCCTACGATTTCCCTAAAGCTAAATCGCCTTCTGGTTTTCGTCACACAAAATCCTTGAAGCGTTTTCTTTGGCTGGTATTTAAACGTATTTTTTTTTCAATCACGCCACCTCTCCGCAGGGCACTAGCCAATCAAAAGGCGCTAAATGTAATTGCTTTTTTGAATGACGGAAGGCAGAAAACTCTTTGGCACAAATCTACGACAAGAGTTCACAAAGTATTGAAAATCGCAATTATAGAAGTCCGGAAAATAGTTCTTATTGCAAATATTTTTTCCAACCTTTTTTTACGCAAATGATTTTTTTCAGTAAAAAAAAAACACACACACACACACAACAACAAACAATAATAACAAAATTTGTTTAGCAGAATAGTGTTACATTTATTACAAAACACCCATTCTGTACTATAAAATCATGCCTTACATCCGTCCGTTCATTCGACTGTCTCCCATTCCACATTGCTCAAAATACAAAATGAAATCTATTCAGGCGCATATGGGGATATGCGTTGCCAGCATTAAAAATCTCGATCGGATATTTCTTCCAATAAAATTAAATACACATTTTGTTGCCGTGATTGTCCGGGACTGTTGGTCCAGTATTTGAGTTAAATTTACATAGCTACAGTCAGCGATCCTGATTTATTCTGTAGTTTAAATAGGAAGCTCAAATTTGACTTTTAGATCAACTTGGCGAGCCAGTTCGATAATATTCGACACTCGGACGACCTGTGGGAGGTAAAAAAGAAACAGATTTAGAATAATCCCCGCGCTTTTTCCCCCATTTTTCTTTTTGGTGAATGGTTGGTTTTGGACATTATAAATCAATGAACAATTAAAAATGGAAATTTTTTTTTTTTGGTTTAAAACGTTATCATTCAGGACAATTCAGCTAGTTCCATGTACTTAACAGGCTTGAAGCATGAGGTGTCAGTCTAACCAATACGTCTCCATGGTAACTTACCATCTCTGCAGCATCCTCCAAGTCATCACATGCAATGATACGAAGACCGCTGGCTGCAATGAGCGCTTTGGCATCCTCGACACGAGTCCCTAACATGAATGGACAGGCAGTTAGGCGACAAAACAGCACAACATACACAAGACAACAGACAGGCAGTTAGACGAGAAGACAGCACAACATACACAAGACAACAGACAGGCAGTCAGACGAGAAGACAGCACAACATACACAAGACAACAGACAGGCAGTTAGACGAGAAGACAGCACAACATACTCAAGACAACAGACAGGCAGTCAGACGAGAAGACAGCACAACATACACAAGACAACAGACAGGCAGTCAGACGAGAAGACAGCACAACATACTCAAGACAACAGACAGGCAGTCAGACGAGAAGACAGCACAACATACACAAGACAACAGACAGGCAGTCAGACGAGAAGACAGCACAACATACAAAAGCAACAGACAGGCAGTTAAACGAGAAGACAGCACAACATACACAAGACAACAGACAGGCAGTCAGACGAGAAGACAGCACAACATACAAAAGCAACAGACAGGCAGTTAGACGAGAAGACAGCATAACATACACAAGACAACAGACAGGCAGTCAGACGAGAAGACAGCACAACATACAAAAGCAACAGACAGGCAGTTAGACGAGAAGACAGCACAACATACAAAAGCAACAGACAGGCAGTTAGACGAGAAGACAGCATAACATACACAAGACAACAGACAGGCAGTCAGACGAGAAGACAGCACAACATACAAAAGCAACAGACAGGCAGTTAGACGAGAAGACAGCACAACATACAAAAGCAACAGACAGGCAGTAAGACGAGAAGACAGCACAACATACAAAAGCAACAGACAGGCAGTAAGACGAGAAGACAGCACAACATACAAAAGCAACAGACAGGCAGTTAGACGAGAAGACAGCACAACATACAAAAGCAACAGACAGGCAGTTAGACGAGAAGACAGCACAACATACACAAGACAATAGACAGGCAGTTAGACGAGAAGACAGCAAAACATACAAAAGCAACAGACAGGCAGTAAGACGAGAAGACAGCACAACATACACAAGACAACAGACAGGCAGTCAGACGAGAAGACAGCACAACATACACAAGACAACAGACAGGCAGTCAGACGAGAAGACAGCATAACATACACAAGACAACAGACAGGCAGTCAGACGAGAAGACAGCACAACATACACAAGACAACAGACAGGCAGTTAGACGAGAAGACAGCACAACATACAAAAGCAACAGACAGGCAGTAAGACGAGAAGACAGCACAACATACACAAGACAACAGACAGGCAGTAAGACGAGAAGACAGCACAACATACACAAGACAACAGACAGGCAGTAAGACGAGAAGACAGCACAACATACACAAGACAACAGACAGGCAGTCAGACGAGAAGACAGCACAACATACAAAAGCAACAGACAGGCAGTAAGACGAGAAGACAGCACAACATACACAAGACAATAGACAGGCAGTAAGACGAGAAGACAGCACAACATACACAAGACAACAGACAGGCAGTAAGACGAGAAGACAGCACAACATACACAAGACAACAGACAGGCAGTCAGACGAGAAGACAGCACAACATACACAAGACAATAGACAGGCAGTTAGACGAGAAGACAGCAAAACATACAAAAGCAACAGACAGGCAGTCAGACGAGAAGACAGCACAACATACAAAAGCAACAGACAGGCAGTTAGACGAGAAGACAGCACAACATACAAAAGCAACAGACAGGCAGTCAGACGAGAAGACAGCACAACATACAAAAGCAACAGACAGGCAGTCAGACGAGAAGACAGCACAACATACACAAGACAACAGACAGGCAGTCAGACGAGAAGACAGCACAACATACACAAGACAACAGACAGGCAGTCAGACGAGAAGACAGCACAACATACACAAGACAACAGACAGGCAGTCAGACGAGAAGACAGCACAACATACACAAGACAACAGACAGGCAGTTAGACGAGAAGACAGCACAACATACACAAGACAACAGACAGGCAGTAAGACGAGAAGACAGCACAACATACACAAGACAACAGACAGGCAGTAAGACGAGAAGACAGCACAACATACACAAGACAACAGACAGGCAGTAAGACGAGAAGACAGCACAACATACACAAGACAACAGACAGGCAGTCAGACGAGAAGACAGCACAACATACACAAGACAACAGACAGGCAGTCAGACGAGAAGACAGCACAACATACACAAGACAACAGACAGGCAGTCAGACGAGAAGACAGCAAAACATACACAAGACAACAGACAGGCAGTCAGACGAGAAGACAGCAAAACATACACAAGACAACAGACAGGCAGTCAGACGAGAAGACAGCACAACATACACAAGACAACAGACAGGCAGTTAGACGAGAAGACAGCACAACATACACAAGACAACAGACAGGCAGTCAGACGAGAAGACAGCACAACATACACAAGACAATAGACAGGCAGTTAGACGAGAAGACAGCACAATATACACAAGACAACAGACAGGCAGTCAGACGAGAAGACAGCACAATATACACAAGACAATAGACAGGCAGTCAGACGAGAAGACAGCACAACATACACAAGACAACAGACAAACAGAGGCTGACAGAGGCTGTTAAAATCTTTTTGAGGCTGGTACTATGTAGCAATCTATTACCTTGTAAGCGTACAACAATAGGGATGGATAGATTAAGCTCCTTGGCTGCTGCGATGATTCCCTCAGCGATGATGTCACACCTCATGATGCCGCCAAAGATGTTGACCAAGATAGCGTGAACCTTGGGAATTAATCAAACAATGAGATAACAGCAAGGCATGCATTACAAATATTTATCCTATTCCTGTCGGTACTTTATATTCAGTGTGAATTTTGAAAGAAGCAAGATCTAGTGACCTATAACAGGAGCTTATGATACCATTTTGAACTTCTTAGAAGTCAGTGAATTACTACTTTGTACCCCACCCAGCATTTTTCTCTTAACAAGCCCTGCCCCACCTTGCTATCCTCTGTGATAATCTTGAATGCGGCCTCCACCTGCTCAATGCTCGCACCACCACCAATATCCAGGAAGTTTGCAGGCTCGCCGCCATGCAGTTGGATGATATCCATGGTGGCCATGGCAAGACCAGCACCATTGACTAAAAAAAAAAAAAACCCAAATATATGAATATCAATTTCCCAGTTCCAACAAAGAAACTCATTTTTCATGATTCCCAATGCCGGAGAATTACTACAAGCTCAGGGTTCCAAACACTGGACAGTGAAAATATAGAACAGGTGTGCATCTTTTTTGATAAAAAAGCACTAATTTCTTCTTTCTTTATTATAGTGCATAGCATGTGCTACTGTAGCCACAAAATTTAAGTTTTCAGAAAATTAGCTAATGATTGACTCAAATTTCTGGGTACTTCTTCTTGGTACATTCATTTTGTCATGCAGATTAGCTGGCAAAGTTGATTTCTTTAATAGGTATTGCATCTTGATAAGATGACTTAAAAGCAGTATGTTCAGATGCTTTGACTTTTAGAATTTTTGCTGACGACACTACATGTTTGCGTCTGCAAGTGATCTCAAAACCTTAGAAAATCTCATGAACAGAGAATTAGAAAAAGTCAAGGATTGGTGCGACATTAATAAACTATACATCAACTAATTTTATGATAATCAAATCAGTTAGAAAAAAAGATGACGAGGTAGATATAAAAATCGGTAGTCAACCTCTAGAGCCTAAGAAATATATTCAATATTTAGGAGTGCTACTAGATGAGACAGTTTCCTTCAAGCACCATATTTCCTACATATGTACATGAATCTCTAAAAACAATGGTATACTTGCGAAACTCAGACGCTTTTTATCTCTCTTGCAAATGAAACAATTTACTGGATGAACAATACTAGTTCACGACTTTTTCAGTCTAGAACTCTCCTAATTCCTTACTGATTTCTCATCTTCTCACAGTTCTATCAACAATAAATATTGAACTGGAATCTGGCTCGAAAACAACTTGTTATTCCGGATTCCAGACTCAATGTACTATTCTTATTTTCCCTCTAATATTAACTCAACTTTCTAAAACTGGTAAAAAATGGTGGCTGGTGGCACGGTAGTGAGGGTAGGAATGTATGGTGCCTGGAAGTGTGGATAGGACTGTATGGTGCCTGGAAGTGTGGGTAGGACTGTATGGTGCCTGGAAGTGTGGGTAGGACTGTATGGTGCCTGGAAGTGTGGGTAGGACTGTATGGTGCCTGGAAGTGTGGGTAGGACTGTATGGTGCCTGGAAGTGTGGATAGAACTGTATGGTGCCTGGAAGTGTGGGTAGGACTGTATGGTGCCTGGAAGTGTGGGTAGGACTGTATGGTGCCTAAAAGTGTGGGTAGGACTGTATGGTGCCTAAAAGTGTGGGTAGGACTGTATGGTGCCTGGAAGTGTGGGTAGGACTGTATGGTGCCTGGAAGTGTGGGTAGGACTGTATGGTGGCTGGAAGTGTGGGTAGGACTGCATGGTGCCTGGAAGTGTGGGTAGGACTGTATGGTGGCTGGAAGTGTGGGTAGGACTGCATGGTGGCTGGAAGTGTGGGTAGGACTGTATGGTGCCTAAAAGTGTGGGTAGGACTGTATGGTGCCTGGAAGTGTGGGTAGGACTGCATGGTGCCTGGAAGTGTGGGTAGGACTGTATGGTGGCTGGAAGTGTGGGTAGGACTGCATGGTGGCTGGAAGTGTGGGTAGGACTGTATGGTGCCTGGAAGTGTGGGTAGGACTGTATGGTGCCTGGAAGTGTGGGTAGGACTGTATGGTGCCTGGAAGTGTGGGTAGGACTGTATGGTGCCTGGAAGTGTGGGTAGGACTGTATGGTGCCTGGAAGTGTGGGTAGGACTGTATGGTGCCTGGAAGTGTGGGTAGGACTGTATGGTGCCTGGAAGTGTGGGTAGGACTGTATGGTGCCTAAAAGTGTGGGTAGGACTGTATGGTGCCTAAAAGTGTGGGTAGGACTGTATGGTGCCTGGAAGTGTGGGTAGGACTGTATGGTGCCTGGAAGTGTGGGTAGGACTGTATGGTGCCTAAAAGTGTGGGCAGGACTGTATGGTGCCTGGAAGTGTGGGTAGGACTGTATGGTGCCTGGAAGTGTGGGTAGGACTGTATGGTGCCTGGAAGTGTGGGCAGGACTGTATGGTGCCTGGAAGTGTGGATAGGACTGTATGGTTCCTGGAAGTGTGGGCAGGACTGTATGGTTCCTGGAAGTGTGGGTAGGACTGTATGGTGCCTAAAAGTGTGGGTAGGACTGTATGGTGCCTAAAAGTGTGGGTAGGACTGTATGGTGGCTGGAAGTGTGGGTAGGACTGTATGGTGCCTAAAAGTGTGGGTAGGACTGTATGGTGTGCTGCATGGTGGCTGGAAGAGTGGGTAGGACTGTATGGTGCCTGGAAGTGTGGGTAGGACTGTATGGTGCCTAAAAGTGTGGGTAGGACTGTATGGTGCCTGGAAGTGTGGGTAGGACTGTATGGTGCCTAAAAGTGTGGGTAGGACTGTATGGTGGCTGGAAGTGTGGGCAGGACTGTATGGTGGCTGGAAGTGTGGGTAGGACTGTATGGTGCCTGGAAGTGTGGGTAGGACTGTATGGTGCCTGGAAGTGTGGGTAGGACTGTATGGTGCCTGGAAGTGTGGGTAGGACTGTATGGTGCCTAAAAGTGTGGGTAGGACTGTATGGTGCCTAAAAGTGTGGGTAGGACTGTATGGTGCCTGGAAGTGTGGGTAGGACTGTATGGTGCCTGGAAGTGTGGGTAGGACTGTATGGTGCCTAAAAGTGTGGGCAGGACTGTATGGTGCCTGGAAGTGTGGGTAGGACTGTATGGTGCCTGGAAGTGTGGGTAGGACTGTATGGTGCCTGGAAGTGTGGGCAGGACTGTATGGTGCCTGGAAGTGTGGATAGGACTGTATGGTTCCTGGAAGTGTGGGCAGGACTGTATGGTTCCTGGAAGTGTGGGTAGGACTGTATGGTGCCTAAAAGTGTGGGTAGGACTGTATGGTGCCTAAAAGTGTGGGTAGGACTGTATGGTGGCTGGAAGTGTGGGTAGGACTGTATGGTGCCTAAAAGTGTGGGTAGGACTGTATGGTGTGCTGCATGGTGGCTGGAAGAGTGGGTAGGACTGTATGGTGCCTGGAAGTGTGGGTAGGACTGTATGGTGCCTAAAAGTGTGGGTAGGACTGTATGGTGCCTGGAAGTGTGGGTAGGACTGTATGGTGCCTAAAAGTGTGGGTAGGACTGTATGGTGGCTGGAAGTGTGGGCAGGACTGTATGGTGGCTGGAAGTGTGGGTAGGACTGTATGGTGCCTGGAAGTGTGGGTAGGACTGTATGGTGCCTAAAAGTGTGGGCAGGACTGTATGGTGCCTGGAAGTGTGGGTAGGACTGTATGGTGCCTAAAAGTGTGGGTAGGACTGTATGGTGCCTGGAAGTGTGGGTAGGACTGTATGGTGCCTGGAAGTGTGGGTAGGACTGTATGGTGCCTGGAAGTGTGGGTAGGACTGTATGGTGCCTGGAAGTGTGGGTAGGACTGTATGGTGCCTGGAAGTGTGGGTAGGACTGTATGGTGCCTAAAAGTGTGGGTAGGACTGTATGGTGCCTAAAAGTGTGGGCAGGACTGTATGGTTCCTGGAAGTGTGGGCAGGACTGTATGGTTCCTGGAAGTGTGGGTAGGACTGTATGGTGCCTAAAAGTGTGGGTAGGACTGTATGGTGCCTAAAAGTGTGGGTAGGACTGTATGGTGGCTGGAAGTGTGGGTAGGACTGTATGGTGCCTAAAAGTGTGGGTAGGACTGTATGGTGTGCTGCATGGTGGCTGGAAGAGTGGGTAGGACTGTATGGTGCCTGGAAGTGTGGGTAGGACTGTATGGTGCCTAAAAGTGTGGGTAGGACTGTATGGTGCCTGGAAGTGTGGGTAGGACTGTATGGTGGCTGGAAGTGTGGGTAGGACTGTATGGTGGCTGGAAGTGTGGGTAGGACTGTATGGTGGCTGGAAGTGTGGGTAGGACTGTATGGTGGCTGGAAGTGTGGGTAGGACTGTATGGTGCCTGGAAGTGTGGGTAGGACTGTATGGTGCCTGGAAGTGTGGGTAGGACCATATGGTGCCTGGAAGTGTGGATAGGACTGTATGGTGTGCTGCATGGTGGCTGGAAGTGTGGGTAGGACTGTATGGTGCCTAAAAGTGTGGATAGGACTGTATGGTGTGCTGCATGGTGGCTGGAAGTGTGGATAGGACTGTATGGTGCCTAAAAGTGTGGGTAGGACTGTATGGTGGCTGGAAGTGTGGGTAGGACTGTATGGTGGCTGGAAGTGTGGGTAGGACTGTATGGTGCCTGGAAGTGTGGGTAGGACTGTATGGTGCCTGGAAGTGTGGGTAGGACTGTATGGTGCCTGGAAGTGTGAGTAGGAATGTATGTTTGTACATACCCAAACATCCAATACTCCCATCAAGCCCAATGTAGTTAAGGTTGTGTTTGGCTGCCTCTACTTCTCTTGGGTCATCTTGGGACCAGTCACGAAGGTCAAAGACCTCTTGCTGGCGATAGCTTGCATTGTCATCAAATAACAGCTTGCAATCCATGCACACAACTGAGAACCAAGGCAGATGGTGAGC
This sequence comes from Nematostella vectensis, assembly GCF_932526225.1. Classification (NCBI taxonomy): domain Eukaryota; kingdom Metazoa; phylum Cnidaria; class Anthozoa; order Actiniaria; family Edwardsiidae; genus Nematostella; species Nematostella vectensis. Next base: position 2,930,762 of record NC_064042.1, read on the forward strand.
AAAGTGTGTAAGTTTTGTGGATTTGTTAACACTAAAATACCACAATAATCGACACCAATGCTTCTACCACCATGACTACAGAAACCATCATGCCAATATTTCTAATCCAACTATCATCATCATTCTCATCAGTTATTACTATTACCATCTCATCCACATCATCATTATCACCACAATCATTTTCAAAACCACCAGTATTTTAATCCTCACACATTATCATTATAATCACCACGTCATCATTATTACTACCATCACCACGACATCATTGCTTTCACCATTATCAAATCATTTCCTCATCATCCCCTCTTACCTCTGCCTAGCAGGTCTTCGGACATGGGGTTAATCTCCAGCAAGACAGCATCTCTTGACATGAAGATGTCATACATTCTCATCATCCAGTCAGCTGCTTGGTCAACACATGATGGAGAGAACCCCATCCTCCTAGCAAATGTGCGGGCCTCGTCAATCTTTAAGCCTGGAGTTAAAACAAACCAGAGGTTTCTCAGACTTGGTGCCTTGGGTTAGTCAATCAAGCAATATATTCATTGTCAAAAAGATACAGGGAGTTCTTTCCCAATCTCCTGAGTGAAAAATGCACTTGACTGAAGGTTATTGAGTTAAAAGGTCACATGCCAAAGAGAGATCTTAGTGTCATTTAAGATAGCTCAAACCTTGTCATTGTAGTATTATACCAACTAGATCCTTTGTTTTGTAATCTGGATCACATAAAATTTAGCTCCTTTCTGTTTATTATGATTGAAGTATGGTTGAATATGGTTCATACTTCAATCAGCTTTCTGTTTATTATGATTGAGTATGGTTGAAGAACCAAGACTACATTATGTATATAGACAGAAGTAATGATAATGACAGAGAGATGATTTAAATGAGACATGGTCTAATATACCTGAAATGATGTCTACTGGTTGTTTGATAATGGCATCAGGTGTCTCCTTGGCAACCGATTCTATGTCGACACCTCCCTGCTGGCTGCCAACTAAGACTGGACCCTGGAAAAAAAATGGAAGGATTAGAGCTTGCGATGATTTTTGTAAAACTAAGCAGATAAGTAGAATAAAAGAGTACTGTACTCATGCAAAGTGTTTATCAATCAAAGTTTTTCAGTCAAGCAAAAGTAGCCAAATTTACATGGAGCAAAATAAATAGCTCTTCCGTGGGACAAAAAAAAACAAAATGAGCACCTTTTAAAAGACTGACATGTGCTGATGGAAATAAGACACCTCCACTCTCTCGGGGGAAAAATAAGGAGTCGAGTATTTATTAATTTAGTGTTACTGTAGATTTTTATTTATTACCTCATGTTCATACACAGATTTTTTATTTTCTACAAAAAAACCCTATTTAGCCATACCTGATATTTTCTTTCCAATGCCAGAGCAAAATAGTATTCTCTTCTTGCATATAATCGCTCACAGACGAAGACCTGAGTGTAATAAAAGTACATGTTAAGCATTACAATTTCTCAACCCAAGGCTTCCACGTTATGTATTCACTGTGTCTTTCACATACACACACACAAAAGGTTCAGTAAAACTTAAAAATGAAGTATTTTGAACTTATCTTTTTTTTTATTTAGTGGGACAGGTTGACTAATTATCTCTCTTTTAGGGCGGAGGGGTGGGGAGCTATCTCTCTTTTAGGGGGGAGGGGTGGGGATCCTTGACTGAACATCTAGGTTTTTACAAAAATATACAAGTTCAAAAATCTGAGCATATTCATGACTTACTTCATTACATACTCTTCCTAGTTCCCCAGTTTGCTTTGTAAATAATTTCTTGCCGATCATACGAGAAGCAACTTCCTTGGCTTCATCAGCTCTGCAAAGAAACAAAAGGAATCAAATTTGTTTCAATGAAAGAATCTTTACAGAAAGAAGAAATATCAACAGAGAATTACTCACGAGAATACAATTCTGACTCCGCCTTTGAGGCCACCTTCGAACTTGCCTTTCCCTCGACCACCAGCCAGAACTTGCGCTTTGACAACCATATCCCCTTCAACTTCACTTTCACCTAATAGTTAAATATAACACAAACAGGAACTGGTGAATATCAATCTCTATAATACAAAAGAGATAGTTTAGACCCATTATTGAATCTGTGCCAATTAACACTTTGTGTGTTAGTGAAGTATACATAGTACAAAAGAGAAGACATGAACCCTATTCAAATCCTTATAATTAACTTGAACACAAAATAGTGTTTGCTTGACCATTTCATTCATTTATTTATTTTGTTTTAACTTATAATCAATGAAAACTTCAACAGTGAAAGAGGTGAGGCAACAAAAAGAAGACTTTATCTTTTATGAATTCACTAAACAAGAAACCATACACATTGTAGGAAAGCTTGTGAAACAGTCTTTAAGTAGACATAACCCCAAAATCTACAAAACGAAAAAAAAAAATAGGAACAGGGGAAAATATAATTGGGGTTTCCTTCCCAAAAAGTGTTGGGAGTGGGGACCACATGCTGTAGAGGCCCTGTATTCAACAACAGATACCTTTTTGGAATGCAAAATGTATTTCCTTATAGCTTCAGCTTCTTGTAAGCTGAAGTATCTGATTTATACAAAATCAACTCTGCCTACTAACATATGTATCAATCACCGCCATAACTATGCACTGATCTTACTAACACCTCTTCCCCCTAACCCTAGGGTGGGTTTGTAAAGTGAGTGCTTATACATAATCATGTTATTAATGTCCCTCAAAACATTCTTTACCAATCAATCTATCACTACTAATCTGAGCTAGATGGTATGACAAAAAACGTTTCAATAAATCTTGATCATTCCACAGTAATCTAGTTCATTCTTCAGTAATCTTGATCTATCTACAGTAATCTAGATCTTTCTATAGTAATCTAAAACTTTCTGTAGTAATCTACATCTTTATACAGTAATCTAGATAATTCTACAGCAACCTAGATAATTCGACAGTAATCTAGATCATGCTACAGTACATAATTAGTGGATGCTACAGTTCTTCCTACTGTACCTGACTGCCTGGAGGGATCTGAAGTACCTGAGTCCTCTGAGTTCAAGCTGATCTTCATTGACTTACGTCCTTCGATGTTAATATCAGAGTTAGACATGATGTTAATATCAGAGTTAGAAATTACTTTATAATCTCTCTAGAAAGCTAACTGAACTAGATCTATTTGGGATGGCAGCCAATTGTATATATGTCTAGTCTTTACAAGTTACTAATGCAAATAATTATACATCATTTACATGGGTTGTTAAACTGTTGATGGTTATACTGCACCTGAGTGCTGCTGAGGTATCAGAGAAACCTTACCATGCTCACAATAGGATTCCTTAATTTATATAGAAAAAGCAAGTAGACAGGTATTATGGGTTCTGGCTGAGCTATCTACCTTGCATTACCAATGAGAGGTGGGACATAAAAATTGGAAAACATCCTTCGGCTTTTATTACATATGTTCAGGGTTAAGGTCTAATCCCCCTTTCTCCCTGGGACTGTGGGGGTGGATGTTTAAAATGACTAGTGCATTAATGCTAGGTGCTACATAAGTTCTACTAACATGCCTAGAGACTTAACTTTGTTGTAGGAACCTGGCTTACTATTGCATCAGCAAAAACATCATAACAAATTAATAGTAATTGATTTTTTTTAACATTACATTAGAGTAAAAGTAAAGAGAGTGAAATCCTGAAAATAACAAATTATGAACACAAAAATACATATACACACAAAATAATGGTTTTGATGTCAATCTGAGCATGGAAAGTAAAAGAAACCTTAACCAGGAAATGAATCCCACCAGTAACACTGGTCAACAGTCCTTTAGAACTGTTGACCTGTTAGTATGGCTTTTGTAAATACGATCTAACCGGGATCTAACCCCAAAACCTCACCAAGGACGGTTGCAATCTCATAAGCCTGCTCTGCAGTCCTCGCCACGCCTCCTTTCGGCGTCAGGATCCCGGCATCTTGGAGGATTTTCATGCTGTGATGTTCATGGACCGAGAGATTTCTGCGTGGTTGGTGTTGCGCTGTAACATTAGGACCAAGAACCTGGAAAAAGTACATCGATTTATCAAAAGATAAAAATAACAACAATATTGTTATATATTATGGTTTCTAAATCGTGATGTCCTTACCCGAGCTAACAGCTTTCCGTGTGTTTTAATGCCGTTTAAGTACAGACGCCGGAGAGAGTTGATCCCGGTCGCCATTTTGTTTTCCCTGTGATCGAAGCTTCTACGCATGTCACAATTAGAACACTAATAACGTAACTAACAGGGGAGGGGTACACTAAACTTCAATCTCCCTCTTTTATGATCTTACAACTATGCCAAAATATAAAAGATTTAAAAATTTGAAATGAAAAATTGATTCAGATAAAGGATTTGTGTATATAATTACTTTAGTTCATTTCAAGAGCTTTAATCATAAGCTGAAATATCTGATAGCTACTCCCTCCCCCAAGGTTGAATCATGTTTTCGTTTATTACCGCTGATTCTGGTATTGCGGCTTCGCGCGTGGTTCGACCCGATCCAAAATGGCGGCCGTTCAATGTCGTCCTCTGAAAAGGCCAAGACTTGGTCCTCCTGACGTCTATCCTCAAGACGCCAGACAGAGAGAGGTCCGCTGTTATACAGACCAATAAACTCTCTTTCCAATGAGGAACTCACTTTCTGATTATCTCATTCTTTCAGGACGAATTGACGGAGGAAAATGTCAAGAAAGGATTCTCGTATCAGCCTCTCTTCAGCTGCAGTGAGGTGAGCTTAAAATATTTGGCTTCCAATTTGCTAACTTTACTGAAGAACCCTGAAACTCCGTTTCAACCGAGTTCTAAAGCGCAATTGGCGTTTCGATTTATCAGCTAGATTCAATTGCACAAAACACGATTACGCTTCAAGCATGATGACATTTCATGTTTTGTTATAAGTAATGAAGACATCCAGTTTTGTGACCAGTAAACACAACAATACGCAAAGGATCAAGTCGTATGAGCGATTCATCGCTAACCTTCGATTCTATGATGATTCTTTTGTAGTATGGGTCCGCAAAAGACATTGTTTCCAATGTACCCCTGTCAAAGGTAGGCTTGATATGTAAGGTAACTTAGATACTCTTGATTTGTGCATTTTTTGTTGTTGTTCTGTATAACCTGTCATTTTTTTCACTCGATAACAGTTTGTCCAAAGCTTCAATAACGTGACCCAAGAAAAACAGAAAATCAACACTTTTCAGGATGCAAACAAGAGGAAATCACAAATAGTCAAGGAGAACTTTTGGCCTGTGAGTTCACACTATGCAAGCCCATCTGACCGAAGTGTACAAAAAAAAAAAAAAACTCAGGTGGCTGATCACTGATTAGCGGACTGTTGGAATATGACCCTGAGTCCTAACAATCCAGACAGGGGAAAAAATTCTAAACTAAATATTGGAAATCTACCTATCTCACCAATCAGAATTCTGCCAACCTGATTTATCAATTAATAATTATTTTTTTAATAGGATCACAGCGTTGTCCCTGGTTGGCTGGGAGATTGTGCGGGTTAAAAATGTCACAAAAGCCATAATTCAGCCAACTTTAAACTCTTTCCTAGTTTAAATCCACTGTTATCTGGTGCTTAGGGACAACCCTGTTCAGTTAAGCATAAAGTAGCTTAGTGGTACAGGGTTTGTCTCTCAACAAAGTCGACCAGGTTTCAACCCCAAGACTGTTCCACTGTTTTAGAGGTGTTAAACTCTCTCTCTCTTCATTGGAAACTATAAATTCCTTGTTTTTTTTTGTATTATAAGCATGTTAAACCAGAAGTACCCACTCTTACCACACCTCATTATCCTGGGGGATGAAAAAATACTGGGGAAGCTGGCCGGTGGAAGAATTATTAGTGAAAGTGCTTACACACCAACTCACATTGTACACAGTGTAGTGAAGTCATTGTCTACATACTGATGAGTAATTTCCCCGTAATTAGTTTGTGCTTAAAACATTTCTTTTTTCACTTTTTTTTGTCTAGGTAACAGCAAGGTCAAGGAACTTGATACAGCAGTGGTTTCTTGATCTGGCTGGGAACAAGCCACTCAAGATTTTATCCAAAAAAGTAAGAGTCAAATGGAATAGCATAGGCTCCTAGTCCACTCTCCTGCTTATTTCCAAAGTTTTTGAGTTTTTGAGCTTTCAAAGACTGAGCCAATTCAGTTCACTTAGTCATCTGATATATGACCATAAGATAATTCTCCTAGCTATACCTTTACAATATTATTTTATTTTTCATTCAGGTACCTATTCTTAACAAGAAGGAGGAAATTTTTAGCAGCCTGTGTGATAACGATGTTCCCATGCTGCGGGCGGCATGGTTTATTAAGATGACGTCAGCCTACAATACAGTCATATCAGAAGCAAAAATCAAGAAAAGAATTATTGCAGATCCCTCACTAGGTAAGAAGGTATTTTATACAGTGCCAGACTCTAATAAGCTATTTTTATCAGTTATCCAAAGGGTGCTAGCCTGTGTTCAAGGCTTTTTAGCATTCAATTACCTTGAATTTAAGCTTTTTTATGAATGAACTCGCATACATAATAATATGATAATGTGACAGACATAGTTGGATAGTTGGAAAGTAGGAAAAGCAAAAAAGAGTCTGTGGTTTATATGGCAATTAAAAAAATCATTAAGAAAATAGAAAAAGTGTACACTTTGAAAATCTGAACAAAGGCTATAATTTTTTCGTTCTGTTCAATTACAGACTGGACGTTCTCCTTGACCAAGTACCTCCGTGATCAGCTAATGAAGGTATCAGACTTCTATCAAGGTCACTTTTCCGGTATCTCCGCGTCTCAGCACCAGCAAAGGATGACAGCAGAGGTAGAGCCTCAGCGACAATGGAACTATACTGTCCGACTTGCCAACTGGCTTTATGAGGTATACTACACCCTACATGAGTACTGGTTCTGCTTTGTCACTCTTTGAAACATGTTTCAAACAACCTATAGGGATAAAAAGTAAAAAAATAACAACTGGTATAGTTAGACACTAGAGCTCATTTAGTTTTTTTTTAGATGTAGATAGTTTATAGATAAATTGTGATAGTAGGACACTAAAGCTTTAGCTATAGAGCTTTGCAATTTTGAGGTGCGTAGCCATTTTTTAGATGTTCACAGGTTGAAATAGTAAGAAAATTGAGCTTGTGTTTAACCATAGATGTTGACATTCTTTAGGCAAATTGCAACCATTAGACACTAGGCTTGTGCTTAGCCATTTTTTTGAGAGATTTAGATAGAAAATGTTTAAAAATACTGTATCCTTTGAATATTTTGCCTGTAAACTTTTGTTATATAGGATGTATGTTTTTCATTAAGGAGAGCCTGTTGGATCGTCAAGAGTTCCTGCACTGGTTGCTAGATGTGTTTGAGAAAAAGGCCAGTGACGATGTGCTGCTCAAGTACCTTGTGCCATTGATTCTTAGGGTAAGCACAATGTTTGCTGAATATTTAGTCACTTAAAGAATTAATTGAACCCTATCTAAAAATACAAATGTTCTGTTTGCTAAAAAAAGGTTTGACACTAGAAACAAAATTTGCTTGAATGGACATCAGTTGGTTGCTTGAAATGCATTCTTTTGAAAGAAGTGAATAACTACTTTAAATACATGGGCATGTCATGGTGTGATTAAATTAAGTTCAAAGAACAAATTCCCAGTTTGGGAAAATTTTGGGCATTTGCTGTTATGCCGTGCAGCAAGAAATAGTACTGAGCTGTTTTTGTTAAAGGATTGATTTAAATCCATAATTGGAACAAAATGGTTTCATATCCTACACAAAACCATTGTCAGATTAACAGACAAAAACAAAAACATACTGTAGCATGCTCCCTTAATTTTCAGGAATTGACCTCATTTTAACTTGTTTTTTCCTTTTTTCTGCTGTCAGTATGTGGACCAGTTTGTGTTATCACAAACTCTTGCCAAAAGCCTGGCCCAAGTATGCACCAAGAAGCTCTCAACTCTCTACCTTGCCGCAGAGCAGATGCAGTCAGAGCAACCGCCGAACCAAGTCACCAAACCTCAGACGAACAACAGCTTCCCTACAGCACTCTCCACAAATGGATCAAATGACAGGTATGTGTGGCAAAATTCCCACAAGTCCGTAATCTCTAAAATGCCTATTAGTTAACTCCAGGTTTTCTCAATAAATAAAAAGCACCAACACCTTCAAGTAGGCTAATATGTTGTATACAGTATGTAAGTAGGCTCACACCAAACCTCAGACGACAACAGCTTGCCTATAGCACTCTCTGCAAGTAGAGTGATAGTCCATTTCTTAATTATACTTCCTTCAAAGAAAAGTTTCAAATCAAGGCCCTATGCTAATACCACACTAAATGTAACAGAATGGGCACAGGCCCTCAATTTAAAGTGTTTTTTTTTTAGAGCAGTAGAGGTAAATTAGAAATGGGCTACTGACAGGATATGGTGTCTAGATAATATATATAATGTATGCACTCAGTCATCTTAAAATGAGGGAAGCCAACATTTCAAACTATGTTGCTGTCTGAGAATGCAAGCAAAAGACGGAGACAGAGAAGGAAGATATAGGAACATTTTCACTTCTGTTTTCTAACTCTCTTTTGCTAATAAGGAAGATATAGGAACATTTTCACTTCTGTTTTCTAACTCTCTTTTGCTAATTGTGTTATCTCCAGGGCTTCGAATTACTCGCTTGTGCGTAATCCTGCGTAATTTGGCTAAATTTTGAAAGACAAAACATGCACAGCTGATGTGTTCTTTTAGGGTTTTTACCTCTATTTCTTTTTAAAAAAAGAGAGATATTCTTCGTAAGAGTGCGATATTTCGAACTGAATTTCGAAAACAAATAAAATGACTAGGCGTTCTTTGCTAAACTGCGAAGGTCTAGGACTAATAATAAAATACCTTTTTTAATTGGCTGGTGGCTAGGAGCCATTGAAAACTCGCCTAAGATATTTTTGCGCAAAAAAATGAACCTTTTCAAGTTATTTCGTGCTTTTCTTCGGTACAAAATGTAGTTTGGACGTAACAGTTGATATTCCGTGTAATTTAGCACGTAATTCATTAAAGAATCCCACAAAATTTTTTATTTTTAAAGAAAAATGTGTTTCAAAATCCTGCGTAATTTAGCGCGTAATGATTGATTTTCCGCGTAATTTAGTGCGTAATTTAGCAAAGAATCTGGCGTAATTTTGAGTTTTTTTCCGTGTAATTCCAGAAGCCCTGTATCTCGTATCAAAGCATCAGACAGACAGGGTTGTTAGCATATGTGTTTATGCTTGGCTTTTCTTGCAGCTCTTTTACACCCGTTACATCTTCATCCTCTACATCAACTGTGCTTTCCCAGTACAAGAACTGCTCACAACATAACTCCCTGGTGCTTGCACTAGGCGCAATTATCCAGGCAGTAACCATATGCTGTCCAGGTGCCTTGGTATGGAACTCCACTGTCTGTTCGTCTGGTCAGTCATCATCCAGCAGTAACTCTGGAGACCAGACCAAGCCCCAAGTACTTGGATCTCCATTAGATAGGCTTCCAATGGCGCCTTCGGCATTACCAATGCCTGGAGGTGGAAGCAACAATCCCATCAACCAAGAGGTATTGTATGCTAACAAGAAATGTTCTATATGTATAGTTCACATGTGCTTACAGATTCATACTGTTGCAACATTTGAGGAACATATTTAGCAAAGAAATAGAGAATTGGAGGCGGTTGGAGAAAGAAAAACATCTTTCAAAAATTGATGCCTGTGAGCTAATGCATCATTAACCCCTAAATGCACCTGCCTATCTGTCTCGGAACCCAGAGACAATAGGTAGAGCCACCATTTGGATGTCCCTCCATTTGGAAATGATTTTTTACCTTTGTTCTTTTTGTCATTGTTGTTCTTGCTAATTATTATCTGTCCTCAGGTGATGCTTTCACTACTTGCAAGTGAAGAATCAGTCAAAACTCGAGGACTAGCTGTTGAATCTCGCTGGTCTCCCGACAAATACCAAGACAAGACATCAGGTAAATATCAATCAATGTTCCACGGTAAAGCATCATTAGTATCAATATCATCATCACTACTCACGTCAATACAAACACCAATGCCATGCCATAGTTTCATACGCACTGTCTGAGCTTCAGCACAAATTACAGATGCTCTTTTTGAAGTCCACTTGATTTCCTTTTTTTTAAATGGGAAGAATTAACAATGGTGCATTTTCTCTCCAGCAAAGGGGAAATATTTTTTGCCATGGAATTTTCCCATAATTTAAAATAAAAGAGTAATGGTGGTGTTAGTAAGAGATAGAAAAAGAAAGTAGAGACAGAAGTAAAGGTGCTTACTGTGTGTGAGAGAATCAGTGCGAAGGAGGTGAAAGTGTAGAAGAAAGAAATGGAGTTGTTTCTATTTCTCTCTTCTATGCATCTCTTCTAACTCTGTTTTCTTCACTAGTAAAAAGTTAGCTTTGACATCCATTTCATCTACCAATAATTGTTGAGACTCTGAGAGCATCTGTTTTGTGCAATAGCTCAATCATATTCATAACCGCTGCTAGCTTTGTTGCCACTTTGTCTAGCAATCTTCACAGGGAAGCTTCAGCTTGCTTTACCAGCCCCAAGTCTTCTTTTCTAATTCTCTATCTGCTTAGTACTCTAACCTTTCTTGCTCTATTGGATGGTCTAAATTAACTTGATAAATATTAATCAGTGTCCATCGGTGATTAATTCGCTTTATACGTATATAACAACCTTGAACTAAACTTTATTTTGCAGTTTTACATTTAATTGATAATGTTAAGATGAACCATTGTCAGCCCTCTGTAAACAGCCCCAACATTGTTTTGAGGTTTCATCACCCAACACTTGAAGAAGTTTTTAAGCAATTTCAAGGTGCTTTATGTCTAGAAAACATACAAAAAGATGTGCCAAAATGGGAATTCTAAAGTATTTTTTTAGAAAAAACAAAGACCCTAAATGAGATAGTAATATATTCAAAAACTAAAAAAAATTGCTCCAAAAATATCCTTTGCTTCCCCATAACAGGGCTTTAATCTCAAACACATTTTATTCGTCACACATTTACGAATATAATTTCTAACTAAAGTAACAACAATTTGCTAAATAAAATAGTCTATCATAAGTAGATTTGAGCTGCAAATCAGTTGACTTTACATTAAATTGTGTTTGGCTGCTCAGCAATCTAGCAATTTGCTTTTTATTGTAGACATTTTCTTTTGTTGAATGTTTTAACTTTTTAGAATGCCAACAAGCTCATGTGTAGCACAGTATTTTCCTGCATGACAATATTTAATTAATTTAAAGTAATTTAATAGCGATAAGTTGTTAAAATGCTGGTGTAGCATGCAAACTTCCATTTGTGTTCCACACTCATTTTTTAGTATTTGTGTATGTTCTTGTTTTTCATAGAAAACACATTTTGCTATTTTCCCATGTGTTAGAACACTGTTAGTAATCTATATAGTTTTTGTTTCTTGAGACATTGTTTTTTTTAAATATTTTTTATAGAGAAAATATTTTTATCTAAAATAAACCAAGTAATGATATGCACTATTAAAAGGCTGAACTACAACATTTCTACCCTGTATGTGTATGTGTATGGTAGATTGTTTCCTACCCCTATTGCCTCATTGGTATCAAATAAATAGGTGAATAAAAGAAGTTTAATTGACCCAGCGGCCTAAAAAATTGATGCATATCTGGGTGAGCATAGTATGGCCTCTAAACAGCAAAGACATTAAAGTTTGTTATATTTAACAGGATTTTTGTTTGAACGACCCTTTCATGGCATATTTTGTGAGCCTTTCATTTCCTTATCAAATGTGTTTTGATGGAAATAACTTTTTTTAAATACAAGATTACACAAAATCTAACAATAAAAAGAGTTCTAAATCCTTAATAAGGTTGCTATTGGAGTTATTGAAATGTAACATGGCACAGATTGGAAAAAAATTCAGGGGTTTTATTTCTTTATAATTTAGATAAAATGACATTGGAATATACCCTGGTTTCAGAGCCTCAAACGTCTCTCTATGTAGTGGCCAGCAAGGTTGAGACGAGGCTCTGGCCTCTCGAAGCACTATTTCGACTTCTGCCTCACTTCCATGATAACGTTTTGTGATTAGCATGTGTCAGTTTCACCTGGGATGTAAACATCTCTTCGCTCGAGAATCGAATTCACGAGTATGAAAAGCGCATGAAAACCAGATGTAAAAACAACGATATTCATCTGAAAACCCATGGGCTCATTACTGTAGAGCTAGTGACAAGAATCGGCGCATAGGAGGTGGGGAATAGGAGGTGGGGAGGTGGGTATAGTTGAATCCACTATCGTTGAGGCGAGAGCAAACGCCGGGAATAAGCTGGAAAATCAGCGATTCTCCGAATCCGGTCGGCAGCACATAAAAGACATCTTGCCGCTTGTTGATGAACTCGTTAAGACTCCTCTTGAACAGATTTTACATTTTTAATACTGGTAAATCTTGTAACTTATTTGGACTGCAAAGCACTATTACTGTTTAACTGCGATTAAAATAATCTATTGCTCCTCTACTTTGTTCGTTTAGATGTTTGTTATGGCAAACAGTTTTGACCTTTTGAACTTGAAGCGAACAATACAATAGAGAACGGTCAGAATTTCTTGGTTTCCTTGACCACGCGTCAATTGGCCAATTAGCGACCAAGTCCAGATTCTGAACCTAGCAGAAGTCGAAATAGTGCTTTGAGAGGCCAGAGCCTAGTCTCAACCTCGCTGGCTATTAACAATATAAACTTTAAACTTTAACTTAAAATATGCCAAAGGCCATTTCAGCTATAAGCATGCACGCGCACTTGACATGGAAACCTACCTCAACTACCCTCTTGCAGCGCACCCTTCGTTTGGTGCAAGCTTAAAAAAGCTGGTAGTTGAGTTAGATTTATATAGTAATGTGTGCGCAAGCTTATAGCTCGAATGGTCTATTTGAAATGGCGCAATGTTCCTAATACTGTAAAATGCCTAACAAATATAGAAATCTTGATAGTGCAAATGTTTGCACCTTGTGATTTTGTAACCTTACCCTCCCATCCCATCCTCTTACCCTCCTAACTTCATTTCATTTCAAGGTTTTACAGGCTTACTTCTCTCTTGAAAACTTCTGTCATCTGAGCATGTCATCACCTGAACACCACTGACCTCATCAGCCTGTGGGCTCCCATAGCTGGTTTTGTTGCATCTTGCAAATGGATAAAAAATGAAGGGCTGACCACAAAAAGGATAATAATGCATATTGGGGCTGTGATTTAGGTTTTTTTTTATTTATCTTTGATGCTTCTTTTCAATCTGTCCTTCATTTTTGAATCTGTTAATGACCATACATCTATAGGTTAATAAATATTGAATTGTTGAAATGTGTACCATGGGTCAATTTTTTCTAGCCAGCAACATGTAAATACCTAAAACCTGTATTATCTGCCAATTTACTTAAGGCATAATTCAAACTTGACATACGGAACACAATGCATGGTACACAGGTTGGCTGGTTCAATGCTATTTCAAATAGGTGTATGGTATTTTATTATGCATGCAATCACATATAGCAGTCACAACCAACCATACTCTCATACATTGTACAAAGTGCAAGGCATTGAAATGAACCAATAAGAACTAAGGATGTGCATATAGCAGGAGAATATGAGCCAATTAGAATGAGGCAGTCAAAGTCAAGCATATGCACTAAGAAAGTGACAGTTTTCACATGAACCAATTGGGATGGGGCATGTGTACATAGCAACTGAAGGGTTTCTGCATAAAGCAATCAAAATTAAGCATGTGCACTTAGCAAGTTAAGGTTTTCCACATATTTTCGGCCAACTGACTCCACAAGGCTTACACAAGACCATATGGCAGTGAACCTGCAAAAGCATATACATTATTAGGTAAAGCACCTAGTATGTATTCTTTCCCTCTCTCTCTCCCCTTCAATACCATGCTAACTCTTTTTATTTATTCTAGCTGTCTGCTTTTCAGTCATAGCTGTGAACCGAGTGCTTACCACTCTGGAAATACTCGACAAGTATGACTTCACCCGGGCAGACAACACCAACTGTATTGACCTTCTCTATGCCAAGATATTCACCTCTGCCTCTAAAGGAAATAGAGAGGTGAATATTACTTGTGTGTTCTGGTATTTAAAGCTTCTGCCCCCCCACCTCATTAACATGTTAGAATCCTCCTCATCAGTTTCATCATCAAACATCAATTTCAGTTTAAGAATTACAAGCTGGGTAAGTTTGGGCAGGATTTGAGGCTACCAGGGGGAGATTTGTAAGTCCAAAATCAAACACAACAATAATACATTCCCAAACTCACCCTTCTTATTTTCTAATAGGAATTTTTTGATAGGTATGTTATAAATTAAATGAAGGGGTTAGCTCATTTTTTTTGGTCTTGAATGATTCCCAATTATTATTATTATTATTTTGTATTGTTTGTTAGCTGACTTCAACAGATGAGGCCATTGCCCTATTGCTATGCGAATGGGCCATTTCAAAGCATCGTGTTGGCAAGCACCGTGCTTTCGTTGTGGCTAAACTACTACAGAGAAGACAGTCAGATCTGTTGAATAAGGTGAGAGAATAGACATTGGGGGGTCTAATTACCGCAATGCCACACAAAATTTTTGAAAATTTTGCATACCGCACAGAAGGGTAAGGTTTTGGAGAGCATGCACGACATCCCGTTGACACCGCAACACCATGATATTTTAAGTTTTTTACCTCAATACTGCCGTTTAAAAAGCAAAATCTCGCATCTCGCAGTGTTTTGAAATACTGCATCACTCCATGTTTTTTTGCTCTTCTACTGCAATCTCGTACAAAAGAGGGCCAGTACCGCAAAACCCAACATCACCCTGACATTGTCAGAACAACCTCCTTTAAAACTAAATTAACATCTTTTGAAGGGTGTAATTAATGCAATGTTGATGATGATGAGAAAGATATTAAACAGTGATCAATTCTAAACTGGAAAAAAAACCTATTAAGTGGAAACATCTTAGGGTCCTGACCCCGTACGCAGTTCTGCTCAAGGTTAAACCAATCAGCTATCGAGCTATGATTTGGGGTTTGCACGGCGCAGATCTGCGCGGTTTGAGCCAATCAGACGTTATAGATCTCGGTGACATCAAGGAGGTGTTGACATACAATAACCAGACTACTCTGTATGGCATAAATATCTGGTTATTACATGTTAACAGGGGTAAAGCCTTTGTTAATTCTCAAACAAAAGGTAAAACAAAACCTCTGAAAGTCTGAACGAAAACACCTTCCTTTGACTAAATACAATAAGCTAAAAAGGAGCGACATTATTTTCACAGGTCCTCTTTTATTATTATAGTTTCTCAAATTGATACTTTTTGTGTTTGATATGTGTATTATTTTTAGCTTACTTGAAGGGTGCTAATTTGGCGGGATTGTTTTGGCGCGTTAAGAACAGTGTTCTCAAATACTGGAACTTCCTTCGTGTATCTCCTCCTTAGAGTTAATCGATTAACTCCAATATAATGCCTTCCTTATTTTCGGAGTTTATGATATTTCTTTGAATACCTTGTATCCCAGAAGAGTCCTTGCGTTATTTTCCAATTTCAACTGGAAGCTTGGCAAGCCTTAATCGGCCACGGCGGACTTGTTACTTTGCTTTCGTTGTAAATGCGTATGCAACCATACAAATATCCATCTTTGGTCGCTTAATAGTAAACTCGGAATGATCAAGCCGGCTATAACGCGAGGCAACGCGAGTTGGAGTGCTTATCATTGCAAGTGGTCACAAGACACAAAGCGCAGTCCTGCGCTTGCATTAGCCAATAATGATACAATTATTCACTTCCTTTAGCGCAGGACTGCTCATGTATCAGCGAATCCCGTATTTAGCGTGATATCGGAACCCACGTGAACTGCTACCTAGCGCCTGGTTAATTAACCTGGTTAATCTACTCGGCTTAGTTTCGTATTTTAACTCAAACATATTGATTAAATAAACTTCTCACTACATCCAGAGTACTTTTCAATTATCTGTTAAGGACTCGCTTATTTTGAGAAATTTCGGGCTCGTTATGAAAGTAACGCGAAACGGCAAAACTTGAGCGCAGCCCTGCGCTCGCATTAGCCAATAATGATACAATTATTCACTTCCTGTTGCGCAGGACTGCTCATGTATCAGCGAATCCCGCATTTAGCGTGATATTGGAACCCATGTGAACTTCTACCTAGCGCAGAGCAGCTTATGCCCTTGTACCTGCCACTTGGTTAATCTACTCTGCTTAGTTTCGTATTTTCAATCAAACATGTTGTTTAAAAGTAAACATGTCTATAGTTATGAAAGTGATGCGAAACGGGAAAACTTGTGAGTTAATTACGAGTTTCGCGCTCGACTGCACCGTTTTGTGCTTATCTTTCAATATATTTTGTACTCCACTGTTAGCAAAGCGGCTGTTATCTTATCAAATCAAAAATAACATTAGTATGATCAAGCTGGCTATAACGTATAGCAATGCGAGTTGGAGTGCTTATCATTGCAAGTGGTCACCAGACACAAAGCGCAGTCCTGCTCTTGCATTAGCCAATAATGATACAATTATTCACTTCCTTTAGCGCAGGACTGCTCATGTATCAGCGAATCCCGTATTTAGCGTAACATCGGAACATATTGATTAATAATAATAATAATAATAATAATAATTAGTTTATTTTTCACTTTCGCAGTCCATGGACTGAATTACAGTGACGGTCAATTACGCATACATATAAATATATAATTAACATATAATTTACACATGATATATTGATAATTCACTCCAAGCCTGAGGTTGCAAACTTTACGCTAACAAAATTTCCGAACCTGTCGGTTTTGGTTGCTAGAGTGACATGGTCTTTAGGTCTTAAGTTGTAGTGCGAGGACTGGTTAATTATGCGTTTGTGTATTAGGAGATGGAGTGGATTGTCAGGAGTGACCTTACGGATAAACTTACTGCATGCTATTTTCCTGCGCTCCTCAAGGGTTTATTAAAAATAAACGTGTCACTATATCCAGAGTACTTCTCAATTATCTGTTAAGTACTCGCTTATTTTGAAAAATTTCGGGCTCGTTATGAAAGTAACGCGAAACGGCAAAACTTGAGCGCAGCCCTGCGCTCGCATTAGCCAATAATGATACAATTATTCACTTCCTGTTGCGCAGGACTGCTCATGTATCAGCGAATCCCGTATTTAGCGTGATATCGGAACCCATGTGAACTGCTACCTAGCGTCTGGTTAATTAACCTGGTTAATCTACTCGGCTTAGTTTCGAGAACGAATAAAAGCCAATCACATTCCCAATCAGTGCGTTTGCAGACGCAACGAGTGTCTAGGATCGATTTACAAAGATACATAGGCATGGAAAGCCGGTAAAAATTTTAGTGTACTATGTATCTAAAGTGACTAGCCTTTAAACAATATATCGGCGTTTTCTTACTTTGTAAGTCAAGCAAGCATAATGTTTTCTTCATTTCACAGAGATTGGACATAGCCATGCGTTATATTTTCTTCTCAATAGACACTCAAGAGTAGGCTTTGAAAACAAACCGGAAACTGTGCGTTTTAAAGACGCAGGCTAGTCAATAGTGTGAAAGAATCTAATTTTCGGTACGAGAAACACATTATGGCGTTTGTAATTGGTTGTTAGAAGACGAGGTTGATAAAACTTTCTTATTCAAACATCAAAAGCAAGCTGTTATAAGTTGATTTACGTCTATTTATGTGCTTTGGGAAAGCACCCGACTCCGGGACAGATGGAGCACCAAAGGTTGAGCTCTCTGTTGGTGGTCATATGATATGATTAACAAACTGCTATCTTGTAAGCTAGGAGATAAGGCCCGAGCTAGGGAGCTTTGCTCTTTGCACACAAGCATTCCAAGCACCAGTCGAGCAAAAGAGCGCATCAATATAATTCTAGAGAAAAATCAAAAGATTTGAACAGATAATCTGTTTAAAAGAATTTAGCCTATTATCATCCTCCAGTATCGTAGATTCATGCATAGGGACAGTCGGATATTACAGCTTGGTGTTACATTTTTTCAACTTGACAAAGTTAGCACGTGGGAGCCCCAGCACATATACCCGCGGCTATTTACTCAAGTTGTGGTTGCTTCGAAACATGATGGTATTTTTCGAGTTCACCTATATTACAGATTGTACGTTTCTGCGTTCGAAAACGCACTTGCTACGTTTTGATTTGCTGTATAATCAGAATCTGTCAATATTTAATTGCAACAACAGCAAATTGTTTATCAATTCATTCCATACCCTGAGATCTTGTGTTACACGGCATCATGTGCAGCGTGAGCTAGAAGATCTTTTTATAATGAGAAAAATACGAATGGGTCATTCTTGGAGGGAACCAATTGCAAAAAGAACGTGCAATCTGTAATATACGTAAGGGGTAACGATGGGTACCTTAAAATTTCGAAAATCTCGCAAAAATTTCGCAAAGTCTCGGAATCTCGGCGTTTTTACGGAAGTCTCGAAGTCTCGTTTTTCCCCACGACATTTTAGGATCTTGGAGCCTCTTTTTGTACCACGTTCTCGGAGTCTCTGTTAAACGCGATCTGTTTTATGTTGTTACTGCTAAGGGTTTCCCTCTTTTTCGAGTCTCGAGTCTTAAGCCTTTCCGCTCTAGCTATTCTTTTTCAACTAATGTTTATGACATACCTCGAGCAAGTTATCTGATGTCCGAACACAAGCTAGTAAAAGCTCGGACACGGATTCCGAAATTTGACTTAAAGTCTCGGGCTCGGATTCTAAAACGCGGTCTCGGCGCCTCGGCAAATCTCGAACTTACTCATCGCTACCCCTAAAAGGGGTCTCTAGAACGCGCCAACATCCCAGAACATCGGCTTTATTCTCAGAGCGTATTGTTCACTGTTTATTGGCAACAAAATGTCTAGTTCTCGGATAAACAACTACTTTTGGAAAATAGTAATCTGGCGGTGTTTAAAGTTTGCGAGGATATAATATTTTCACTGGCTTTCCATGCCTATATCTGTCTCTTGATCTCGTGCTTGCATGAATATCTAGACCGTTGCATTTTCGAATGCACTAATAGACATGCGATTGGTTTTATCCTAAGGGATAAATTACTTGACATTGTTATTTATACCCTGCTTATACTCAAGCTCACCAAACTATAGACAAAAATGCTCAATGAAATAAATTGTAGTCCACTACTTTGAATGTAAACCCAGGAAGGTGACATGAATGTAGGAAATATTATGAACTTATACCCAAAATTAAGCAAACCAAAAGCACATAACTAGCTTTAAAGACGTAAATCAACTATAAATCAACTAATAACAGCTTGCTTTGATGTTTGAACAAGAAAAATTATATCATGTTCTTACAAGCAATTACAAGCGCCATGTGTTTCTTGTACCGAAAATTAGATTCTTCTACACTATTGACTAGCCTGCGTCTTTAAAACGCACACTTTCCGGTTTGTTCGGGCCTTATCTCCTAGCTTACAAGATGGCAGTTTTTTAATCATATCATATGACCACCAACAGAGAGCTCAACCTTTGGTGCTCCATCTGTCCCGGAGTCGGGTGCTTTCCTAAAGCACATAACTAGACGTAAATCAACTTATAACAGCTTGCTTTTGATGTTTGAATAAGAAAGTTGTATCAACCTCGTCTTCTAACAACCAATTACAAACGTCATAATGTGTTTCTCGTACCGAAAATTAGATTCTTTCACACTATTGACTAGCCTGCGTCTTTAAAACGCACAGTTTCCGGTTTGTTTTCAAAGCCTACTCTTGAGTGTCTATCGAGAAGTATAACATATGGCTATGTCTGATCTCTGTGAAATGAACAAAACATTTTGCGTGCTTGACTTACAAAGTAAGAAAACGCCGATATATTGTTTAAAGGCTAGTCACTTTAGATACATAGTACACTAAAATTTTTACCGGCTTTCCATGCCTATGTAGCTTTGTAAATCGATCCTAGACACTCGTTGCGTCTGCAAACGCACTGATTGGGAATGTGATTGGCTTTTATTCGTTCTCCTTGCAATAAATGATGATGTTGTATACTATCTTCCTCTTTCACGTTTCGGTGAGATGTTTCAGTAGTTAGAGGTTTGCTTTATTAAAGGGGTTTTCCGTATGTGATTGCTTCGAAACACGATGGTATTTTTCGAGTTCACCTATATTACAGATTGCACGTTCTGCGTTCGAAAACGCACTTTGATTTGCTGTATAATCCGAATCTGTTGAAACAGTAAATTGTTTATCAATTCATTCCATACCCTGAGATCTCGTGTTACACGGCATCATGTGCAGCGTGAGCTAGAAGATTTCTCTCCGCCAAATTAGCACCCTTCAAGTAAGTTAAAAATAATACACATATCAAACACAAAAAGTATCAATTTGAGAAACTATAATAATAAAAGAGGACCTGTGAAAATAATGTCGCTCCTTTTTAGCTTATTGTATTTAGTCAAAGGAAGGTGTTTTAGTTCAGACTTTCAGAGGTTTTGTTTTACCTTTTGTTTGAGAATTAACAAAGGCTTTACCCCTGTTGACATGTAATAACCAGATATTTATGCCATACAGAGTAGTCTGGTTATTGTATGTCAACACCTCCTTGATGTCACCGAGATCTATAACGTCTGATTGGCTCAAACCGCGCAGATCTGCGCCGTGCAAACCCCAAATCATAGCTCGATAGCTGATTGGTTTAACCTTGAGCAGAACTGCGTACGGGGTCAGGACCCTAAGATGTTTCCACTTAATAGGTTTTTTTTCCAGTTTAGAATTGATCACTGTTATTAGTGGTTGTGAGGTGGCATAGAGGTGGTAAAGATGATAACAATGTTGATGATTTTGATAACTATATCTTTTATAGTGAGTAATTACTATGATTAAGGAGGTTCTCTTGGTGATGATACAAAAGGGGAAGTTGACTATCATACCTTTTTGACATCTCAACAGAAAGATGATAGTACCTCAGGTGGTGAAGAGAGCAACAGCTCTCGTCACAACCCCATAGCCACACCCGTCTGTCAGAAAGTCCTCCTGGAATTCCTAGATAACTATGCTCCAGTGGTTGGTAAGGATGTTTAGAACTAGACCTCATGAACTGAATGTTAAGCATAAGTATGAAAGATGATCGCTTGCAAAATGCAAAATCATGATCAGATTTCAGTGGAAAATGGATCTTTACATTTGTCCTTTGTGCTTTCTCTTTACTAGACTTTGAAAAATGATAAAGAAAACTAAATTTATGACAAAATTCATTAGGTAACCATTTAAATCATTAGGCAACTGGGAACTGACAATAAATGGCTGGTCTGTTTATCTAAGTAATTGCTGATATGTATCAAACTCTAAATTTAAAGTTATCTCCTGACTCATATACCATAAGGTCTAGAATTTTCCTTGCCCCATACCAAAGTAATATTTAAGCTTATAGTGCCTGCCAATCACCGTGTCCTATTTAAGTAACAACCCCTTCCAAGAGATCTCAAGAGTATCACATTTTCATCTCCATTCCCATATTAATATCTGACATTTTTCATTTTTCTCACTATAGAAAGTTACCAGCACAGTAAAGGGGACCCAAGCTTTGCACAACTTGTGCTTTTGTTCGTGGAGCTAGTCCGACATGACGTCTTCTCCCACAATGCCTATCTGTGCACTCTCATCTCGCGAGGAGATCTGCAGCCTACCCCTGCTGTATCCATACCCTCCCCACCCAGGCAAATAGGGGAGACCCCCCTGCCTTTGCCTGTAATGTCAGACATCGAGGAGTGTGTCCAGGAGGGGGATGCTCATGGTGTGCCAGGGATGGATGTACCAATGGTGGGTAGTGTTTGCATCCAGGGCTGGCGTGAGGGGATGTTTCTAACCAAGGCTTTTTTTTTGGGGGGGGGGGGGGGAGATAGTGTATGCATTAGGGATTGTGGGAGGGTTATTCGCAATAAAAACAATAATGGCTTGAGGAGGGGTCTGCACCCAAAATTTCATATCTAAATAATACAGAGAATATAAATTTACAAACGAATAATACAGAGAATATAAATTTACAAACAAATAATACAGAGAATATGAATAATACAGAGAATATAAATAATATAAATTTACAAACAAATAATGCCTGATTTTGAATAACATACCAAAGGATTTTTTATTCTTACTCAAAATCCTACTTCTATATATAGAAATGACAAGAGTAAATTTAGCATTATGGCAATAAAGCTTTATGGCGCAGTTCAATTGAGAGCATCACTAAATGTGTCTTCTGTTGCAGTCCACACATGAAGATGTACTGCGGAAAGACCTCAGTAGTGAACTCGAGCTGGACCGTGAGCTGACTCTACACCAGGAGCAACTTGAGAGGTTGCTTGACCAGGGTGACGCTGAGGGGTGTCTGGACCCTGACCAGGCCCAGTCTCTACACATGGCAGTGTCTGGTGTCCAGGGAATCCAGACAGATCCGGGTTGGTTATCAATCATGTTGATCAAGGGGCATTTCCTAAAATGCATTTCCTAAAAGACTATTTTGTATCCATTTCCATTCGCTCAAACCACAATATTCTATTTGAATAGATGGTCTCAAAGATCGTTTATGAACGCTGTATGGTTATGTTGGTTATTCTGCTAGCTATTTTTTTCCCAATTGCCATTTTTTATAGTTCTTTATACATATCCACTTCTATCTCATTATTCTCTCATGTTTCTCTAAAGAGTAGTACAGTAGCTCAGTGGTACGGGTTCCTTCTCTCATTATTCTCTCATGTTTCTCTCAAGAGTAGTACAGTAGCTCAGTGGTACGGGTTCCTTCTCTCATTATTCTCTCATGTTTCTCTCAAGAGTAGTACAGTAGCTCAGTGGTATGGGTTCCTTCTCTCATTATTCTCTCATGTTTCTCTCAAGAGTAGTACAGTAGCTCAGTAGTACGGGTTCCTTCTCTCATTATTCTCTCATGTTTCTCTCAAGAGTAGTACAATAGCTCAGTGGTACGGGTTCCTTCTCTCATTATTCTCTTATGTTTCTCTCAAGAGTAGTACAGTAGCTCAGTGGTACGGGTTCCTTCTCTAAAGCAAGAGGGCCAGGGCTCGGCCCCAGATCAGGTCAACTAGGAATATTTCTGAGGTGTAAAAACTGGCTCTTTACATTGGGGAATGTAAATTTGTCATCTTCTCAGAAAAAAGATGTTAAGAAAGAGGTCCTTGTCCACAGTTAGCTATCACAAACTAAATACATTCACTTTCTTGCTTTTTCCCTCAAATTATCGTTTTTCTATATCAGGTCTTCAGTTCTACTCCTCTACGACTGAACTGTCATCCTCTCACGGCCTCAAAGAGTCAATATCCATTGAAGCTGCCTCTCACAGCTACAACAGCAAGTCCCAGCACTTACAGTATGCTACTCACTTCCCCATCCCACATGAAGCAGCCACGACACATGAGTGTAACCAGAGGCTGGTGCTGCTGTACGGTGTTGGTAAAGCAAGGACGGAAGCCATCAACAAGAGCAAGGAGGTCACCAAATTACTGGTCAAGACCCTCTATGATCTTGCAGGTACTGCCATTTAAAGAGTAATGATCAGGTACTCCTTTATTATTAAGTCAAGTCTATATTACTGTCTATATTACAAGCAGCCAATAAACGTTTTTATTAGTATGATATAACAGTTATGGAGGGCTATTTTATAAGTTTTCATTTTTCAAAGAGACAATTGTTAGCCACACCTTTTTTTAAGTTTTCTTATTGAAAAACACATTAATTGAAGAGATCTCGAAATAAGAATCTAAAAGTAAAGTATTATACAAACATACACAAAGTTCAATAGAAAATATTCCCCAAATCAGCCAATTGAATCAGATGCTCTTTCGCTTTTGGCAATTTTGCTAGGATGACAAAATGGCCAACAGAGACTTCTTGATTTCTAAGTTTCAATAGTGCAGTAGCTAACAAGTGGGTGATTGAGATATTTCACCAAACCATTGCTCATTTGTTTGTGTTAGGTTCTGGTCATGGAAGTGTTGGTGGAGGTGAATACAGCCAGTGCCTCACCACCTCGGAGCTCAGTGAGCGTCGCGCTAAGGAGGAACAATGGACATCTCTCTACAGGTAGCAGCGGCACACGCCTTTACTGGTGCCTTGCCGTGTGGACTGAGAAGAACCAGAAAAACATGTTTGACAGGCTAGCTTCCGTTTCTCCTCTAAAGGCCATGTTACATAATTTTTGCAACTTGCAATTCCAACGAGAAACTACCGATCCTGAAAATCATACAATGATTGTCATTGTGAATACTTTGTTTTCTTGTGAAAATTTATGAATAATTTTCTTCTAACACTTTAAAATGCACCCTCAATAAATCTGTCTAGCGGTCATTTTCGAAGTTTGAAACTAGACTATTTGCACCTTTTATGTCTGTTCAATCTCTCTTTATGAATCACTTGCCAGTCTTCTTGGGTTAGACTTGAATAGACTTTAAAATGTTTAAGCAAGCACTGTGCAAGAGTATTGCATTAATAAACATGTCATTTCACCGTTTCAGTAAATTCTCCAGCCTACCATGCTTTGATCAGTATATGGCAGTGGCTGAGTGTGCCAACGCCCTGCGTGATTTGCGCATGTCCAATCCACCCATGTTTGGCTTGACTTCACGACTGCCTAGTATTGACCAGCTGGTATTCCTGTATGACTTGTATGAGTTATCAGGAGACATTCATGGCCTGTTGGAGTTCATTGCTTTTGTCTTGATGCCTGAT
Organism: Nematostella vectensis; assembly: GCF_932526225.1. Lineage (NCBI taxonomy): Eukaryota > Metazoa > Cnidaria > Anthozoa > Actiniaria > Edwardsiidae > Nematostella > Nematostella vectensis. Next base: position 2,955,601 of record NC_064042.1, read on the forward strand.
GGTGATGACTATGCTCAGGTAAACTATGACAGTGATAGTGATAATGATGATGGTGATGGTGGTGGTGATGATGATGTTGGTTGTGGTTGTGCCGAGAGTAGTGGTAGTTGTGATGTTGGTGGTGATGGTGGTGGTGATGATGATGGTGATGGTGGTTGTGGTTGTGCCAAGAGTAGTGGTGGTGGTGCCGATGAGGTGATGATTGTGGCTGTAGTGGTGATGGTGGTGGTGATGATGATGTTGGTTGTGGTTGTGGTTGTGCCGAGAGTAGTGGTGGTTGTGCCGATGAGGTGGTGATGGTGGTGGTGATGATGATGGTGATGGTGGTGGTGATGATGATGGTGATGGTGGTGTTGATGATGATGGTGATGGTGATGGTGATGGTGATGGTGGTGATGGTGATGATGGTGATGGTGATGGTGGTGTTGATGATGATGGTGATGGTGGTGGTGATGATGATGGTGATGGTGGTGGTGATGATGATGTTGGTTGTGGTTGTGACGAGAGTAGTGGTGGTGGTGCCGATGAGGTGGTGATTGTGGCTGTAGTGGTGATGGTGGTGGTGATGATGTTGGTTGTGGTTGTGGTTGTGCCGAGAGTAGTGGTGGTGCTGCTGATGAGGTGGTGATTGTGGCTGTAGTGGTGATGGTGGTGATTGTGATTGTGGTTGTGATAAAGTTGATGGTGATGGTGATTTATTGTGGTGATAATGATAATGATGGTCTGATCATGGGCAGACCTAGGATTGGGCCAAGCTGACCCTGCTCCCTGTAAAAGGAAATCCTTATAATAATTACAAATCCCACCTTTCCTTTCCTAAAACCTTTGCTTTGCCCTTCCTTATGTGAGCTCCTGGATCTGAAGATGATAATGATGGCATTGAAATGTCATAGAATCATGGTTTTCATGGTTAACATACTTCTCTGCCAAGATACAGATAATACAGAATACATCAGTGATAGGCACCCTACCCACCAAGTCTATCGTGACCATTGCCATGTTGCGCCGCTACCACAGCTGTCTAGTTCTCATGCCTGATCACATTGCAAGGGTATTCAAAGGGTAAGTTGAGGGTAAGAGAGTGTTCATAGGGGAGGTCGGGAGATAGGGGAAGAAGGTCTTCAAATGGTAAGTTGGGAAGGGGAAGAAAAAGAGGGTGTTCAAAGGGGAATTGTATGGGAAGCAAGGTCTTAAATGGGTAGTCAGAGAAAAAAATGCATGTGCGGCAGCATGAAAAGTCTTGAGGTGACTGACCACACCCCAGAGAGAGTACAAACAGATCAAGTTGTCCTAAAGATTGCCAGGAAGGAGTACAGGTCTGCACCAGAACAGTGACAGACACAGAGTGAAATTTTTATTTTTTCTCTAACCTTATTGAAATTGCCCAATGTTTGTAATTAGACTTCTGCAGACAGTCGAGAATATCGCAGATCCAGCCGTGTGCACTTCATCTGAGCGCTGCATCCTCGCCTACCTCCATGATATTTATGCACCCCAGGGACAACTAGGGGTAAGAGACACACCCATATCTATGTATCCATGTACAACTAGGGGTGAGACACAACCATATCTATGTACCCCATGGGCCACTAGGGGTAAGAGACACCCATATCTATGTACCCCATTGTCAACTAGGGGTAAGAGACACACCCATATCTATGTACCCCGTTGTCAACTAGGGGTAAGAGACACACCCATATCTATGTACCCCATGGACCACTAGGGGTAAGAGACACACCCATATCTATGTATCCATGGACACTAGGGGTAAGAGACACACCCATATCTATGTACCCATGGACAACTAGAGGTAAGAGACACACCCATATCTATGTATCCATGGACAACTAGGGATAAGAGACACCCATATCTATGTACCCATGGACAACTAGAGGTAAGAGACACACCCATATCTATGTATCCATGGACAACTAGGGGTAAGCGACACACCCATATCTATGTATCCATGTACAACTAGGGGTAAGAGACTCACCCATATCTATGTACCCCATGGGCCACTAGGGGTAAGAGACACACCCATATCTATGTATCCATGTACAACTAGGGGTAAGAGACACACCCATATATATGTACCCATGGACAACTAGGGGTAAGAGACACACCCATATCTATGTACCCCATGGGCCACTAAGGGTAAGAGACACACCCATATCTATGTACCCCATGGACCACTAGGGGTAAGAGACACACCCATATCTATGTACCCCATGGACCACTAGGGGTAAGAGACACACCCATATCTATGTACCCCATGGGCCACTAGGGGTAAGAGACACACCCATGTCTATGTACCCATGGAAAACTATAACCCAAGGGCCAACTAGATAACTAGATAATTGCAGTAATGTATTCAGAGCAAAACTGAAACATGCCTTGTCAAGTGTCTGATTTGATCTGTTGTTCAGGTAAAGTTTGCTGAGATCTTTAGCACGGCTCATCAAAAGATCAAAGACTCCATTTGTTCCACGACTAAACCTTCTGCCACCACTGCACAGTACGACTCCAAATTCATGACCGAGTACTTCCAGAATCCCAGGTAAGTCTTCAGTTTTTATATAATATGCCTTGTCTTGACCTTGTTTGCTTGCTTCTACAAGAACCTACCACCTAAGTGACTTATTAAAAGATTATGATAGATCAGATAGCTTAGATCAAATTTCTATAGAGAGGATCCACTATATTTGATGTTTACTGCCCATTTCTAGTTCTGCTAATGTCTCATCATGGAGTTTTGAAGTTTAATAGATGATTGTAAATGCTCATGTTTTTTAAGGACAAAGCGGTTAAACGGGATCTGGGACCATCTGCGGATGCACAAAAGACCCTCCGATGTCTACAGTTTTGTATGCAACGCCATGATGAATGTGTGTAACTGCCAGAACAGCGAGAGGTGAGAATTAACGGACGAACAAAAATAGTGGGATTTTATACATTTATAGTAACGTTTCATTCCCCCAACATGTGATGTTTGCTCAAGGCGTTCCAGCACGTTTGTTGTTGTAAAATTTACAGAGGAAAATGAGGTGTTTGGTTAAAAATGCAGTGTGTTTCCCTACTGTTTGTATGTGGTTTTATAGTACGTCTATTGTCCTAGGTTGTATGATATCGCAGTACTTTGTGCAGAAGTCACGGCTCATTACAGTCGCCTCAGCTCTGAGTGGCTGGGCATCCTGAAAGCCCTCTGCTGTTCCTCAAGTAGCGCTGCATGTTTCGTGGACTTCCTCCTAGAGGTGGACGTAAGTAACTTTTAAAGGTTAGAATGTAGAAGCGCCAGCGATACAGAGTCAGTAATGTGATTAATATCCTATGAAAAATGCTGACCCGACCCCCCCACCCGCCTATGACACCACCCCTTTGATAACTTCCCCACCCCTCTCCCTATGAAAAATCTCCCCATCCCCCTTATACCCCACCCCTGTGACAAGCACTCCACTCCTTTGATAAATTCCCCACCCCTCTCCCTGTGAAAAATCTCCCCATCCCCCTTATACCCCACCCCTGTGACAAGCACTCCACTCCTTTGATAACTTCCCCACCCCTTTCCCTGTGAAAAATCTCCCCATCCCCCTCATACCCCAACCCTGCGACAAGCACCCCACTCCTTTGATACATTCCCTATACCTGCGACACATGCCCCACCCCTCTCTCTGTAACATACCACACTCCACTCCCTGTAACATGCCCCACCCCTCTCCCTGTAACATGCCCCACCCCTCTTCCTCTGACATGCCGCACCCCTCTCCCTGTAACATGCCCCACCCCTCTCCCTCTGACATGCCCCACCCCTCTCCCTGTAACATGCCCCACCCCTCTACCTCTGACATACCGCACCCCTCTCCCTGTAACATGCCCCACCCCTCTCCCTGTAACATGCCCCACCCCTCTCCCTGTAACATGCCCCACCCCTCTCCCTGTTACATACCACACCCCTCTCCCTGTAACATGCCCCACCCCTCTCCCTGTAACATACCACACCCCTCTCCCTGTGACATGCCCCACCACTCTCCCTCTGACACGCCCCACCCCTCCCCCTGTAACATGCCCCACCCCTCTCCCTCTGACGTGCCCCACCCCTCTTCCTGTAACATGCCCCACCCCTCTCCCTCTGACATGCCCCACCCCTCTCCCTGTAACATGCCCCACCCCTCTCCCTGTAACATGCCCCACCCCTCTCCCTGTGACATGCCCCACCCCTCTCCGTGTGACATGCCCCACCCCTCTCCCTGTGACATGCCCCACCCCTCTCCCTGTAACATGCCCCACCCCTCTCCCTGTAACATGCCCCACCCCTCTCCCTCTGACATGCCGTACCCCTCTCCCTGTAACATGCCCACCCCTCTCCCTGTAACATGCCTCACCCCTCTTTCTGTAACATGCCCCACCCCTCTCCTTGTAACATGCCCCACCCCTCTCCCTGTAACATGCCCCACCCCTCTCCCTGTAACATGCCCCACCCCTCTACCTCTGACATGCCGCACCCCTCTCCCTGTAACATGCCCCAACCCTCTCCCTGTAACATGCCCCACCCCTCTCCCTGTAACATGCCTCACCCCTCTCCCTGTTACATACCACACCCCTCTCCCTGTAACATGCCCCACTCTCTCCCTGTAACATGCCCCACCCCTCTCCCTGTAACATGCCTCATCCCTCCCCCTCTGACATGCCCCACCCCTCTCCCTGTAACATGCCCCACCCCTCTCCCTGTAACATGCCCCACCCCTCTCCCTGTGACATGCCCCACCCCTCTCCCTCGGACATGCTTCACCCCTCTCCCTCTGACACGCCCCACCCCTCTCCCTGTAACATGCCCCACCCCTCTCCCTGTAACATGTCCCACCCCTCTCCTTGTAACATGCCCCACCCCTCTCTCTGTAACATGCCCCACCCCTCTCCCTGTAACATGCTCCACCCCTCTACCTCTGACATGCCGCACCCCTCTCCCTGTAACATGCCCCACCCCTCTCCCTCTGACATGCCCCACCCCTCTCCCTGTAACATGCCCCACCCCTCTCCCTGTAACATGCCCCACCCCTCTCCCTGTGACATGCCCCACCCCTCTCCCTGTGACATGCCCCACCCCTCTCCCTGTGACATGCCCCACCCCTCTCCCTGTAACATGCCCCACCCTTCTCCCTGTAACATGCCCCACCCCTCTCCATGTGACTTCTTCCTCCACCCTACGACACGTGCCCACCACTCCCTCGTGATTTGCCTTTCCCCGTGACGCATCTTGATATCCTTATCAGGTGAGCGATCTGTCGATCCACGAATCTGTGGCCACGTTTACTGCGCTGATGATCGCGCGCCACTGCTTCTCCCTGGAAGACGTTATTTATCACGTGGCTCTACCCTCCCTGCTCGCCGCCCTACCCTCAGGTACTGTCACTATAACTTGGTAAGCCAATCAGCTTCTTCTTATTTGTTGCATAGTGCAGCTGTATGGCTTCCATGCTCGTAGCGCTATCTTCAGATACTGTCACTCCGGGTTTCTTGAGCTTCTTGCTATTTGTTGCATAGTGCAGCTATATGGCTTCCATGCTCGTAGCGCTATCTTCAGATACTGTCACTCCGGGTTTCTTGAGCTTCTTGCTATTTGTTGCATAGTGCAGCTATATGGCTTTCCGGACCATCTTCATGCAGCTATCACTTACACATTGCTGTGCCAATTAATCTACATGGAATCAGGAATAGATTTTGATGCAATATTTACCAGAAAATATTCTGGTGTAATGTTAACATTGTTCTACCTTTCGCGGCCAAGTATGCTCGCTAGGCGGTTCTTAATATTTTCAAACAAATTACGAGAAAAAATATCATCTTATACTTTATTTACCGAACACAATCGAAATAATCACAACAGTTTCCCCAAATCAGGCGATGGAAATGGAGGCTTTTCTCGAACTTGGTGCTTTGCGAAGGTGCTTTAAGCGCGTATGGGACTGTGCTACACTTTGTTTATCTCTCCATTGGTTTTTCTTCGGTTAAAATGTTGTTTACTAGATTTTTATTTGATAACTCTAGTAATTCACTTCTTATCTAATTTGTATTGTTTGGGCGATTGATCGTTTGGACGTTTAGTAATGGTGATGGTGTAATTAATTAATTTATTGTGGTGTCCATCAAATGGGCTTCTCTCGTCTTTCAGACTTTCTTGATAAACCGTTCGAGTATAAAAAACACAGCCGAAAAATCTTTGATGGTACGCGAAGTTAGTCTAGACCCAAACTAAAGACTTAACTAAACTTCCAATCTAACCTGCTCCGCAGGCGTCTCGAGTGGAAAAAGGCTTTTTTTTTCGATTTTGGGCTTCTTGTGGCTTGTTTAAAAAAGAGTGGGGGCCTGGGAGAGCGGAAAGAGGGATTTTGATTTCATTGCTTTTGTCCCCCTCCTCTCTCCCGGCTACCGGTTATGGTTCAACTCGCCACAGGAACCCCAATTAATAAAAATAGTTAAAAAGTAAAAACGTCGAGATGCCTGCGGGGGAGGCTAAAGACGGGTTTTGATACCGAAGTGATGGCCGAAGTGTGTCCGAAACAATGGCGAAGACGGGCTTCATATCTGCCCTTGAAGTCACCTCATCCTCTCAAGCCTGCAAGACGGCTATTCTCTGTACCACCATCAACGCCGAGCTAAGGTTATCTAGGATAATTTGGTGCGGAGCCAGAAATTGCGATAGAATGCAGCGCTTTTGTACGGCCAACGAAGTAAACCCAACTTATTGAAGTCAAAACTTTTTTTATTTGAATGGAAAAAAATAGCATTTATTCAATTCATTGTGCAGTGATAATGGTTTAAAGGCGCGAGATACATTTATTTACAGTAAATATCAAAGCCACATACCCAGGAAAAACAATTGCTTTAATTTCTTGGCAATAAAGAACTATTATAAAGGTTATTCATTTAGTGTGGGTAATGATTTTGCCCATATGTAGCCTTGAAGCACTATCACTTCCGATCTCAAATGCTTTACGTATATGAAAAAATGCCCTAGTCTTGTAGCGGTTAGTCCTTCATGAGTTTCACGGGAAGAGCAACTAGCGGCGAAGAAACGCCGGACGAAAACGATAGATCAACCGATCCTCGCCGAAGCGACGCCGAACGAACGAAAGAGCAAACGACGCTGAAGGACCAATCATTGTTTGATATCCCTTTTCCGATTATTGTCCGAGTTCTTTCCCACTGTTCTGTGTTTTATTAGGACCTCTTGCGAAATCTGTACCTCACCTATTTGCATTTACAGACTGTGCTAAAAATATGAGACCACAAGGAATTCTCAACCTTGTACTCTAATCCAAAGGCTACAGTTATCCAACGCAGCATCCGGTCACGGATAACACCACTTGTCCGTCGGATGGCCGTTAAGAAAGCACCCCTCCCTGGGGATACTCGTGTTCCCTCCTGACGGCCCTTTGAATTGGTCGGCACCCCCCTGTTTCACCCAATCACGTGATCCCCCCTTGTGACCGATCAGCCACCACGAGGCTCGAAAAGCCGGAGTCAGGGGATCTTTGGCGCCGATCGACCGCAGTGCATCATGGGCATCTGTGACGAAGCTGTTCCCTGTATCCCGGATGGCGATGAGGATAAGGGTGTTTACCGGAAGTGCTGTGATGTTGTCCCGCATTTTTGCGCCCGCTGATGGATCACCGTATGTGTCAAAGCAAGTTTTGGAGATCAGGGTACCGGCCATCGTGAATGATGCGACGTGGTGCCCCCTTTGCTGGAAAAATAAATGATGATAAAATATCAGATATTTATGATATAAGGAACAAAGGAAAAGGGTCGAATTAAAGTTTTTTTCCTTGAAAAATTAAGGATAAAAGAAACATGAGAGGAAGAGTTAAGGCAGGTTTTGGAATTATGAAATTTGTCCTGAAAAAAAAAAAAGGATTTTGGGAGGTGCTGATTATAAGGTTGCGACTTACGTTGATCGAGAAATCTTTTCCATCTACCTGCATCAAGGCTATCCCGTGTGATCCGATTTTACCAGGATCGTCAGTGCATTCCGATCGAACCACAATCTTCATCGTTTTGGCTGTAGAATCCGAGAGTCAGAAATAAGATCAACGCTAGTAGCCAACTTAAGATCGTCATCGTTATCATCAACATCAACATCTTCAACATTGCCATCATCTTCATCGCGATTATAATCATTTTTATCATTCTACCCTTCGATCGACAACACGACTAACAATATCACATCATCATCCTATTGTCGCAATGGATCAGTCAAAACTCACGAAGCTCGCAGTCTCGTCCCGTGAATCCCGCGGGACACTCGCAGCTGGGAGTTTCCTGTCCGTAGACCACGTGACACTTGGCGCTGGCTGAGCACGAGTCTCTCTCGCACAAATTCTGAAAAAAATCAGAAACATCTAAACACAGGATACCGGCTGTTTCATCGCCTTGACTGACAAAACAATAGAGCTTTAAAATCCGATACCTTAAATCGCTTCTCACCTCGATTCTTGTCATACGTGCGTGCGCACTTGCTTTTGTGGTGAGTTGCTGACCCGTGGTAGCGATCATTTCGCAAAGGTTCATGGGAGCTTTGCCATCGTGGTAGTTTACGGAGGAGCAGTTAGCCTCGGCCATGCATCGCGCGCTGCACTCGAAAGCGTCCACGACATAGACGGACTTGTAGATGTTAGTAATTGATTTAACCCCTTAAAGAAGAAGAACTTTTTAGAATATTTAGACCCCATGCCTGCACCCTTTTCGTGTAGACAAATACATTTTTTTTAAATCAAATCCGAGCTCCGGGATTTCTTTTCCTTCGCACTGAGAAATTCGATATTTAATACGATAATTAGATATAAAAAATTAGATTCCAGTAATTGATGCTGTTCCTAAAAGAAAAAAAAAATTGAACTTAAGTAACATATGCATCATTCATTCATTGGGCTCAATGTTAGTATCCTCGTTTCTTTTCTGGCTTGGTTTCATATTTACCTTATTACATAGCCAGAAACTCGTAAATAGAGCGAATCTGTATCAAACAAACCACCTGTATGCACTCTTTTTTAATAAGAACGTCTAATTTTCAGTTAAGGCCGTCTTATTTTTGGAACATTTTAAGGCTGAATATGTTCTGAATATGTTATTTAGGTTATACAAAGATAATTATACAAATGATTAGTAGTAATAATATAGGTTGATATTTTAAACACAATTTGATCTGTACTTTAGAACACATCAATATTATTTTCTTGGTATATGAGCCTGGTCATGTTCTTCGCAAGTTTTTGAATTCCTTTAAATCTCAGGCTCGATGGTCTTATATAATAAAGGTTAGAAAATGAAAGAGTGTAATTGTCTTGTTCCGATGGGCTCGCAAATAGTCCAGGGTCTGTGAAGTAGCCAGGTGTTATGTAAATGACCTTCACTCTGCTCTGTCAGATACATAGAATATTCATGTTTATTCCACTAACAAAAAAAGGACAGAAAAAAAAAACGGATACAAATTGATTCGAAATAGCATCACTATCTCACACTTTCCCACGTGTTTCTAGCGATTCAAAATACTTTTTTAGGTCCCGGATAGTCGCCTGCGCGTCAGTATGGCTAGCATCGATTTGCTATGCTTGTTTACTCTTTTTTCAAATGATAGCCACCTAAAGAGTTTTGAAGGAAATCATATTTTAAAATGAATGTTTGAAAGTTTTGGTTCTTATTAAAACTGATAGTTAAATACAGCTGTAGCGATTTGAAATGTTCCGCTCTATTGACGTCTTGTTTTGTTTTAAGGTAATTACGCAATTTTCGTGGTTTCATACAGCTGGTTTATCAAACATTCCATGTTTTTTGAAGTTTATATTGATTTAAAGAAGAGAAATAAAATATATATTTCTGCATCTAAAAAACAAATTTTATACTAGCCCTATCACACGCCATTAGGAATTTGTATATGGAATTTGTATACGCGAATGTGCCCGCCTTCGAGGCTCTAAGAAGCTCTATGTAAACTTAGCTAGGCTGCGCTATGCATCATTAGTATATAAAACTCGGGAACCTCGCAAGAACAAGCGATTTGATTGGTTGAGAAACTAGAGATAAAATGCAATATACACCTCCTAGGAGGTGGATATTTTCTTGCGCCCCGAAATCAAGCAAAATGGCGGGTGTAACAGCCGATTTTGCAAGTGTTTTCGATAAGAAGATTGCTCTAAAGCTCGTATTATACTCTTAAATACAATATTTAACACATATACCATTTACATTCGGAGGATAGTGGCTTTAAAAATATCTACCGAGAGCCTTCGGCTCCTTCGCCAATATCCACCTCAATGGAAATGGTATAATTGTTAAATATTGTTTATTCAAGGTGGCATAATAAAATAAAGTGAAGTGAAGTGAGACATTTGTGGAATATAATATTTAGAAAGGGGAGAAAAATTTTAATTAAAAAATATTTTGCCTTAGCTATTTTTACGTCGTTCTACTATTCTAGGTTAATAGGTACTTTTTTGTGTTTTACTTTTAGTTTACCTTTTGTTATTGATTATTGTGTATGTTAGAAGTGTTTTAAAATATGTGGTGTTTTCATAAGTTTAAACAGCTAGTAACAACAGGGGAGCTTTAATGATTCTTCCATATGAAACTCACCATTTTCCACAAGGAACAACGTTTCTTTCTTTCTTACATCATCTTCGCTCAAGCAATACCCGACAAAAAAGCATAGCGCCGCCAAAAACGCCAACTTTGCTGAAACTTCCCTCATTGTCGCCAACTCCAACCGTGATGAAAGTTATGTTAATGCTTAGCGAATTTAAATCAATTTCTGATTGAAACGGATTGTTTGAATTGTTTAATAATCAAACCACAAGCAAATGTCGTGTCAGTTGGTACCGTTAAATAATGGTTTTCTTACAAGTTTGTTTTATATTCATTCAAATACAGTTATATTTATTTCTTTGCCCTACTAAGAGAATATGACCTAAACCCCAAAATTAGACCCCTTCCCTTCGATAATTTTTGAATCCGCAGACCGCCTTGCCTTGCCTATTGCCATCCTCGTGGTTGAGGTTCGGCGATTCTGGGGTTATTACAAAGATTATGCCAACCCGCTCTGTCATGGGTTATGGCGGAGCACTTGGACCTAGACGGTCCAGTCCAATCTCTGATGTCGCTATGTACAATGTCTCTCCTGCCTTCCTTTTTCCCCATAACCAGTACCTCCAGAGGACAAGTTTCCACCACGCGCGGCCAAAGTATTGATGTCTGCGTCGTCTTCAGGAGCATCCGACATACACCCAGCTCGTTTAGAATAGACCCATTTGTTCGATGGTCTGTCCAACTCACTTTAAGGATACGGCGTAACCCAACATCTCGAGGGCTTCAATACTGTTGATGACTTCCTTCTTGGGATTCCAGCTTTCCGACCCGTATGTTGCTATAAGCCACACGAAAGTGCTTGACCTTAATTTATTTCTTAAGTGATCGGTCTTTCCAGAGATGGTCCAGGGAATAAAAGCTGTTCTAGTAATCCCGACTGTAGAACTATTTGATATATAGAACATCCATAGCAAAGGTGGCGATTCTTCGTTCTCCTTCGATTAAATCTTCAGTGTTTAGTGTAATCATCATGTTGTATATTTTATTCTAGCTATTTACTAACCGTTTATTGCGGATTCTAATTTTATTTAAATTCGAATTATTTTTATAAGATTATTTAACTTGACATGTAGATGCCAGGTACGGCTTAGAGCACAGCTGTATTTGTTTATGTCATTCCATTTCTCCTGTCATCTGGTCATTTTCTCGGAAATGCCAACTCATGCTCGAAATCGTTACCATTGAAAGAAAATTGCATGCAAATGGGATGAAACAATCGACTTGATTCATTTGCATGCAGTTGCATTAAATAAGGCTCATGGATAATACGACGTTTGAACTTAGCCTAACAGACATAACTAGAATTTGAATTTCTTATTCTATTTTCTTATTTTTTTTTTCGCATGAGTAAGCTTAAATGAATTTCGTTAGCAACCAAAAATAGTAAATTTGGAAGAAACCTAACAATCCTTTCGTTTCTATTCATAAATCGTCCCTATTTATATGTTTGTAAACTTGTAAACACTTAAATTGTTTTGCTTGACGAGGATATATCCCTCTCATGCTACAGATGCCCAAACTATTTGCATTTACAGACTACGAAAAATATGAGACCACAAGGAATCCTCTATCTAGCACTTCAGACCAAAGGCAACAGTTACCAAACGCAGCATCCGGTCACAGATAACACCACTCTTCCGTCGGATGGCCGTTAAGAAAGCACCCCTCCCTGGGGATACTCGTGTTTCCCCCTGACGGCCCTTTGAATTGGTCAGCACCTCCCTGCTTCACCCAATCACGTGATCCCCCCTTGTGACCAATCAGCCACCACGAGGCTCGAAAAGCCGGAGTCAGGGGATCTTTGGCGCCGATCGACCGCAGTGCCTCATGGGCATCTGTGACGTAGCTGTTCCCTGTATCCCGAATGGCGATGAGGATAAGGGTGTTGTCCGGAAGTGCTGTGATGTAGTCCCGCATTTTTGCGCCCGCTGATGGATCACCGTATGTGTCAAAGCAAGTTTTGGAGATCAGGGAACCGGCCATCGTGAATGATGCGACGTTGTGCCCCCTTTGCTGGAAAAATAAATGATGATAAAATTTCAGATATATATGATATAAAGAACAAAGAAGAGAGGGTGGAATTACAGTTTTTTTTGTCATCGAAAGATGAAGGATAAAAGAAACATGAGAGGAAGGCGTTGAGGCAGGTTTTGGAACTATGAAATTCGTCCTGGAAAAAAAAAGACATTGGGAAGTGCTAATTATAGGGTCGCGACTTACGTTGACCGAGAAGTCTTTTCCATCTACTATCCCGTGTGATCCAATTTGACCAGGATCATTATCGCCTTCCGATCGAACCACAATTTTCATCGTCTTTGCTGTAGAATCAGATTGTTGTAGAATCCAAGAGTCAGAAATTAGATATAACCACTATTAGCCAACTATCATCGTCATCATTATCATCATAACAATTGTCATCATCACCATCTGTCATCCATATTGCTATCAGCATAATCGTCGTCGCAAATATCACCATCGTTATCATCATCATCACCATCATCACGGATCCATCATCATCATCACTATCATCATCATCACTATCATCATCATCATCATCACCATCATCAACACCATCAGCATCATCATCATCACGGATCCATCATCATCATCACTATCATCATCACTATCATCATCATCACCATCATCAACACCATCAGCATCATCATTATCATCATCGCCGTCATCGTCGTCGTCATCGCCGTCGTCGTCGTCATCACCATCGTCATTACCATCGTCATCAATACCATTGTCATCATCACCGTGTCATCATCGCCATCGTCATCATCATCAGCGACAATATCACCATCGTCATCATCATCAGCGACAACATAAACATTATTGTCATTCTACCCTTTGATGGACAACACGACTCACGACTACCACTCTCATAGTCTTAATCATCCTGTTGTCGCCAAGGTAACAGCCAGTACTCACGAAGCTCGCAGTCTCGTCCCGTGAACCCCGCGGGACACTCGCAGCTGGGAGTTTCCAGCCCGTAGACCACGTGACACTTAGCGCTGGCTGAACACGAGTCCCTCTCACACAAATTCTGAAAAAAATCAGAAACATCTAAACACAGAATACCGGCTGTTTAATCGGTTGGTCTTGACTGACAAAACAATAGAGCTTTAAAATCCGATACCTGAAATCGCTACTCACCTCGATTCTTGTCATTCGTGCATGCGCACTTGCTTTTGTGGTAAGTTGCTGACCCGTGTCTGCGATCATTTCGCAAAGGTTCATGGGAGCTTTGCCATCGTGGTAGTTTACGGAGGAGCAGTTAGCCTCGGCCATGCATCGCGCGCTACACTCGAAAGCATCCGCGACATAGACGGACTTGTAGGAGTCGGTAATTGATTTAACCCCTTAAAGAAGAAGAACTTTTTAGAATATTTAGATCCCATGCCTGCACCCTTTTCGTGTAGACAAATAGTTTTTTTTCTAAAATCAAATCCGATATTTTTTTTACTGAGAAATTACACAAATGTTCAGTAGTAATAATATTTAAGGTTGCTATTATGAACACAAGTCGACCTGTACTTTAGAACTCATCAATATATTATTTTCCTGGTATATGAGCCTCGACATGTTCTTAGTATGTTTTTTAAATTTCCTGAAAGCTCAGGCTCGACGTTCTTATAGTTAAGGCTAGAAAATAAGAGTGTAATTGTCTTGTTCCGATGGGCTCGCAAACAGTCCAAGGTCTGTGGAGTAGCCAGGTGTTATTTAAATGACATTCAATATGTCAATCAAATAAAATATTTGAGTTAATTCAACTAACAAAAAAAAAAAGAAGAAAAAACGGATACAAATCGAGTCGAAATAGCATCACTTTCTCATACTTTCCCACGTGTGTCTAGCGATTCAAAATATTTGTTTTTATCCTACAATATTTTCCCGCCTTAAAACGTGAAGATCCCGGATGATCGCCTGCGAGTCAGTATGTCAGCATCGAGTTGGTTCACAGGTTGCTATGCTTGTATGCGTTTCGACACCATGTTTAAGTCTTTCGTTACTATAACGTCCTCAGACGCCCGTAAAATATAGGGTCCACTCCCAAACGTCAGAAATGCAAACTAAATATCACTAGACCCGGATACTCATGGATTCATCCAAGGCATAGACGACCTTTAAAAGTGCATCCAAGCAATGTAATGGAATTTACTCCTTTGCAAAATATTAACTGTGATTTTTTACCAATTCGTAAACAAATGCTTAAATTCAGAAACATTTCATACCAAAAAAGACACGAAATTCCGGACTACAAATAGAGACAAGCAAACACAGATCAAGTCACAAATAGATACCTTTATTGTGCTCCGTCAGGTCTCATTTTACAGCCATCAGCCACAATAATCAACGCTAAAACCCCCATTAGAAGCGAGTATCCATATTTAGGCTAAATTGTATGCCTGCACTCCATCTTGGGAGTCTTGGAAACACCTTCACAGAGAGGCGGGCAAACTCCTCCCCCATAATCATAACAGTTATTTATAAGTCGTTTTCCCCAAAGCCAAACAAAACATTTCCAGGTCCAAGGAACCCATAATAAGCCTGAAAACAATTTTTGAATAAGGTTGCTACGAGGCCGTTCACTCGGTGAACGCCAAACAAGGAATTATCCCATTGAAACAATCTCAGTGTGCATTAATTATGCCCAAATGGACTTCATGATGTTCTAAGGCACTCTCCAGATGTGAAAAAGCTGTAATTTTTAAGCAAATTACAAGCAAAACTGTTGTAAGCAACAGGCTGTAGCAGTGCCTTCGCTACAAACAAAAGGCACCGCAGTGCATTGTTGGAAACTTTAAGTCATACCGTCTTGGGTCAGTGGTAGCTTAACTTAACTGGTAGTGTTGGACTTTAAATAGGGGGGAGGTTTCTGTTTTCAGTCTGTTTTTCTTACTATTTTGCTAAAAAGTACCCATGAATAAAAGGGTAAAAAAAAAGCTTTTTAGAATGATAGCCACCAAAAGAGTATTGAAGAAAAAACATATTTTAATATGAATATTTGAAAATGTTGGTTCTTAGTAAAACTAATAGTTAAATATTTTCGTGGTTTCGAAAAGCTTGTTTATCAAACATTCCATGTTTTTAAGTATATATTGATTTAAAGAAAAGAACGGAAATACCTATTTGTGCATTTATAAAACAGATTTTATACTAGCCTTATCACACGCCATTAGGAATTTGTATATGGAGACATTTGTGGAATATAATATTTAGAAAAGGGAGAAAATCTTAAAAAAAACATACTGCCTTAGATATTTTTACGTCCTATTCCAGGTTTATAGGTCGTTTTTTATGTTTTACTTCTAGTTTATCTTTTGTTATTGATAATTTTGTATCTTAGGAAATATGGTGTGTTTATAAGTTTGAACAGCTAGTAACAACAGGGAGCTTTAATGATTCTTCCATATGAAACTCACCATTTTCCACAAGAAACAACGTTTCTTTCTTTGTGACATCATCTTCGCTTAAGCAACACCCAACAAAAAAGCATAGCGCCGCCAAAAACGCCAACTTTGCTGAAACTTCCCTCATTGTCGCAACTCCAACCGTGATGAAAGTTATGTTAATGCTTAGCGAATTTAAATCAATTACTGATTGAAACGGGTTGTTTGAATTGTCTAATAATCAAACCACAAGCAAATGGTTTTCTTACAAATTTGTTTTATATTTATTTAAATTCAGTTTTATATATATTTTTTTGTCCTACCACGAGAATATGACCTAAACCCAAAGATTAGACCCCCACCCTTCGAGAATTTTTGAATCCGCAGACCGCCTTGCCTTGCCTATTGCCATCCTCGTGGTTGAGGGTCGGCGATTCTGGGGTTATTACAAAGATTATGCCAACCCGCTCTGTCATGGGTTATTGCATAGCACTTGGGCCTAGAGGGTCCAGTCCAATCTCTGATATCGTCTATAAAACGTCTCCTCTACCTTCCTCTTTTCCCCATAACCAGTACCAGGATAGCCAGAGGACAAGTTTCCACCACGCGCGGCCAAAGTATTGAAGTCTGCGTCGTCTTCAGGAGCATCCGACATACACCCAGCTCCTTTAGAATATACCTACATTTGTTCGATGGTCTGCCCAACTTACTACGGCGGTAACCAAACATCTCGAAGGCTTTAAAACTGTTGATGTCTTCCTCCTGAGATTCCAGCTTTCCGACTCGTAAGGTGATGGTCACGTGATGGTGTGTAGTAGCTTGATCTGGATTGATTTGTTAAGTGATCGGTTCTTCCAGAGCTAGTCCAGGAAATTGATGGCTGTTCTGGCAATCCCGACTGTGCTATTTGATATTATCTCAAGCCATTTTAGTTTAAGTAGACCATTTATTATATAATATAGGAGTAGGTAATTGATGCCACCCCTTATAGGCGAAGAAATGTTTAAATAAATATCTATATCCCATGCCTGTACCCTTTTTTAATCAAATCTAAGCCATAATTTTCGCACTGAGAAATTCGCGCATCGTTTTACCAGGATTCGCATATATAAAAGTCGACTCAGCTCCAATAAAGAAGTGAAGAAGGCGTTGCCGCTTTCAGTTCTCTTTTTAACAGATAATTGATTTGCTTTGTTTCCTTTTTTTTTTCATTAAAAGGAATAAAGCTGAATACGTATTTGAAAGAAACAGTAAAAAAACACGCTAAATTTCATGACAAGCATCAATATTCCCTTGAATTTTTATTTTGAAAAAAAAAATGTGTGGTCTTAACTACGTCTTCAGGACTTACCATTTTCTATAAGAAAGAGACTTTCCCTTTTACTGACTTCCAATTCACACTCGCTGAATCTTGGAGAGATACAAGCCACTGTTAAGAGCACGAGGTTCACAAGATTCGAGGATGGCTTTCTCGCCATCTTCAATCAATAAGCTACTTCAAAAATCACTCTGTGATGAATTCAGTTTGAATCCTGCCAAGGGCAATTTCTGTATGTAAAGATTGTATGTGGCATATTACTGCTGTTTTTATATCCTGCGAACTCTAGCCGACAATTTCCAACTGCTAAATTTGCCTCCGTCATTAAATATTCTTTTATTGCGTTTTATTGGGCTAGCACTGAAATGGTTTCCCGTTCCTTTCGTTTGAATGACGGAAGCGAGATAGTGGGTTTAGTAGTTATTCTACGAGTTCGCTGAATTTTGAAAACTTCAGTAACGACACCTGTTCGTTTTTGTTTCAGCTCATTGTTATATTAGTTTTTTTTAAACGATCTCAATTTGACTCCTACATGTTTTTTTTTCTTCTTGTTTTTAAGTAACTCCTAACATTTTAATGTCTTATATGTTTTAGTTCCAAACATTTCGAAGTTTTAAAACTATTTTCATTAGGAATAGATTTTTATTACTAAATAAAAACGAAAGACGTTCCAATCGTCTTTAACAGATTTAGTCAGTGACTAAACAATTATAACAATTATTATCTTAAAGCGGCCCCCTTTTGAGCTCTAAAAGTTATCAGAAATCCTTTCCGGTTTGTAAATTAAATATAATTGAACAGGGAAATGGGCTACTGTGCGTAGTCTTGGGTGGCGGGCTTTAATTTTTTTGACAAGATTGCTTATCTTTAATTTCTTGTGAATGTGTGATTTTCGTGTTTTTGAACTAATCGCAAGTGCTTTCCTTTTTTTTGTTACTGTGCTTGGATCACACATAGTGCAGCAATGAAAGACCGAGAGCGCAAACAAATTCTTCCTAGCGCAATTCTTTCGATTACAGGTCGACTTTGAGCGGCTAAAAAGCCAATTAGTTTAGAGTTCGGATAAGCTAAATTTGATTTAACACAGAAGAGCAAATCCGGTTAACTGTACCGATAACTTTAAACAGTTTTACTATTCACATGCTTATACTACCATGCTGTCTGCCGTAGGTGGCGAAAACCAGGAGGCGGAGGCTGGGGCGAGACTCACGTGTCATCTTCTGTTGCGCCTATTGGATGAATCCACTGACGTCATGTCACATGATCACTCGTCCGCATCCAAGTACTCGTTCAAGTCCTCGCCGGATCATAATCTCCTGGCGGCTGCGCATGAGCACATAGTGGTGGACGCTGTACTAGCGGTATTGAAGGCGATGCTCAAGCTATCTGAAGCAGGTATGAAATGCTGTCCGACTTGTTCACACTATACTACTTGTATACGTTCACACTATACTACTTACTGCTAATGTTGAATGCTTTCTCCAGATACAAGAAACTTTGCAATACGGCCTACGGCGCTAGCTATGGCATACGCCATAAAGCTAGTTCCGTAATTTCTTTTTCGCATTTTTTTAACTCGATAAACAGGAAGAGCATATAGCGGACGGTTATGTCCTATGACTCTTTATTTATTTTCCGCACGTGCAGAATATCAGGTGTATTATATATTGGATTGCCTGCAAAGCGCGGATAAATCTGATTTGCAGCATGGTTTTTCTCTCGAGATCTTAGATAACCTTGTGTGTGTCTTAAAACTGGCTAGGGATTTCCTCGTCTGCCTTCCCCCTTATTCGATGTTGATTTCCAATGAGTTTTGTATTTGCCTTGAAAAGTAGCGTGAATAAATGCGAAAATAGACCGCAATTGTTTTAAGAAAAACAACCTGTCAACCCTAATGCTGTCTCAAGTTATGACACTCTAAAGAATTGGGATAATGAGTCTTGGTTGTAAAACCAACTCGATGACCACATGCTTTTATTCGTCTTGCCTCCCGCGGTAGGTCGGAATAATGGTCTTGGGTCACACGGTACCGAGTCGTCACGTGACGATGGATTCAGAACCTGGTTTTCTGCTAAGTTGGATGACTTCATGGACAGCTCTGGGAGCACAGGAGATATCTTCCCTCCACCACTGGCGTCCAGTCGATCAGGTAAATTCTCGTAGCCTTGATTAATATCTTTCATCTCGTCACTGTCATCAACTCGTCATAATCGTAATCATCATTACAATCATCATTATTATCATCGTCATCATTGGCATCATCACTTTCCCTCTGCCCATGGCATCCAGGTACATCTCCCACATTTCCATAGTCATCGACATCGCCGTCCTCATAACCATTCCTCGTTTCTTTTAATGCTTTTTTAATGAGTAAGTACGCAGCTGCTTTGTCTCCTATTATCTTCGTTCTACAAAGGAGTTCTTTTGTCTCTATTCTTCTCGTTCTTTGTGTGGAGGTGCGGATATTGTTTATTTGCCCAATCAAATTGCAGCTTGTAAGAGCTGCGTACTGACCCTTTTTAATTTGTCTATTTGAAATGATTCTACTAACGTTAGTATCGACAAACATATGCCTGGTGCACACTAGTGACATAACGACATAATGACATAGGCGCGTGCACCCTTATGTTCATATGTTCAATTGTGAATTGTTCGACATTTTGGCATAAGCCAAACATAACGACATGAACATAACGACATAAGGTAAAAAAACATGTTTTTTTCTATTATGTCATTATGTCCATGTCGTTATGTCGGGCTTAAAGGAGTGCGCGTGCCTATGTTGTTATGTCGTTATGTCACTAGTCTGCACTAGGCATAAAACGTCTTCATTGAAAACCCATTAAGAGCAATCGTTTTTGCACCCTTATAGCGATGGAGACGTCCAACACGAGTGCATTCGCAGGCTTCACCCTCCAGGTGATCTGTAGTCAGGAGTGGGTGCGGGAGCGGTGCCTCCACGACCTCGAGAAGCTTTGCTCACCGGAGCTGCTGCTAGATCCTGCTCTGACCGTCAGTCAGGTAATCGTTAATTTTTGATAGTCGCCTTGTAGCAATATAGCAAATATATATATATAATTAATCAATCAAAGTTACCAAGACACGTTCCCTGCTAGCAGAGGCCTCTTTTCTCTGTATTTCGCTGTGCTGGCGTTCGCGAGGAAAAGAGACCTCTTCCATGGGTCGAAACTGTTTTTGTTTCGCATGCGTGAGCGTTAATAAGCGACCGACGTGCCAAAACCCGTACCATCGCGCGAAAGCTGTCAATATGCTAATATGCTTTGCATGGGTTTAGTCGGAAATCACGAATCAAACTCCGGTTAGTTCTCCTCTTCGAAAAAAGAAAACAACTGTTCAATTTAAATCACCTAAAACGTCACTAAAAAGATTGAACAGCAAACGCAGCAAAGACGAGTTTTGTCTTGTTTGTGGGATTAATTTCAAGACATCTGGGCAGGCGAGTTTCTTCAATGTAAATATCGCAAATGTTACAAAACGTTTTGATAAACTTAGATCAGCTATTTCCAGAAGAATATGCAAAACCTGTAAACAGAAGATTGATTCGTTAGTCAAAAGAGAGAAAATTCTTAATGAAGATAAGGCATTGAATGGCTTCTTTTATAATTCGTCGCGTGATATTTCTACGGAGGACGCCGTTTCGAATGCGGGCTTATTATCCCGCAGCGGATATACGTTTCATGCATGCGCTAGTCATTGTGGGCTCAAATAGTGGCCTGTAATTAATGAACGGAGCATGCGCTCTGGATCTCCCGTCCACGATCGTGGACGGCGGTTTGATCAAACGAACTTGCGACCCATGGCAGAGGTGGTGGAATCACGGAGATAAATCAACACAAGGGTGAAATGGTGGTCTTAAAAAAATTGTAGCTTCGCTGATGTTTCGAGATATCTGATGGGCATAAGCTAACGTTTGGTAATTGTCAGCGAAACACACACAGAGGCTTAAAAATACCATTTTAACCGTGTGTTGATTTATTCGCCTAATGCAGGAATTAAACTGATAAAAACTAGTACATCTAGTGATATGCGCATGAAAATAACGACTTTAGATTGGTTCTTTTAAAAGTGTGAGCTCATCAGAATCTCCACCCTCAGGCCCGAAAACTGTTACATTTGATCTGTTATCCTGCCGGCGTCCCCACCTCGCTTGGAGGGCCATCCATACTTCCTGGTGGCGAGACAGAAACCGTAAAGGAAGCAGCTAGCAGGATTCTTCAGGTGGGTGCTTTTTATCATTTGACGCACGCTACCGTGGCCACCTTGACAGTTTTTGTAAGTAGGCCAATATGGATGGGAGCTATCTGATTGGCATCGACGTTATAGAACCAGAATGGCAAAGATAGGCTCCAATGTTCTTGCTAGAATGACAAAATGGAGGCTGACAGAGCAGGGGGGAGGTAGGCAGGAGGGTGGCCCAGGGGGCCCGGGCCCCCCCTTCTAGCAGCCAAAAATACAGTAAATTTATGACACATTATCTAAAACACAAAAGACCTTTCGAGGCCCCCTCCTGTTAAAAATCCTTGCTACGCCGCTGCAGAGACACTTTGAGCACTCGTTTGAAGCTTTTGGTTTCATGTGCAGAACTTGGACCAATGGTCTCTTCGCAAGTCCTGGCTGGAGCTGCAGTTGATGATCAAGCAAGCATGCAAAGACGCCCAGATTATCGCTAAGCACTCGCCAAAAGAGGTACAACCAGGGATTTGTACACAACGTTATCCTAGTTCGTACAGGTTAACTTTTTGCTACGTTCTCTTACGTCAGTCACAGTGCCCCTCACTCAACAAGTCTTGTCGTAAGTTACTAACGATTGATGCGTGAGAATGCAAAGATGGGGATGGACCTATTGCTTTTATAGCACGCATTCGTGTTTAAACAATGAACTAGCAGAAATGACGACTTAGACAAGGCACGCGCCGAGTTAATACTCGCTTTAAAAGAAAGCCCTTTTTTGTAGATCTTAACCAGCTTATACGAAGAACCCATTAATCAGGGCAGGTCTCATTGATGTTTTTATTAACGAGGTTCTACTGTACTCATTTATCAGGACAGATCTTATTCATGTCCTTATTAACAGGGTTATACTGAACTCGTTTATCAGGACAGGTCTGATTGGTGCCCTTATTAGCGAGGTCCCAGTACTCGTTTATCAGGACTGATCTCATTCCTGTCCTTGTTAACAGGGTTCCACTGTACTCGTTTATCAGGATAGGTCTCATTTATGTCCTTGTTAACAGGGTTCCACTCTACTCGTTTATCAGGACAGGTCTCATTAATGTCCTTGTTAACAGGGTTCCAATTTACCCGTTTATCAGGACAGGTCTCATTAATGTCCTTGTTAACAGGGTTCCAATTTACCCGTTTATCAGGACAGGTCTCATTAATGTCCTTGTTAACAGGGTTCCAATTTACCCGTTTATCAGGACAGGTCTCATTAATGTCCTTGTTAACAGGGTTCCAATTTACCCGTTTATCAGGACAGGTCTCATTCGTGGCCTTGTTAACAGGGTTTCACTGTACTCGTTTATCTGGACAGGTCTTACTGATGTCCTTGTTAAAGGTTTTCCACTGTACCACTGTTGTATCACTTGTCATCTCCAACAGGAGGTGGGTCCCCTACTAGACGCGATCGCCACTGGCGCCATGAGTGTCTTCGTCCAGCGGCACGACACCTCACCACTCGCCACAGCTCACAACAGCCCCAAGTCCAGCATCATCAAGGGTCCAGAGTGGCTCGTAGCTCCTCTTATCTCCAAGCTTTCCAACTCGGTTCAGGGGAGGTTACTGAAAGCAGCGGGAGAGGTATTGGGATCAAGGCAGTGGTGGAAAGAACACACATCAAAATCATCCGGGTACGTTGTTTATTGTTGTTTACTCGCGACCCTCTGATTTTTGCTAGGGCCCTTCTTTTCCTTACTTGATTGCGGCATTCCTTTTATCTCTGTACTATAACCTTATAAATCGTTGATCATAGTCCATAGTCCATACTAGTACAAGTACAAACCATAAGTTTTCTCGTAGTAGTGTCCACGTAGTGGTGTCCTATAGTAACCAACCTTGTTCACAGTGAATGTCCTTTATATTGGTACACACCTTGCTGTTCCTATCGCGCGGAGTCTTCCCTGTATGGGCTGTACTTGTTCCTTGTTCAATCTTGATCATGCGGGAATTTCATTTCTAGCCCACACTGGTTCACATTCAGAAATTCTACCGCTTGGCTTGGCACCCATCCCTCCCTATTTCTATGCATTTCGACCTTTGGTCTATATTGGATCCATCCAGGTATTTTATCACTCGTAGTGGGGTTCCTATCCGAACTATACTAGGGCCGTTTCCAATCTTGCTAATGCGGGTACTTTATTCTTGGGTCCACCTTGGTCCACACCCAGCCTTTCCTATCGCTTGTCGTGGCGTTCCTATCCGAACTATACTAGGGCCGTTTCCAATCTTGCTAATGCGGGTACTTTATTCTTAGGTCCACCTTGGTCCACACCCAGCCTTTCCTATCGCTTGTCTTAGCGTGCCTCAAAGGCCAGGAAGGGCAACGGGAAGGTCTGTTGTTGTCAATCAGTCGGCAGATCTCGCAGTTGTTACAGGCTCCAGTTGAGGTTTGTTTTGAATAGAATTGGATATATTACTTAGAATCTCTATCAGTAGAGATGAAACGTTCATCGGTATCACATTTCACTACCGCGGCTACCTTGATAGTTATGATAAGCCTACGGGGATGAGAGAACCGTCAGCGTTTCCACTGAAACAATTATCAACATTTAATTCGCTGATTGTGGATGACATGAACTTCACTAACCAATCCAGACGCGTCAGGGAGTGCGCAGGATGCGCGCACCCCCCTCCCCCCCTTGGCGGCCAAACAGTGGGTCATTTCTTACACCTTTTGCTTTTCATTACCGAGAAATACGCATTCATTTTAGCCAAAATTACAAACATTTACGCCGATGTACTGTCATTTAAGCGAAAGTAAAATTATTCGAACTAAAAGGAAATACATTAACGAACTTTACATAATTGAGTGCACATAATTGCATTTTCTTCACATTTATTTACACTATTCGACAACCAGGAATAAAAAATCTATTTTCAGCCAATCCTGGGATCGCCCTGCAACCAGAATTTAAAGAAAACGCTTCAGTGGATATAAGAAAGCGACTTGCTCCTTTTAGTTATGAAGTTCGTGTAAAAAAAAAAATATTATCTCCTGTCAACTGCTAACGTTCTTAGAAATCTGTAACCAAGTTAGCAAGCATCATTATATGTTCAAATGCCTATATGACTGGGACCCTCATTCCTGTGTCTTTAGGTTTGTAGGTGGAGAGCCCAACCTTACACAATATACATCGTTTAGTCGCGGTTTTATTTTATAATTGTTGTTGTTTGTTTATAGGAGAGATGCCCGGCGGACCTTAAGAGCAAGGAAGTTTTACAAGAAGCCTTGCATTTACGCATCAGCCTGGTAAGCCTTCTGCTGATTATTTTATGCCTGTTTTTATGTAGAGCTTCTAAGCTTAAGTCTATTTAATATTACTTTACATATGAAAGTAACTTCATTCACTACTCAGTAAAGATACAGAATGCTCAACGAATTTCACATTTATAAGTTTAAATGGAGGGATTGGATATGCAAGCAAGGCGGTGCAGACTTTTACTAGATGCCTTTTTGTTGCTGTACGTGTGGTAGCTATATGTCGTATAAAATTAGGGACCTGAAGCAAGGACGACGGCGACGGCTAGGACAACACGAAAAAGATGTTTTCGCGCGTGGTGATGAATAATACTTTAATTGCAATTGAATAAGCAAAACATTATATTCAGAGACAGAAAAAAAATAAACTAAGGACATTATTTCTACATCAGCGAACGTAGTGGAGTTTACAGTGCAAACGTCCGCGACCTCAATTGACCGTGAAACTTGGAGTTTTCACGTCGTAGTTTTACGGCTGAAATGTATTAGACAGAACGCATTTCCACGTGCTGCTATTGAATTCTGAATCAAATCCCATTGTTTTCTGCCGTCAGCGTCCCGTTGCCGTCGTCGTTGCTTAAGGTCCCTATTAACTACGACGGCGACGGCAGAGAGAACGTAACACCCAAAAAAGCTTTTAAGCTTTGCGCACAATTCAAAACTAGTTTTGATAAATTTCACTCGTTTTTGTAGTACCCCAAAATTATGAGAAATCTAAAACCTTATTTCTAACATAGCAAACACGGATAGTATAGTTTTCAGAGCACACGCTAGACCGTGAAACTTCGAGTTTTCACGTTTTAGTTTGAAGGAAAACGGCTGAAATGTACCAGACAGAATCTATTTCGAGCAATAGTTTTCTGCCGTCGCCGTTCGCGTTGCCGCCGTCGTTTATTAAATTCCCTATTGTCTCCATTTTTACGTCTCGTGTACCCACTACCCTGTTAAACTGTCTTGGCGATGTGGTTTTGCGTGAGTTAAAAGCATTTCTCCTTGTCGTCTAGGTGGGGGCGATGTTTGACACCATTCAGCGCAGCGTGGCCTTGTCTAGTGATTGGGCGAGTGTACTCTTCCAACTCGTGAGCTCCGGGACCATCACCACGGAGTCTCTGCCTTCCAAAAAGTATATTAAAACACGCTGCATAACGTCAGGTCACATGAAATTGCACCTCCCAGCAACCCGTGTTTAGTTACGCACGTGACAATTGGTGTTGTTAATTAATAACATTTGGTGCCGAGTTTCTATAAATTTCTATAAATCGAAAGGCAACTCTTTTATTTTGATACCAAACGTGTACTGAGGAAGTTAGACTCCATATGCCATTTTCCATGTGTTCAGTCCATTGTCAGATATCCAGTTAAACCCGGTCTAACTTGTTTTTGATTAATTGGACTAAGCATGAACAAGCAAGAGGTTTGATACTTCCTATTTACTCTTTGCATTTCCTAGCAGCAGGCTGAATGTTTTCTGTGTAATTTGTACGAAGAAAATGCAATAATGAAGAATTTTGAGACTTAACGTGCCATTTTCTGTTGTTGTTTACCGTGCATTTCTATGGGTTTCACCATATCAATTTGTTTTCTTTTCCAGGGAACTACTGACGAACGTTCTGGACATGGTATGTGTACTCATCAGTGTGGTTACCAACACGGACGGGCTTTCAGGACCAGCTGCCGAAGAGTCCAGGAAAGCAGCGGGTGCACTATTCAAGAAGCTTAAGGTGACACTGGAAACATTGGCATAGCTGCTGATGGGCTAAGCTAACACTGGGTGGGGTGGGGTGGGGTGGGGAATGCTTCAGTTCTGTTGAGTGTATCAGTTCTAAATAATGAATGTGAGCTAGTGCTAGAAATGCCACAGCATACGTTCAGTGTAACTTGAGTGGTTCCCTCAGCTCAATGAAAGGTGTAGTGAACTTAACATTGTCTCGTTAACATTCGTAAACTTGTAGACTTGATGTCCAAAATTATTATAATAAACGTATGTGTTTGCAAACATCGCACATTCAATGAATCCAGCGGCTTTTTTACGTTCACCTTTATGCCTAATAGGGTCATCAAGTCTACAAGTTTACGAATTATTGACGAATGTTCGTTTGTGTGTAAGACTTTTCACAGTATACACCCAGTGCATTAGACATAGGTTAATTAGTAGGGACAAAACCTCCAGCAAACTATTTCAAAGCTATCACTGTTTTCCCGTTTGCATTAAAACTATTGCATTCCCCTTTATGAGATGCTATACATAAGATTAATATTTGTCTTTCCAGCGCGAGCTTGCAGGCAAGAGTCCCATGGATATTATCCAGTGCAAGCAGTTGCTCCCGTTGCCCTCTCTGTCACACAACGTGTACACCGTGGAGCCCTCGACGGAGACAAGCCCAGCACAGGTCAGACAGAGCCGAATTCGTTGCTGCGCGACCGCCGAGAATTCAAATCCATTTCTCGTCAGGGAACAGCGCGTAGTCAATTATACCATCGTGGCTAATCAATTCCGAATTGATTCTTCTTTGATGTGTGCAATAAAATGGTTAATGGCGCATTAGTGAAAACATGAAAATCGTCGATTAGTTTAGACAGTTGATTGGCTACGCGCTGTTTATATAAACGAGACAAGGATTTTGGATCCGATTTTCGATTGGCAAAAGGGCATGAAAGTCATCGATTAGTTTAGACATTTGATTGGCTACGGGCTATTTATAAACGAGACAAGGATTTTGGATCCCATTTTCGATTGGCTAAAGGGCTTCAGGCAACGGTATGTTTCATTATAACGCCGTTGTACAACAGCTAGTAATGCTAAGCATCAACTGTTGACTACTCAAATGAATGACTGATATTATTACAAATGTTGTTAATAAAAAATTAAAACTCAAATATGATCTTGTTACGTAATCGACCGGAAGTAAACTGGTGACATTGCTACGTTAATATGTGTCTGTTGTATTTCTAGACCGACATGCAGGGCTTACAAATCAACGGGAAGCAAAAAATCAGCGCGTGGGAGTTGATGGAAGGACAAAAGAACCCCTCCCCCTTTGCTTGGGCATGGTTTGGTGCCGTGCGCATAGAGCGCAAGCCCTTGAGGTACGAGCAAGAATTCCGCAAGCTTATGCACCACAACCATGCCAGGCGAAAACCTGCCAGCTACTTCATGAATACGAACCATGAAGACAGTGAGGATGATGAGGAGGACGAGAAGATGGAAGCTGAGGAGGGGGGCGACAAATCCAGTCAACCTGCGACACCACAGACACCTGCCGAGGCTAAAGGTACTTCAGATATCGCGTGACCCATATCCGTACTACGATCTGCCCCCCACCCCCCTGTACTGTCACACCACTAACTGTTTCACTTAACTGTTGACCCCCGCTCACTTGCACAAAAGTCAATTTCTCTTGGTTTTTCTTCACGCGTTTGCAGTTTTTTTCAACCCCATTAATTCAAACCTTGAAATATTTTTAACCCTTGACCTCAAATAGATATTAAGAGACACCAATTTTTTTTATACATATCTATTTATTTTGTATAATTGCATGCAACTTATATGATTTTATTTTTGTAATATAAACCTATTTAGGTGGACATCTACTAGTAATGTTTTCCAATAATACTATGCATTTATGAACTCGAACTACTGAAAACCTTGGAAATAATAGTAATTGGGAGGCTTTTTCGTACCATTCCTGTAATTTACTTCATAGTCTCAAGATCATATCCTAAAGGCTAACATCCTTCCATGTAGGCCAACTTAAATCCATCGGGACCCCCGGAACGCCCAGTTCCACTTTGGGACAAGCCACCCCTAGCTCCCAGCCCGACCAAGCGGTCGCCACACCTGATGAGAAACCCAAACCCAAAGCTCGTCGCCCTGCTGTCAAACGACAGCGATCACAAGGGCCGAGCATGGCACAGCAACGTAAACTTCAGCAGCAGCTGCAGAAACAGTATCTCCAACCCCAGCAGGCAGGGATGCTGTACGGCCAACAGGGGCAACAGTACCTCCCCCAGCAGGGCGTGGCAGGACAGATGGCTCCTGGGGCTCAACCAAGGTAAGACAGCATGGAGGAGTTGCCTCTACCTTTACAATATCTAGACGCAATCCAACAAAAAAATTGCATTAACGTTCCTAAGATAGGGTATGGAACAAGTGAGTATCTGATGATGCGGATAACAATGAAAGGCCCAACTCTTAGGCGAAATGCACTAACAAATCATGTAAAATCTATGACTTTTGTTTGGCAAACCAACGCCTGCCTCAGGCTTTGGCGGACACAAATAACAACGACATATAAATCAGCTATACGTCTGAATCAGTCCGATTCCTTCCGAGCTTTTGATATGCCAAATGAATTACCATAATTATTTTGCTTTCATGCAACAGAAACTCTCATCAAGTCAACCTTGACTACTCGCAATCTAGCATGACACATTGAATGCGACGTCTGAATCAACATCAAACCCAATGTATTTGTGTCGATACAAACAGACAATTCGTTTCTGCGCGGCAGGAGCGCGAATAAATAATCTGGCATGAGCTACACATTGTGGGTCAACCCAAAAACTTGTTGTTTTGTTTGAATGCCAAGGAGACCTGGTCAGACAACTGCAATGCTTGCGCAACTTCTACAACAACGCCAACAACAGCAGCAGCAACCCCAACAAGCCCAGCAGGCGATCTACATGCAACAGCAGTTACAGCAACAGACACAGCAGCTACAGCAACAGACACAGCAGCTGAGACACCTACCGACACCTCAACAAACGGTAGGTAACACCCTGTCATCTATAACAACAATAAAACAATGACACCTGTTCCAGCTCAGGAAGTGGCTGGGCATGGTCACCTAACATAATCTTGAAAAGCCCAGCAAGGAAAAACGTGCACTAGCAAAAAAGCGTACCTACTCTGAACGGAAAACAGTCTAGAATATGTAAAACGACATCGTGTCTATTAGAAAGACTTCTTGTTCTTCCAGTCCCTGTAATAACGCTCCTCTGAATTTCTATGTTATCTTCCACCCAATGCTCTCGAAAGTTATCGTCTCGTACACATTAAGTTATCTTTTAAGAATATGTTTTTTATGCAAATACTGTAACTTGATTTCAGACGATCTTTCAAGTAGTTACAATTACTTTTATTCGCGAAGCAAGAGCGTTACAAATAGAGATTCATGTACTAAACATGTAGTTATGCTTATTTGTGTAATCTATTACTTGTTTGAAAAGTGTGTGCTGATCAGGCTGAAAGATAGCTGAAAAATCATCTTGATAGTTAAGCCTCGAATTAAAGTGATTTTCATTAACCCGTGAATTACACTTTAGCATATTACGCTTTATTGCGATCTAATTCCATTGTTCTCTTTTGTGTTTTCCTGACTATTAAACTTTGACTATCACACTTTATTTCACAGGTTAATGAAAACCACTCTTAAATAATTTAAATAACTTTGATCAATTGAATTTGTCTGATAAGCGTTTACTTCTTCATGTCCGGCACATTGGGTGGTGGTGCAAGATGTTGGTATTTAATGTGTCTTTATTGAATGTTGGAGAACTTCATAATTCTTCTAGATGCAGCCTGGTCAAGCAGTAACACTACGACCAGAACAGCCTTATGGTTTCAGTCAAGCCCAAAGACCCACCAACCTGCAGATCCCAGCACGCCCTCAAGGCCCAGCAAGGGCTTCCACGCCCAACACCCCTACCTCCATGGGACTACCCACCTCAGCCGGGAGTATGAACCCACCCTCGGTATATGGAACACAAGCATACCAAGGTAAAGAAGAATAGGTGATGTTTATGTTGGAAATTGTAAAGTCTTGTGCAAACAGTGCCTGGCCTGGCAAAGAGAAAGCAAGCGTTATTTTCACACCATGTATAAACGTGGTGCGATACTGTTCAACAGTTTTTCCTATATCTTGCGGACGGTCAAGTGAGATACCAGACTCTCAATTATGAGTTCGCAAGGATGTGACCAACCTCCTTTTGTGAATAATTTACCCAGAAAAGATTTTGTTCTAATGATGCTAAGTAAAATGTAGAGGCACAAAACCACCTGTCATACCAACCTGGTATGTAATCTTTACCTCTTATCTAAGGTGGAAATCAAGGCCTTACTCACCCAATGCAACAACAGCAACAACAACAGTTCACCCTTCAGCAACAGCGCCCAATGCAGCCCCAGGCCCCAGGTCAAGGCACGGCTATCCTTCAGCACCCGCTTCAGGCTGGCACCCAACAGCAACAGGGAGGTCAGATGAACCAGGGGATCCCGATGTCGCAGATGAGCCAAGGCATGCAGCTGCCTGTGATGAATCAGGGGGGACAGATATCTCAGATGAGTCAAAGTGGTGCAATGACACAGATTAACCAAGGTCAGATCAGCCAGATGAGTCAAGGGGGGCAGTTGAATCAGATGAACCAGGGGGGACAAATGTCGCAGATGAACCAGGGTATGCAAATGCCACAGATGAGTCAAGGGGGACAAATGCCACAGATGAACCAGGGGGGACAAATGACTCAAATGAGCCAAGGAGGTGCAATGACACAGATGACTCAAGGCCAGGCGGGACAGATCAGTCAGGGAGGGCAAATACCACAGATGAACCAGGGGGGACAAATGCCACAGATGAACCAGGGGGGACAAATGACTCAAATGAGCCAAGGAGGTGCAATGACACAGATGACTCAAGGCCAGGCGGGACAGATCAGTCAGGGAGGGCAAATATCACAGAGCATTTATCAACAACAACAGATGACCAATAGGTAAGCTCAACTATTTAGGTTTTTTTGTGTTCTTTCATTTGTTCCTTGTCTCAAAAGGGAGAATTTTGAAGGGTTGTGCAAGGGAGTGAGGGGGTGGGGGAGATGAAAGGCATTCTACATAGGTGAAACTATTTAGTATCTTTTTCCATAAGTGAGGTGTTGTCTGTAATGAGCCATTCTGTAAGCTTTAGCTAGGTCAAGATTCAGTATTTTTTTTTTGTTTGCTACAGGGTCAACAGTTTGAATGCAAACCAACAATTACTAGTCAAGCAAAGATTGCAGATGGTTTTAAAGCAACAACAGCAGCAGCAACAACAACAACAACAACAACAACAGCAGTTACCTCAAGAGATAATGAGGCATCTAAGGCAATTCCAAGGTAATAATTGCTATAAGCTTTGTTTTGATACCAAAAAAAACAGGGAAGATATTATAATTGAAATATGGTGTTATGTTTTAGAAGAAGGTAATACTCTATTTTAAAATGATTTAAAGTATAAAATATATTTTCCACCCAAATTATTTCTGAATAACCTTTGTAACTTCTTGACACTAGATCTTTATCTTCTTTAGAAGAATTATTTTTACTATTAGCTTTAGTGTTTACACTGTCTTTATCCTAAAAAAAAAAGAATATACACAGGCCAACCAAAGCAAGACTTTTATTGGAGCAGCAGGCACATAAACTTGATATTTACTGTCTTCTCGGTGTGCACGCCTAGCCTATGGAACAAACTACCTTTTGATATCATCAGTCCCTGAGTTCAAGCGCCGGCTTAAGACGCATCTTTTTAACATTGCCTTTATTTAGTCATAATCTTTTATATATTTATAGTTACACTTTTAACATTGCCTATATTTAGTAATAATCTTTAATATATTTACAGTTACACTTTTAACATTGCCTATATTTAGTCATAATCTTTTATATATTTATAGTTACAATTTTAACATTGCTAATATTTAGTCATAATCTCTTTAAATATTTATAGTTACACTTTTATCGTCTTGCATTGTATTTTTATATGGTATAATATTTATTTGTAGTTTATTTTTGAAATTGTAAAGTGCATTTGGGCATATGGAAAATGTGCTATATAAATAAAATTAAATTATTATTATTCCTAAAAGCTTTCATTCAGCCCTGTTTTCTCATCCTAATTGTACCCCTTAGCATACAATACTTGAATGAATGTTGAAGCCAACAACATCTCTCAGCACTACAGGCTAGTGGTATACTACATCCACAAGCTTTGAAATGTGGGTTTTGGACTAGGTAGATTTATCCTTTTGTCGATATTCTTCATTGTGCAGGTGGGTCTCAGGATATAGGAGTACAGCACCAATTCACTACTGGACAAGACATGAACCAGCTTCAGAGGCAGATGTCTGCACCTTCAGATGTTGGCATGCAGCGTCAAGTATCACAAGATATGGCCTCATTCCAGCGCCAGCTTTCCGCTCCAGGTGGTGTTCAAGATTTAACACAGCAACAACAACAACAGCAGCAATTTAACAACTCTCAATTTCAGCCAGGACAATTTTAGCAGTAACCTCTAAAGGTTACTTTCTATAAATTCCCGTTTAAGACAAAAAAATGTTTTTAAAACACTCTAGAGTGTCGCCTTCTAAATAGCCACGCTTAATTTTTTTTATCTGAGTCAATAAGGCTGTGTTATTGTTAAGTTGATTTTTATCACTAGATGATTCAAAAAATCTCAAAGGCACAACATGTCAGACACAAAGTATTGGGAAATTCTTTTCCACAGCTCGTGCCATTTAGTTCTACAAACACTGGATAGATAAACTTATTATAGCAGTCACTTAATATCATTAATATTGCAGCTGTATAAATATGACTGGCATTTAGCAATTGTAAAATTTAGATCTGTATGGTGTATTGCCATAGACAATACCTAGGAAATGTACATAAAATAAATAAAATCAAATGAAGCAGGGGAAGTGAAAGTTGTTACAATAACTGCTAATGCAAAAATAATATCCCATTCTTGAATGGGAACACGGGTAAACGAATGCACGCTTTTTCTATTCTAATTATTCTCATTCCAGAATCAAGGGTAAAAAAAAAAAACACCCTTAGTTTGAAGTTTCCCAGCATGACCAAGTTGAGGTTAGTAAGTTGTTTATTATATGGCATTTTTTTTCATTTTCTGTAGTGCAATATCCAAATCCCTAATACACCCTCACAGCACACATACCATTGTTGATATATAAGAATTCAGGGTATATATACAAACTTATTGACAAATATTTTTAATTGTTCCATATCAAAATAAATTACAGTCATTTCTATTTTTTTTACAACTGTTATAGAAAAATATGTGTACCTAATCATAAATTGGTACAAAGAGATGAATGAAGATTAATTCAAAATCCATATTTGAATGTTGAACATTCCATGGGAATTTCTCTAGGTGAATCTTATTCCAATGAAACTTATCCCCATTATTTTATGAGAATTGATGGCTTGCTATCAAAGATTTGACTTGCTTGAGGCAAGGGCAAAAGTGCTCATTTGATGAACATATAACATCCAACCTAGAAAAAAAGAATAACTATAATTTAGAGTAATAATTGGTAACTAATGACAAAGAGTAATGTATATGGTGCACATTTTATTAACAGTGGCTCTAATATCTAATTCAGGAGGTTGTCATTTCCCTCAATTTCAGCTGGACCTTTGCAAATTTATAAACTTGTGGAACTACAGGTTAAATAGCTGCTGTAATTTTTTAGCATCTTTGTTTTCTTTTGTGCTGGCTTGACTACTACACTTTGACTACTCTATCAGGAAGATCATAAATAATTTGTTTTATTCCAAGATCCAGGGTGTTCTCACTGATATGTAGATAAAATTAGTCTCAAACAAAGAACCCACTGCATTTAGTGTCTCAGTCCTCCCGACCAGCAGGTTTAAGTTAAGAAGTTCAAATCTGAAAAATCAACCATGGTTAGTTGTGTAAAGAATCCACATCTCACCTTTGCTGATATTCATTTAGTTCCTCTAAAGTGAATTCGCCTTTTGTTAAGGCAGTTTTACACTGTAGGGCCAGCATCTTGAAGCTGTTGTTTTTACTGCAGTTATGAGCCGGGCTTTCCCACACAGGCAGATCATCTACATAAGAGCACGCCATGAAGACATATTCAACCACAGCCTTCCATAACTTTGATGACAGAAGGCTTTTGCCCTGGTCGATGCATTCTTTCTGTTGACCAAAAGATTATCCAGTTAATTGTGTTGTAACTTCAAACATTTTGAGGAAAATGTACGAGTTTAACTGGAAGTTTTGCATTTGGCTTAAACCTCTTGAACTTACATTCACTTTATGTTAATAAAATTTCCACCAGGTATATGCACATTTAAGAGGATTGGCGTGGGGTAGGAAGTCGTATATGGTATAGTCAGAACCGAATGATTCAAACCAGCCTGCTAGATCATGCTAGCTTTGAGCTCACTAGGTCCCATATTAAGGATACCAACTTGATGTGAAAACATTGTTGGTCAATAAATTAGATGTGAGGCAATCCCATAACTAGAGCTCCTCAGCTAACTTGAACTGATTTTCACCTCTTGAGGGTTGAAGTTAATAGGGTTCATAGTAGAGGCACAGAGTTCAGATAAGTATTTTATTGAAAACCACATTGAATGAGCAAGGGTCATAATAAAAATTTCCTAAATCCTTGACACTCAAGGAAATCTTGGTGAAATGGTATAAAGTTACATGGCTAATTTCATAAACTCGCTTATCACTTAAACAGACCCACATTAACAAAAGGTTTGTGCAATACATAGCATTGCAATCACAGAAATTAGCATTTATCCGAATGCAAGTTAGCAAGTTAATGAGCCTTATGTGGCAATCACTCCAAAACAAAGACACCAGCAAACTCGAATTTTGATTATTTAAATAACATCATAATTTCTCAATCTCGCAAAGCTAACCCTTAAAAATCACACGATTTCTGTATGGTTAATCACTTGAGCTGTGCGTTTCTTATTTTGCATGGAATTTATTTATAAATACCTTGAAAGCTAGGATCTGAGAGTTGACACGTCGAAAGCTGAAGGCGTCTCTTGACGAACAAACGCTTCGAGTTCTCCTCGGGAAAGCTTTGAAAATATTCCTCTTCAAGATTCGCAGCCTTTCCTCCATTTCTCTGAGGTCAGGTTCTGGCAGAATATTCTCGAATTCCTGCACAAAATACAAATATTTGAGATAATCCGGGCCTGCAAAAACTCAAAGGTTTCAGCATGATCACGTAACACAAAGGAAAGGACATCTTCCGAGTCGAATGCATGATCGAGGTGTTTCACTACACTAACTTAATTTCTTTCAAGCAATTTTTATCTTTTAAAGTACTAACCTGAGAAAGTTCAGGGTGTCTCTCAGATATAAAGCCGCTAATCAATTCGACTAACTGCTGTTTTGAGAGATTCTGGAGTGTATCTTGGAGCGTGTTTTCCGAGGTCTCAGTGACATCGAGTCGGAGCTTTTTTCTTGGTCTGCACGACTCGAGCGAAAAGCTAGAAAATCTGGATCGTTTTCCTTCTTCGCTTGCCGTCGTAGGGGTGAATAATACCAATGGCATAGATATTAGCTCCGGTGTGAATGATAATCTCGAAGTTCTACCATCTTCTTCAACAATTCGTTCGCTATTTGAGGCAAAGTTTTGCCCTCTAAGATCAAGCCCAGGGGGGCTCGTGTTTCGCCTTCGAGTGGAGCGCAAACTTCGAGACACCGGTGTGCTAAAATCCACAAATATATCATCATCAGAGGAGTTTGAGCGTCTTGGACACCGAGTGCTAGGACTTCGGTTCGTTATGTC
Source organism: Nematostella vectensis (assembly GCF_932526225.1). NCBI lineage: Eukaryota > Metazoa > Cnidaria > Anthozoa > Actiniaria > Edwardsiidae > Nematostella > Nematostella vectensis. The sequence goes on from NC_064042.1 coordinate 2,992,064, forward strand.
TTTCATTGCTGACATTTCTGGGGAAACTTGAGGGTTCTATGGAGAGAAAAGCTCCTTTCCGCTCTACAACTAGACACTTTCTTTGTGAATGAAAGGTCGTTGTTATTCCCCGCCAAATGAATTTTAGCGCCAAGCAATGCTCGACGCTGATTGGCTAATCACCGACCTCGGCCCTGTGTCGAGGAAAACGGAAGTGCATACGAAGAACCGATTTCCGGAGGAGTATGCTTTCTGTAAGTACCGAATTTGGCGGGAAAGTACACTGGTGCTAAAATCTGTACCAAATCCTATTTTAATGATGCTTTTTGCAACGGAAAAGCAAACAATAGGGCAAGGCTCCCAAATGGTATTTTACTCTAATTTTCTTTTAAAAATAAATTTTGACATGAGCTTTTACGGCTCTCACGGAGCGATGCATGCAAATCGATTTTTTGATCGATATTCTAAATCGATTAAAACTATTAAAACTGTTCAATTTTAACATATTCAAAGCTATGCCTTTAAATCATAAAAGTCTTGAAATTCTCGAAGTTAATCCTTTCTATAAAAATAAATGAATATATAAATCGTATCAAAGCTGGGGGCCCTGTGGAATAACGAAAGTAAGCGCGCGCTCTTGCCGTTCACGCAAAATCATAACAAAGTTCGCACGAATACACGCAGTCGAACAGTCAGGCGATAAATTCATTCACAAAGGAGATCATGAAGAGCGTTTCAGGGAGAAAATTAGGTAAGGAAATTGCGCATATGCACACAACGGGCTTCTCCGCTGAATTTCTCGTTGTTTTTCTTGTTTTGCGGTTGATACTTTTGGGTATTACAATACCGTTAGCATTGTTCTATCAACCTCTCACTCCAAGGTTTTACAAATATTGTTCACCACAGCCCCCAAGTCGCTGGCGCCCAAGCCTGTGGCATCGAGGCCGAACCCCGTGCCTTCACCGAGCGACGCTGGTATGTGTTGTCTAGTGCGAGGATTACGCGCATAAGGAACTTCGAAAAAAAAACTCATTTGAACTGCTATTTCCATAAGCTAGGGATCTTCATCTAGATACTTGAGGTCTTAGGTGTTTGGATTTATTTTTTTTTTTTTTTTGGGGGGGGGGGGGGTCAAGATTTCTAGGGAAATTAGAAATGGCAGTCGGGAAGAGAGGTACTGGACCAAAATCTAGCGAGGTGATAGTTAAATAGCTTATTTTGGACCGGTAAATGGTGGCCGCGGCCACAAGATGCGCTCGCTAATAGAGGTTTAATATATTGTTTTTGAGTAACCAATAATTTGATGCCTTGAGAAGTGGCCGCTTGATAGAGCTACAATAAGAGATCACGTGACTTTTCTGGGTGGCAAGTTTAAAACAAAATAATAAAAAAAAAAAACAGAAATGACTGCGCCCTTCACACCAGAGAACGACGAAAAAATTAAATCTTTAAATGAAACTAAACCTTTTCTGAAAAAAAGACTTGGCTTTTTTCGTGAGCGCTGAATAAGTTGCTCTTTTTTTTGCTGATATTTTGCCGCCAAAAAGCCTGAGCGCGCGCTAGTTCGCCACCCAGTCACGTGATCTCTTAGCAGAAGTTTCTATTGTGTTTCAGATCAGAGAAGACTGCGCAAACTCAAAGTGTTCCTTAAAAGCGTCTCCTACAACGGTAGCGAGGGAATGAAATTCGAGACTCTTAACGACCTCTACTGCGACCACCTGTTGATCGACCGACCTCCCTGTACCGACCTCCCCTCCCTCCCCGAGTTCAAGTGCAACCCGACACCTTTTGTCGTCGCTAGCTGCTTCAACCGGACTCAGGTGAGGATGATGGGGGCATTCTTACGCCTGAAAAGTGTTTTTAGCGTTACTCAGGAAAGCTCAAAAGCAGTTCAAATTATGAGGAATTAACAACCTTTGCCGGTGCGTAGACAGGCTAGTAATGAAAATAGTGTAGTAATCAACATATCATCATCATCATCACCATCATTATACATCATCATCACCATCACCATCATTATACACGTAGTGTTTTGGGTCCTGTGCAGTGATTGTCTTGTTCTGATGAAGGCAGCATTGCTGAAACTTCGAAAAAATAGAACCCAGTGATTCAAGAAATTCTTGTATATAAATAACCATCATTATACACCATCATCACTACAATCATTATCAACCATCATCCTTGCTAATACCATAATCACTGTCGCAGTCATTCAACTTTCTCATAATTATCCACACCACCATCAAAAGATTCATCATCATCATTATCTTTTTCACCAGGTTACAAAGAGCGCAAGAAACTCAAGAAGAGCCCCGTACCCAAGGAACACACACCGACGGCCCCCGGCCTCGAGAAAACAGACCTCCTCAGCCAACCAGAATACCACGCCCACTAAATCTACCAATATCGTACTTCGTCCACATCCGGGCCATGCAGAAGGTGTTAGGCCTAGGCCCTTAGAGCTCACATGTACACAGGGATCCCATCAAAAATCGAAGGTCACATGTACACAGGGATCCTACAATAAATCCACGGATAGCAACGAGGCTCTTGGTAGGAAAGTTTGTTTAACCACAGAATTCTCAAGTAAAGATATCACTATGATAAAACCCAAACTTCCCGTTGACGTAGCACCTGCGAAGGTCTCATCCAAACCGCAGCCGGTAGACGAGGTCAGGGACGCGAGAAATGCTCGCGAAAGGGACGCGGCATCTAATACAGCTAGCCACAGAGAGAAAACAATAACTGATGAGTCTGGGGCATCCAGATCTCCACTTGCGACCCGTGATGAGAGCACGTCCAGACCGCGAGAAGAGGACGCGGTAAAGCACAGTGCGACCGTGATCGAGGACGCGGTAAAGCACAGTTCGACCGTGATCGAGGACGCGGTGAAGCACAGTGCGACCGTGATCGAGGACGCGGTAAAGCACAGTGCGACCGTGGTCGGGGACGCGGTAAAGCGCAGTGCGACCGTGATTGAGAGACCCCCAAAAGGAAAGACAAGCAATCCGCTAGTAAATAAAACATGTGAGCAACACGAGGCCAAACTGCAGGATGTAAAGGCAACTGAAGAAAAAATGATTGAATCGAAAAACATCGGAGCGACATGCAATAGCGAAGAAATGAGCAAAGCTAACAAGTCTCCCGCGTGTGATTCGAGTGAAAAAGACGAACAGGAACTAAATGTTGCAACACGACAGGACAAAGCAATCAGAGCACAAGGTAATGGCGAATATTCCAAAGAAACTGAGCTACAAAACGCAAGTGCTCGTCGTGTAAACGGACCAACTGAGTCAGAGAAATCACGTGCAGATCATGTGAGCAAACCAGCTGAGGCAGAGAAATCACGTGCAGATCATGTGAGCAAACCAGCTGAGGCAGAGACATCACGTGCAGATCATGTTAGCAAACCAGTTGAGGCAGAAAAATCACGTGCAGATCATGTGAGCAAACCAGCTGAGGCAGAGAAATCACGTGCAGATCATGTTAGCAAACCAGCTGAGGCAGAAAAATCACGTGCAGATCATGTGAGTAAACCAGCTGAGGCAGAGAAATCACGTGCAGATCATGTGAGCAAACCAGATGAGGCAGAGAAATCACGTGCAGATCATGTGAGCAAACCAGCTGAACCAAAAAAATCACGTGCAGATCATGTTAGCAAATCAGCTGAGGCAGAAAAATCATGTGCTGATCATTTGAGCAAACCAGCTGAGCCAGAAAAGTCACGTGCTAGTCAAGCAAAAACTCCCCCTAAGTCAGAAAGGACTGGTGATGATTATGTGAACATCAGGTCTAAGCCAAAGATGGCGATTGCTCAACATGTGGACAAACTTGATGCAAATCTTATGTGTTCACTAACAAATACTTCTAGTCCCGAAACGAGGCAACAGAATGCTGACAAAATAACAAACCAATCAAAAGCGGACAATAAGCGCAGCAAAATTGAGAAACTATCAGACAAGATCAATCCGGGTGGTACTGCCTCGGCGGTACGATATTCGGGAGGTACTGATCAGAGCACAGAGGTTCGACTTTGCCAATCGAGAATCGCGCAAGATGCACAGAGATCTTCATTTTCTCGTGGACCGAGTGAAAGGGACGCAGTTAACGCTGTTAAAAGCGGAAATGAGACAGAACATTCGAGTATCACTCTCACTCGCGATGGACATGAGGATGAAACGTGTGGGGTGGTTATTGGTGGGCCTGTCCCACTTACCAGGGGCGTGGCAGAAGGGCGTGGTCATGACAAGAAATGGGTGAAAGGAGAGGGAAGATGTGTTGCGGAGTCCAACGAGGGGAGCGGTCATGCGAGCGAACACGAGAAAGCAAGTTCACTCAGCCAGGAGAAAGGAAGAACTAAGAAGACAGGAAGAGAGAAATCAGAAAGAGTTGAAACAAATCCTGAAGAAACAAGAAGGGGAGAGAGAAGTAGAAAAGGCACAGATAAAGGAGTAAAAAACAAATCTGATAAGGCTGGGGAAGGACAAGACAAACCGACAGACGCTGTAAGGGGAGAGTCTAGGGACCCCCCGCGAAGAGTGACAAGGTCACGTGCTACAAGGAACGTGGGGGGTCGCGTCACTAAGATCCGTCCACGGAGGAGACGATGACGTAACCTCTATTCAACGGGCACCCTTGAGACCGAAAGAAGTAAAAGTATCGGTTATATACAGGGTCTCAAGTCTAAGAGAATTTTGTTTTCTCTGCGCTCAAACGAAACAGTTTTCAATCGTTTTGCTTACAATTTTCAATCCCCACTATATTTTATTTTATTTTTGCCTTTTGCGCAATTAAGGGATAGTTATATATATAAAAAAAGAACAGGCCTTAAGTTAACCGTGTTATATTTCTCAAATAAATATTCTATATTTCTACACTCAATCCACAGCTTTAATTGAAGTTTAGTAAGTAAAAATGGTAGCAAAACAGTGTTCTTCAATCAGAATCCCCTAGTGTACATACGTGTACATACGACTCACAAGTCACACGCTAGGTACCAGACCCCTAGTTTACATACGTACATACGACTCACGATAAACACGTTACGCCTCAGTCTTTTCTCCAAGGCTAGTTAGTGCGCATGCCTAAGGAGAAGAGTGCTGACCAGTACCCTGGAAGTCCGGCAGCCAGGCTTTGACTCTGTTTCTCATTTCCAGTTTCCTCGCCTCCCGCTTGCGCTCCTCTTGAGCCATGGGGATCAGTTTCTTCCAGTAAGTGAAGGCGAGCTTTTGAAGGCGGCTGAAATATGAAAAATATTATATTCCTAAATACCCGTTGTCCCTGTTATAAGGGACCTCACGAAACGACGACGGCGACGGCTAGGAGAACGTGATCATAAAAAAAATGTATTTTTACTTTTTTATACTATGCAATTCTTATAGAGACCTTACACAAAAAAAACAACAGCGGCGGCAGAAAACAACAGAAAACTCAAGATACGATAGACGTGAAATGCACTCTGATTCATTTTAGCCAGGCGTCTAGCGAGGACGGCGGCGTAAATCAAAACCTCTTTGTATAATTTATACCACGGGAAATAAACTCCTTTCTGTTTATCAGACACGGCTCAAGTAAACAAAAAGATTTTACGATGTGTTGCTCACAGTATCTTTTAGATTTTATTAGAATTTTAGACTTGTCGCATTCGCATTTTTAGTAAAACCGCGAGAGTGCCATCAGCGGATACTCACACCAAGTCATGCTCGTGCGCACGTCGCTCTTTCTCCCAGTAGAGAATCTGCTCGTCTGTCACCCAGCACTGCCACAGACGGAAATACTTGCGCAGACGTGCAGCCGAGCAGTAATCCTCAGCCACAACCTCTAGACGGACCATGTGCTGGCCGTACTAGAAATGATTGTGTAAAATTAGTACAGTGGAACCTCCGTTAAGCAAACAACCTCGGAGCCGAATGGGTCCGCTTAATGGAGGGTTTACTTATAGAGTTTGAATGAAAAATGGTCAGGACTTTCGAGATTGTCCGTTATACAGGGTGTCTAGTTGATGTGGTTTGGTGTGGTAAGATTGAGTAATACCAGCCAATGAAGTCCGCAGAGTCCACCCGCAAACTCCGCTGGGTATCCGAGCGCCCGCAAAGACTGCTGGGAATCCGATCAGCCGCAAAGACCGCTGGGTCTCCCAGCAAGCATAAATAACTCTAACCTTTCTCCAAGAACGCCAGCTTCGCCGAAGAAGAATCCGTCTGAACAACTGGTCAGCGGCTTCCTGTTGACGTCGGCTGTTTTCCCGCGCAAACTGCAGCCACGGGTAAAAGCACGTGATGACAAGCGCCTGGGCGTGATGCTCGATGGCTGACGAGAGATTCTGATGTGCCATGGCAACCAGCTGTCTCCATGGTGACAGACCGTACTTCATTAGCAACGTGCGACAGTAATGCTGCTCTGCTTTTACGTTCAGCTGTCGTATTTCTTCCAGTCGCCGCTGTTTTTCGAGCTCTCGCTGAGAATAATAAAAGTTCCATGGGCTGATTAGCATTTTTGTAGGTGGGGATAGTCCCAATGACAATGAGTAAAAAATGTACGCCAAATGCTTGCTGCATTATCTAATGCTCTGCCAGGGACTTCAAGTCCTTGATTTTTTGGGCGGAATTTAATTGGGAAGTTTAAAAATTGCATCAATTAGAGATGGAAAGCGACATGCAACCCAAGAAAGGAAATTCGGCATTTTTGCATAGAAACTTTCCCTACATAATTTGTACTTAGACAGTGCGCAAAGTAAATCTTAAAATCAGTCGGGGATCAAGGAGTCCAGTCTTTCTCTAGAACACTGTCGTCGTCCATGTCACGTGAATTGAATCTCGTTCCAGGCTAATGAAGTCGTCCCACCTCGCGCGCTAATCTCCTCTCCTCGCGTTTCTTCTTCAGTATCTCTTGTTTTTCTTTTTCTACTTCTGCTTCCTTCCGGGCTTGTTCCTCTTTTAATTTCGCCTGAAACAGCAAACAAAGAATTGGATGACTAACAGCACTTTTTGGTATTTGACATAATACAATGATAATTGATAAAATAATAAAAATAATAATACATTGCTGGCATTACTTTGTATTCACCACGGGCAACAGGATAGTTTAGTGGTGCTTACGTTTTGTCTTAGTTATTGTGACTTTTGCAAGTCTAAGCATATGGCTTATTTTTTAGGGAACGTAACTTTTGCATTCTCGAAAGCCCAGCATGTTTTGCTGTCGCTTCCTTCCGCGGATAAAGAAAGCGTTTCCCTCTCGGGCGTGAGGATTCTGAGGCTCTTCAAGCTCTTCGAGTAAGCGCTACAATTATACGCGTCTGTTGGACCCTTGCTTGATTAACATCTAGCACGACACCCTGACTATCAAGCTTTTATAGCTCAAACAATTGTAACCCTTGACTCAGGAGTTATTAAATAGCAGCTATCCACTAAACTATCCTAACGCCCGAGCACAGGCGTCAATCGTGTCCTATCGAGGAAAAAAGATGAACACGTTCTCACCAGTTTCTCTTCTTCGAGCTTTCGTTTCCTTTTTTCAATGAGTGCTTTACGAGCCTCGCGTTCTTTGGCCCTTGCTTCCATTGCTTGAAAAAAAAAAACAGCAAATAAATGAAATAAATCATCATCATCATCATCATCATCATCACCATCACCATCACCATCACCACCATCGTCATCGTCATCGTCATTATCATTATCATCGTCACCATTATCAGCATCGTTATTATCATTATCATCGTCATCATCATCATAATCATCATCATCATCATCATTATCATTTTCGTCACCACCATCATAATTGTGTAGAGCTTAAGAAAACACGTTTATGAATGACGGACGCCAATCGGAAGTTCAACACTTTCATTCTTTGCAAAGTATTGCTCCAACTCAATATAAAGTATACGTATCTGCTCTATCACGAGGGTTTGCATATGAAAACTGCCAATGCTGCGGTAGGGTTAAAAACAAAAATACTATACTTTCCGTACCGTGCATTGACCAGATAAGCAGTATCGCGTCTCTTACAAAAATCAGAAACATAATTTATGGATGTTTACAACGTAAATGAGCTCACCAAGCATCAGAGGGGTAGTGGTGGGTTTATTCGACTTCACTTTGGCTTCTCTGGAAAGCAGTTTGGTTGATGTTGCGCTACGCTCTGTGTCCAAATCTACCAGCAAATCCGATTGGTCGTCGTCACTTTGACTGACATCCTCGAACTCCATAACACGATCGGGACCCATTTCACTGTTCCGGGAGTTGATCATATCAGTACTTCTACTCCGATGAAATCCTTTTGAAATCTTACTTGATTCTTTTAACCGTGCTCTTAGATCAGAAACTTTCGCTGCATTAGCACTGGAAGTTCTTTGTTTGTTCACATATTTTCGTGCACTGGCTGGTCTGTCACGCACCAAGCCGAGAGCCGAGTGATTAGTTCTCGATGTATCCTTCTTTGCTGTGGTTTTTGGACGGGCATTACCTGAGTTATTGCCCCAGGCTTTCATGTGTGGTTTGTTCGGGAGAAAGGCGACTTCTGCGCGCCGAGATGTCGATCCTGTGGCATCAACACTGCTTCGGTCTGTAGGTGGCCTTCGAGGGTCTTGGGAGAAAATCTCATCCTACAAATGGAAAACATGTTAACCATTGGCTATGTAGACCCCTATGTAAAGCCTGACTTTAATAGAGTCGCTTCCATCACCCAATTGCATGAAGCACTGAATGTAGCTACTGCTAATTCATAGTCAGTACCCTAGCTACCCACTGGCTCTCTTACCACTTTTCTGGCCGTGCTTGGCCTTGAATCGACTAGTTCCACATCTTGGACACTAATTTCATTATCCCCAGTCTCCTGGCTGTTCTTGTTCCACAGGCGGCCAGAGGCGGCTGCCTCCAAAAGGGCAGCCATCTTGTTGGTCTTCCTTTGGTGTTCCTCCTGCAGTTTTCGATTGTGCTGAGATTCACGGACAAACAGTTGCCAGGCAACAATACACCGCTGGAGAAGGTGCTTCCGGTGGAAGTTCAAAGCAATCTGCTCCTTTCTGAGAAAAGATTTTATGATAGTCAAGCAATACCAAAACGTATTCTCTAAATCACATTCTCTACAAGTTTTTCCAACAGGTTTTAAAATGTAGTACCCTTTCCTACAGACAAGCTGTAGAATAACAAGGTGGTCTGTGAAGAAATGATGGAATTAGGAAAATCATTACAAGGTTGAAATGGTATGTTTTACCCATCTTTGAAAATGAAGTAGAGCTGACGTTTCAGGCGTTAGCCCCTTCCTCAAAGGAGAAAACTTTCAAAAATGTGTTGATTAATTTCCCTTAGTGTTGACAGAGCCAGCATCGTTGAACATTACAAGGACAACCTTTGTCTGTCCAGCACAAGTCAAACAAGGGGTTGGCACCTGTGTCTTTCCTTCATCTGTACAGCTATGGCTTGAGCCTCTTTGTCCGACTTGATGTGCCACACATATGCTCGCCATGCATTCCATGCACGCAGTTTGCACCGCCAGTCCGCCAAAGCACTTGCTTTGCCAAATTTGATGCGCTGCTCCACTACTACTGTGTACCAGGCAGAGAAATGGCGGCGTAGTAGCTGAAAAATGATTTGAGTTTGATCAAATTACTAATATTGTAAATTGTATAGATGAAGAAATTTAATTTGTATAAGTAGGACTATGGTTTCTAGCAGAAAAAAAAAATGCAAAAAATATTATACTTTTGGCATAAAAACTATCCCTAACTAGTATTCTCACTGAAGGTAGGGCCAGCTTCCTCAGCAATTGTTTTTATATATTGGTTGAGAGTCAAACACAGGGGTGTACCTTTAGGTTCTAGTTTGCTATTCCCCTGGAAATAAGAAGAAGAGGGGGCACTTAACTAAGACCTTGTCTCTGTTTACTGGAGTGTTTTGAGCACCTGGAATACCCCCTGGATAGGCCCAAGAGACATGTTGCTACTCTCCCAAATTGCACTCACTCACCTGTAGATTTTGTCTAGCCACGGTCGCCGCCTGCTCTTCCATCTGCTTCAGTAACAGCCTCCTCATCTCCTCTTTTGCTTCCTGCTCCTGCTGCCTCTTCTGCTCCTTACGACGCTCCTCTTCCTCCATGTACTGACGAGCCATCTGTTCAGCTTCAGCAAGCTTCATCTGTTCTCTAAAGAGATCAAGAAACATCTTTAAATATCACACTCATCACAAACACAACAAATACAACATTGTAACAATACAACTAGTGATAATGGAAAGGAAAAAAGTTATTTGAGTTTGCAGTTCAAGTTCAAGATACCAAACATATGGCATATACCACTCTTGTTCGGCCGAAACTGGAATATGCTGCATCGGTGTGAGATCCATACAGACAAGATCAAATTGACGCCATTGAAGCAGTCCAGAGGCGTGCAGCAAGATTTATAAAGAGGGATTATAGTAGATACTCTAGTGTAACAGAAATGCTTGATTCTTTAAATTTAGCCCCTCTGCAGGACAGACGTAGAACTCATAGGTTGAGTATATTTTATCAAGCAATTCATAACAACATTGCATTGTCCATACCAGATTACTTTTTACCAAAGCTACGTCCTACTAGAGCTTTTTCTGGCCGTGCCTTTATTCAGCCTAGCTGCAAACATGACTATTATCTCCATAGCTTTTTCCCTAGAACTATTAGAGACTGAAACTCTTTACCTAGCTATATTCAGAATACTCCATCTATTATATCTTTTAAAAATTACTGCACCGCAACCAATAGAAATGAATGATTTAATTTTTTTTTTTTTATTATACCAACTCGATGTGGAAACGTTGTTGGTCAATAAAGTAGAAGTAAAGTAGTAGAAGTTATACAAAGAAAAAACGCAAAAAATTAGGTTCAAATCCAAGGGAATTAGTATTCTAGTTATTTGATTTCAAGTTGAGTTCTACTTCATATGTACCTTTGTGCTTGTTCTTTTTTCTGCCGTTTTTCCTCCTCCATAGCTCGTCTAATCCTCATCATCTCTTGCTGTACTAGTTGTTCCTCCTGCTTGATGCGCGCCTGTCTCTCTCGCTCCTCCTTAAGGATCTGTTGCCGAGCCAAGTGCTCTGCCTCTTTACGAGCATTCTTTTCACGTTTGACTTTCTCTTCTTGGCGTCGCCGATTCTCACTCTTTGCTTTCACCTTAAATCACCAGTCACCAGTCATGAAGCTTATTATGTCTTTGTAGTTAAATTATCAACTAAATTATGGTTTATTATGTATGGTACAACAACAACAAAAAATATAAAAGCTGATTATAACTCCCAGTTCAATGACAAATATTGGTCTAAAGCAACATTTTTATTTGGGAATTTTCACTCCTTTTTGGTTCTTTGTTTTAATCACCGCAGTTGTTGTTCACTATTACCTGTTGGTGTCTTAGCTCCATTTTAGGCCTCGGATCTTTGCGTTTGTGCGAGTCATTAAACCCAAGGTCAGACATGATGTCATTCTCAACAACCTGCTTGTCCAGCATGTCTCTTAGAACCTGCTGTACAGAGATCTCCTCTTCCAAGCCTTCCTCATATTCTGCCCCTAAAATATGACAAAAAATGTCATTCAACGCCACCATCACTCAGACGCTGATACCTTGGTTATGCCCATCCTTAAGGGCATTGTCAGTGTGCAGCAAAACAACAAACACTGACAGCCATTATAGTAGTAATTCAGGGATTAAGTTCAAGAAAAGAGTAAACTTTCTAGTCCTAAAAGTCTTTCAAAATCTTTTGGTGGAAGATGGGAGGGCTTTTGTTGTTTGGACATAACCTTGGACTAGATACTGTACTGTTGACTTTGTGTTTTTCAGCCTGCAGCAAATTACGTGAGGAGATCTCATGTAGTAGTTGAAACAGTAAATACAGTAAAATGCCTTAAATACAGCAAAATGCCTTATGTGATGCCATTCCAGCTATAAACATCCCCACACAATCGGCTACCTTAACTACGGTCATGCAGTGCGCACTTTGTTTGGTTCGAGTTTAACAAGATACATACTACAGTCTGGTAGTTGAGGCAGGTTTCTATTGTAATGTGTACGCAAGCTCGAAACTAGAGTGGCCTATTAGCTTTTAATCATTCATTTTCATCTCATCTATTTGGCCTAAAGAGTTTATTGGGTAGTTTAGTCCATTACAGTATTACCAGGTCTAGGAGGCTTTTCATCTTCAACTGCTTTAAAACTGTCATCATAAAGCCCTCCAACCTCGACTCTCCCATCCTCTGTCAGAAAAAACATAGAGCTCCCCTCTCCTCTACTTCTAGAAGAGTTGGAACAAGCTGTGTGGGTTGTTTTTATCCACGCTTCATCATAGAACTCTAGATCTGGTGCAATATTTTGGACTTGCTTTTCATGAGTCCATTTATCAAGGAGATCTTGTGCTGCAAAATGAGAGAAAAAATCTTTTTCAGAGAATATCACATGTTTATTCACACTAAGGCTGTATTGCCAATACTGTATTTTGATTGGTTTAGCAGCCCTATAAGAAAAAAAAACAAAGCACAACCCCTAAAGGATGGTCCTTACTAGGATGCAAGTACAGGTAAAAATGCAAGCCCAACACAAGTGAGAATTGACCAACTAAGTGCAAGAAAATCAACCACTTGTGTTCCCTTAGGCCCGTGTTCTGAGTGAGAATTGAAACATTATGTCTGTTGTGTTTGTGTCCTAGTTACAACCAGCCTTAAATGACATGCACTGTCAATGATAATAGCAAACTACTTATTTGAGGTCACCTTCCATCAAGGCATCTTCATCAACATGAACTTGATCAAGCACTCTGTGAAAATCATTTCCAAACATCTCTCGTGCTGCATTATCAGATGCTCTTTGTACATTCTTTAAAAAAAGAAATCATGTAACAAATCAATAGCTTATTCGTGTTAAAATATATAAGTAAGGCTTAAAAATAATCCAGTTTAACTACAGCATAATAATAACCTAAGGATTTACCTTTATCCAACTCTGGACACTACTATTCTTGTTGTAGTTCTGAAATTATAATTATTCATGGGTAAAAAAAAAAACTTAGCTAGCAATGTTTGCCTGCACTAGCAAAAGGCTTATATTATAATAAGGAAAAGGCACTTAGCCATCAAACAGGGAATGTTTAAAGGTATGATCTTTTGTTGTGACTTTATTTCAGGGAATAAAAAAGTCATTCGAAGTCTGAGTTATACGATTAAAGAGGTGTACTAAAGTGTCAAATCAACAACCATTTCTTACCGGAGAAGGCTTGGTTTGCCTATTCCATTTAAAGAGATCTCGACCCGCTCCAGCCATATTTTTGCGATTTATAACCTGATATAATTTAAATACTACAAAAATATGCTCAATGCATTTCTTTTGTAGATCGTTTTGTGTTTTGTTGTTTGATGTTTTTCCGCCATCTTGGAACTTGGCGCCGGAACCTTCCCATGATTCCATGGAGGGGAGGAAAACAGGTACCAGTCCCCTATCAAAAAAGAGCGGTGCAAGGAAGGGGGGGGGGAGGGGGTAATGTTCAGATGGAGCAGGTTTCTAGAGTTTCTCGTATGGGGGAGGGGTGATTTTATGAAATATATAGAGGCGGCTTTGTGTATCTCATCTCATTTTTGGGCCCTCGAATGGTCTTTGGCGAGCACCCCGTTTTTTATGCAAGAACAAGCAATTTTAGTTTTAAACCGAGCAGCGACCACGTCGAAAAATACAATGCGGGCACGGCGGAAAAATTGCGCGAGCAGGCGAGCGTTAGCCGAAAACTGCGAGCACATCGAAATTTCGGGGGACCATTCTATGTCGCCCTCTTTTTAACAGGGGCGGCGTTCCAGCGAACTGAGAGGGCCAGGGGGGAGGGGCCCCTCTTCTTTCTGTTTTTAATTCTTTTTATATTGTTAAAAGTGGTACACGTTTAAATCGATTGGTTGATAAATTCTCTCTAGCGTGGGATATAACGGAGAGAAGACTTAGAAGGAAGAAATGATAAACCAATTGTCCGAGGATCGAACGTCCTTAGATAAAATAAACGAGCGAAAAAATAGACCAAACTTCCAGACATACGCTGAAACGCCGTGTTGTAATTGGCTCTAGGCTGGAGATTTCGAAATCAGCACCACTATATTGCTACCCTAGGTACGAGAGTCTCGAGCTTTGTTCGTTTACTATGCACCCTTTTACTGACTCGCTTCGCGGCTCGTGTTGTCGGAGTGGAGCTTGAGCCTCTAGTACCGAGGGTACTGATCTAGCGAACTGTACAACACAAAGGAACCTGAGCTACCCATGCATTAATTGGGAGGCAATAATCAGGATCCCAGTCCTGTCATGTCATATTCGGTTACGACTCGGAATGTAATTTGCATAGACAGCGTAGTCCCACACCACCCTAGACCTTTATCGACAGGTCGCAAACATTGACAGTCCGCATGTACTTCCCTTAGCCTTAGTTACGTCTAAGTTACGTCTCACACAACAGCTCACCATTTGGAAGTTAGTGCGGAAACTGAGAGAAAGACAAGAAGGGTCTAGGGTGGTGCGGTTTGGTGTGCGTGGCTAAGCTGTCTACGCAAATTACATTCCAAGGATGCCATTTGACCAGCTGCTATGCCCCGATCATCAACGGAAAGCTAAAATTGACGTTAAAAAAATCATTTCGCAGGATTTCAGCCGATTGCTTGAAAAGGTCAATTCGGTGATAGTCAGTGATAGTCCAGTGTCAGTGTTGTCCTACTGATTAAATTTTTTGATTTGGATCGGGTATTCGTACCAAGACGTAGGGGCCTAAAGTGGTGTGGTAGTGAGGTTGGTGTGATCATATCGTATGGTGATGTTGGAGGGTGATGGTGAAGGATGGCTAGTAAGATAGTGTAGAGTGGAGATGGTAGTAATGTAATTACGGTGAAAAGGTGGATTGGTTCGACTAGTAGGTGGTGGAGGGTGGTGAAAAGATAAAGTGGGACTATAGAATAGGTTGTGGTAGTGTGTGGTGGGCAGGCGAAAAAGAAAAAGAAAAAATAATAATAATATGGTGTGGTGTGGAGATGGCTAATGGCTGTGTTGGTGGGAAAAAACCGGCACGGTGTATAGGCGAGAGAGGCGGCGAGGGGGATGTGGAGCAGATAAGGCCCACAACTCAGCGTGATGGGTCTATGTGTTTTAAAATGGCGGTGGTGCGGAGGACGGTTTAAAATCTGCGAGGCCACGGTGCAAATGTGGGTGATGATGTATCGTTATGATGTTAGGTGATAGTAAGGTGTTGGTTTGTGGGTAGGTAGGGTGGGTAATAGGGTGTGGTCGTTTGTAGTTGGGTTTTGTGCTGTGGGGTAAATGTTTGTATGGTTGGGGAGGGGGCTGTATGTAGGTGTTTGTAAGGGGGGGAAATTGGTTGTGGGGTAGTGTCTGGTGTAGGGTGTGGCTGGTTGGTGTGTTGTGGGTTGGTTGGTATAGTCATAGGATGCTATGGTGTGTATGTGGTAGGCTATGTGTAGAGGGGTAGAGGTGTGTGTGGTGGGAGGGGGGTTGGACTGTATGTAGATTGTGTTGTTGGGGGGAGCGTTGGTTGTAGGACTAGTGGCTGCTATAGGGTGTGGTTGGTTTGGTGTGTTGTAGGGTGAGTAGTGTTGTGGCCATTGGGGGGGGAAGGGGTGTGTGGTTTTTGTGTTGGCAGGGGTCTGGCTTGTGTAGGGTGTATTAGGTGTGTATATTTTAGGTGAGAGTGTAGGAAAGTGTGAGGGGGG
The DNA here is from genome assembly GCF_932526225.1 of Nematostella vectensis. NCBI lineage: Eukaryota > Metazoa > Cnidaria > Anthozoa > Actiniaria > Edwardsiidae > Nematostella > Nematostella vectensis. Next base: position 3,007,748 of record NC_064042.1, read on the forward strand.
GGGAGGAAGTGTATGTGTAGGTGTGTGGGGCTTAGGTGGGTGTTGGTGTTGTGTTGGGGTTTTGAATAATCGTGGTGGGTTGTATGATGACGTGGTATGGGTGAAGTGGGTATGGGGCTGTTTGTGGGGTGAGGGATGAGGGGGTGCTTGTTGTGGGGTAGGGGGGTGCTTGGGTGGTAAGCTAGGTTTGAGGGGGGAGAGAAAGGGGGTTGTGACATGTATAGAGCTGGGTGGTAGTAGTGGGTAGGTATGTTGTGTGGTAAGGATAGAGTAATATTTAATTTGTGAGAGGGATGTGGGTATGTATGTGTTTGTACTATGTGTAGGAGGGAAGGTGGTTGTAGGCGAGGTGGTTGTGTGTTTTTTGGGCGTGTGGTGTTGGGGGAGTGGGGTAGTGTGGGGGTCTGTATGCCTAGGGGTGGTGGTAGTGGCATGTTGGGGTGTAGTTGAGGTGTGTAGGTGGGGTATAGGGGAGGAGTGTGCTAGTGGTGTGAGGTGGGTGTGGGAGGGTGTGGGTAGTGGAGGGTTTGGGGGGTGAGGTGTGTTAGTGTGGGAGTAGGTGGGGAGTGTGGCGGTGTGGTGGGGGGGGGGGGGGGGTCGGGGCGTGGAGGTGTGGGAGGGGGTACGTCTTGGGATCACAGATTGTGATACAGCACTTTCCCCGTATGGTACATAACTTTTTGGTTTGGATCGGGTATTCGTACCAAGACGTAGGGGCCTAAAGTGGTGTGGTAGTGAGGTGGGTGTAATCGTATGGTATGGTGATGTTGGATGGTGATGGTGAGGGATGGCTAGTAAGGTAATGTGGAGTGGAGATGGTAGTAATGTAATTACGGTGGGGAGGTGGATAGGTTAGACTAGTAGGTGGTTGAAAGATAAAGTGGGACTATAGAATAGGTTGTGGTAGTGTGTGGTGGGTAGGTGAAAAAGAAAAAATTAGTAATAATATAGTGTGGTATGGAGATGACTAATGGCTGTGTTGGTGGGGGAAAAATTGGTATGGTGCACAGGCAAGAGTGGTGGTGGGGGAGATGTGGAGCAGGTGCAGTTGTGGGAACTATTAGGTATGAAATAGTATATCATGAACGTTACTATGACAATATGGAGTATGAATATAATGCCTAAATGATGTAAAAAATGAACAGGAAATATGTCCAAAAGGTGTCCAAAAATCCACCAAAAATAATAGAATAGTTTCTATTACAGCGAAAGTAATTGTCAAATAAATTGTAGCGCAGAAATATTATAAGAAACAACATTATGAGACTAAAGAAAACAAAGAAAACTAACTTTTCTGGGTTAAGAATAGAACGGAAGTGACGTAGCACTTATGCATATTCGGTAAGTTAATTATGCGACCAAATTTAGAACGAACGAACGCCCTGACACAAGCCGATGCGTCACCACGAAACAGACAAGCCCACGCGAATGATGCGAATTTGCACGGAAAATATGTGTATTGATGGAGTACCATGAAAGACAAAGGGTTCCAACAGCGATGGCAAAAGGTTAGAGTGTTGAATGAGGCCGCACGTGCCATAGGAACGGAGATAGGGCCTATCTGCACTTGTCGAACAAAGTTTGTCTGGCCCGAACAAAAATGATAACAAATTTTGTCTCGGCCAAAAGTTATTAGCTAAAGTACATCCGCACTTATCGGGCCAAACAAATTAATTACAAACCGCCGACGTCAATCGAAATGCATTCTCGTATTTCCGGCGCGAATTAAATTGCACGTGTGGTTTGTTTACCTTTACAATTCGCCATGCTTCCAATGAATTACATCGCTCTACTCGTGTCGTTTCTGGCAATTTATTCATATTATCGACATCAGCAACAACTTCTACTTCTTCTTTGCTATTGGCAATTTAACGTAATTCACCAGAACGTCATTTTACAACGCATAAATCGGCGAAGACAACGTTTATTTCGACCATACTGGGTTTTGCCTCGGCCATTGCAGTCATGGTTTGAAATTCATTACCGCCAAAGAATAATTCCCGAGAATTTTTTTTATCGCCAGATGAGAATGAAACGCGTATCGTTTGACTTGCTGTTGGCAACAATTACGCCATATATACGCCGGCAAAACACGAGATTCAGGAACTGTATTCCTCCCGAGAAAATATTAGCTGTAGCTCTCTATCGATTAGCGCACGGTGGCGGATATGAGAACGCTGGAGTGGCCATGAATGTTGGACGTTCTACTGCTTTGGAAGCATTTGAAGACGTTGTAAACTCTTTGTATGCACTAAGGAACGAATACATAAAATTCCCGTCCACAATAGCTGAGACGCAAGATTCAATCGAAACCTTTGAACTGCTATCCGAACTTCCAAACATCGCTGGAGCGATTGACGGAACGCACATAAAAATTAAAGCACCACAAGAAAGCAAAGCTGATTACTGGAGCCGCTATTAACAATATGATGTTGTGTTTCAAGGAATAGTGAATGGCAGGCGCATGTTTATGGATATCGCTGGAGGTTTCCCGGGAAGCATTCACGACTCTCGAGTTTTGCGTAACACTGGAATTTATGAAAAAGCTGAACGTGGGGACGTGCTCATAGGACCAACTCAAAGGGTAGGCGGTCATGATATAAAACCATACCTGGTAGGAGACAGTGCCTATCCCATCTCTACCTGGTTGCAGAAACCCTATCCTGAAGGAACAAGAGACCCCGCTGAAATTGACTTTAATTACGCTTTATCCTCGGCAAGGGTTCAAGTTGAGTGTGCATTTGGCATTCTTAAAAATAGATGGCGTATTCTTAACTGCATGGATGAGTCTAATGTCGGCAGGATTTCCAAAATAGTTATTGCGTGTGCTGTTCTACATAACTTCTGTATAATGGTTGGCGACGAATGGGATGATGATGACTTCGACAATGACGATGACCAAGGACAAAATAATAACAACGCAGGATTACAGGATGGAGAACAAATCAGAGAAATTCTCAAAAATAGCCTCTGATTACAAATAGTTTTTTTATTGATTAAATAGAATGTCTCAATGCATTCATTGATAGATAATCATTATATATATATATAAATATGTTTATATTCGCTCTAACAAAAAGTTCAAATCGTTTCGTTACAATATATGTAATCAGTGTATGAATCAAGACCAATATTTTGTCATCGTGATGCAATGCTTTCCGCAAGCATCGAACATTAACAAAACAAAATACATTCATTGTATTAGCATGATAAACCAAAAGTTCAATTCGTTTCGATACAATATGTAGTTTATATATGAACCTCGACCAATATTTTATCATCTTGAGATCTCTTGATGCAATCACTCCGAACGCATCGAACATGCATTAACAAAACAAAATTGTTATTGTATTATATAATAAACAGCATTAATTGAAATACACAAATGTTTTCAAACTTGGTCATGAGCCTTCTTAGCCATTAGTTCGGTCATAGCTTTCATGAAGCCGTTCATAACTTCCATTTGTTTGGCTTGTGCGTCTTGCATATTGTTTATTACCTGGGCCATGCGGTCACCTTGATCGGTCATCGTTTTAAGCAATTTATCCTCCCTTTCACCTTCTGCCAACCTCTTGTTAGCGGCTGCCTTCGATCTTTTCCTTTTTACGCGCTTTTCCTGGGTTTCTTTAGGGTCAAGGGTTCCTTTTGGCGAGTCTGAAGAAGAACTTGGGGAACTAGAATCGTCAGGCTTGTCATCCATGCTTGAAGAGCCGGCTTCTCCAACACGCTCCAGCTCGACGACATCTCGAACTCCCAAAACAGCATCGATCTCATCGTAGTATGGAGACTTCCACAAACTTCCCCCCGATTGCTTCTTATTCCAGTCCTTTCTTTCCTTATATTTCTCAATCAGGTATTTAATACGGCGTTTGCATTTATCGACAGGTCTGTTGTTGTTATATTTATTGTTCAGTTCGTCGACGAGTTTTGCCCAGTATTTTCGCGAATCTTTGCTTTCGAGTCGTTCATGATATGATACCCACAGGTTAATCAAATACGTCTCCTCTTCTTTCTCGAAACTTTCAGTCTTTTTTGCTTTGTTTAAACTCGAGTGACCTCGTGCCTGACCCGATGAGTGAACTGTTAGTAAAGCAATTCACAAAGCAGAAACCAGCTTGGAGTTGTGTATAAGAACAAAATCATTCTCCAGAAAAGAATGTAAAACAGATCTAACAGATCTCCCCCATTCATAATGAGGTCGTATGTGTTATAGGAACGGAGATAATTGCTTGCTAAAACTCGAGTGGCCTCGTGCCTGATTCGATGAATAAATTGTTAGTGAAGCAATTAACAAAGCGGAAACTAGCTTAAAGTTGTGTATCGGAACAAAATCATTCTACAGAAAAGAATGTAAAACAAATCTTAAATGATTGTAATAAACGGAGAAGTTATTCTGTCAGGTTATGTTCGGGTGGTTAAGATTATGGGTTATGAGACGACGGGTTAAGGTTGTTATAAGAGATGGGGTTGATAATAAAACGGCATGAGAGTTATGAATAAAGGGTTTTTTTGTTTAGTGGAGAGGGTGGTTAGTAAATATGGTATTATGTGGAGATTGAAACAGTTAAAATCGGAAGCTTGTTGCGAGTGTTGTGTAGCGGATGTGAAGAGGTGATGGCGGCATTAATAAAATCTGATAAAGGGGGATAATGTGAGTGTGAACAGAATGATAAGCAGGGATATTGTGAAAAGACTGTGTAGTGTTTATGGGAAAGTGTGTTGTGTGTAGGGTGGGAAAGTAATGTGTAGGATAAGAGAAAGAAAAGTGTTTGGATTGTAGGGAGGAAATGGTGAGCGGTAATGGGGAGGGTGAGGTATGTGTGGAGGTATGTATCTAATGAAGTGTGTAAATGGTATGACTGACAGGCGAAATTAAACAACAACAGAGACCGAATGAGTGTTGCGAAAACGCCGAGAAAAGATAAAAAATACTGTAGCGGTGAAAGGGTGTATTGCGGACAATGGAAATTGATGCTAGTAAAACGGCGAGAAGAAGATGAAGTAGGGGCGCGGGAGGCGACAAAGGGAGCGCGGTGAGAGTGGAGATGACGCTGAAACGTTAACAAGACAGGAAGGATAGTTTTCCCCAGATGAAGCGATAACCGGTGGTAAGAGATAAGGGTAAAAGGCAAAGGCACGAAGAAAACAGCCGGCATGTATATGCAAAATGGACATAACAAAATAAACCAATAAGACAAAAGTGTGTAGGTCATTTCAAAGAGCTCTGCGAAATGTAGAACTAAAGGCATATAACGCCAACCAAGACTTCTCATCAGGGGGGCGAGGTCTATTGGTTGGTCATATACGAACCTGGCTGAAGCAGAGGTAGTAAGAATAAAGTTTCAAGCCTTGTCTCATTAACATACTTATTATCGACTCAAAATCTAAAATTGAGCTTCTTGGGAAGAAAAAAACACCACAAACGAATAAATTCACATCCCAACTAAGTTTATTTCATGAATTAGATCATAAAGATATAACTCATAGATGTTTATTTGCGTGAATTCTTATGCCCTTAGAAATCATTCACTGACGCGGGTGGCACCCTTGTGCGCTAGCTAGGTGACAGAAGACACTACGTGATGTCTATTCTATTCTTTGAATTTCATTGAAATTATTTTTTTAAAAATGCTACCAGCTCAAATACTTCTACTTTACAAAATGACACTGCCTTTATAAAACCTGGAAATATGAGCTTTTTTGTGCGTGTACTATAACATGTATGATATAAGTGCAATGTTGAGCCAGGCTACCTTGGCCGCTGTCCAAATGTAGACCGAGTGGGTGGCAGTTTACTTGTAGAGGAGAGAGCGCACTAATGGATTAAAGAAATGGTAAGAGGATATTTTTAGTTAGAAATTAGAAATTATTATTGAGAGCCCGCTATCGCAGGAAATTCCATGTTTTATAATTCCCTTGCGCATTCGATATTTGGTCGATTTATTCTGTGTCTAGAAAGGGGCTCCTAGAAAGGCTATTCTTTCTTTAACAAGCTCTAGCAGCTCTACTTTTACTTTTACATACACATACACATATACATATGTGTAGCAAGCAATACGTAGGGTCTACTATCAATAGTTTTAGGAAGCGTTTTAATAATCATAAAAGTAGGTTAAATAAGCACCCTAGTTTACCGGTTAGTGAAAAAGTTAAGGATGAACTTATCTATCAACATTTTCATTGCGACAATCATTTAGGTCTTAATAATGTTATGGTACAACTTATAGATAAGTGTAACTCTGAGGCTCAGCTTAGGGAAAGGGAAGGCCAGTGGGCTTATCGGCTTAAGTCTATCTACCCGCGGGGTCTTAATAGTGATGACTTTTTTTGTAGTAGGAACCCACGTAGAGATGTGTAAATTCTTTTTATCCATAGCGCGCGCTATTCTAGAAAATGCGCGTTTTTGTCAGTTGTAATGTTTTTGCGTCTCGCGCCACTATTCTGATGTAAATAAGCTTGTAACGATTCACCTTCTTCAGTCTGCTCTGAAGAAGTCTTATTAAAGACGAAAATTTGGCAGAGTCGATTTCCAGTTTTTGGAGTATTGTATTCATTGTTCTGGTACGAGATCGCGACAGTTTGGGCTTTTTGATTCTATTGTGATAAATTGTGTTATATTTTGTCTGAATGGATTTTTATCAATGCCTCATACTTTGATTCTAGGATGTACCAGTGCTAAGGTACCCCAATAGGATTTTTGTTGGTGGAGTAGCCTTCCAGGTATGAAAGAATCAAACATGGTAATCAAATATCATGTCTTTTGGTCAGCAATGCTTAGGGTAACTTGTGTATGAGAAGCCCATTATCTGTTCATAGTGCTGCTCTAACTTCATTTGACACCTTAGCAAGCTTCTTTTTTATTTTAAGACTACGGCAATTGAACTCAGAGAACTGTTTGAGAGCTATGGGGCGGTGAGAGATGTGAAAATTGCAAGAGATGGAGAAGGAGTTAGCCGTGGGTATGTAATGGAATTTGGGAAAAATAATTTATTTTTACTAACTTATTTACCTATTTAGGTATGGATTTGTGACGTTTTTTCGTGATGACGATGCGAAGAAAGTCTTCAAATTGGTATTAAAAATAATTCTTTTGTTATTGAAAATATCAAAGTAAATTAATAATTTTAGGACTGGTCCTTTGTGTTTTAGGGTACGGTTTTTCACAAAGGAAAAAGGCTTGTGATTGGCGAAGCATATCGAAAACTGGTGAGTATTTCTCCTGTGCCCATAGTTTCCGAACCTTTAGAAGCCTGTCGTTAGTTGTCTTTTACGATGAAAACATTTAACTTGTCTACGGTATGGGCGAAAGCCAGGATGAATAACAGCTTGTGACAGTTGTGAGGAAAAAATGATAGAAACGTTTATATCTATTTGACAGATTAATCCTTTCTACTACCGTCTTCTATTACTTCCCCAAACACTTGATACCATGGGCACTAGGGGCTCAAGCTTCACTCGTTCGTTTACGACGGTCTTGGCTACGAAGAGCGAAGCGGGTCAAGACCGTTGTGACAGTTAACAGTAAACAGTTAGCGAGTGAAGTTCGAGCCTCTGGTAGACAGGGAATTCTGAAGAAAAAGAAACCTTCAATGAAATGCGAGAAGGGAAGGCACACTAACTATTGTTGTTGTCCCAGCCATATGTACTAGATTACCAAATTAGCCAATCACGAGTAGCCCTTCTCACGCTCGGAACTTGAAGCCAATCTGAAACACTGCTGCTTTTTTTACACATTCACTCTTTTTTTATAAGAACTTTTCTATAAAACTTCCAGCTTGAGAATTTGCCAAATTTTAAGAACACGTAGCACGTGGGGCACTGCTGGAGGCATGTGCCCCCCCCCCCCCCCAATATTTAAAAAAAGGAATTGACAAGTAGGGGCGTGGCCGTCTCCCCAATATTTTCATAATGTTTCTGTGTTGTGCCACCCCAATCTTAAGTGGCCTGCTATGGCTCTTTATTTTTACGACTCTTACTTTAATTTTTCCAATTTGGTTACAATTTGATATTTTTTCCGATTATCATCACCACCAACATAAATTACCCTTACCCTGCTTTGCTAACAGAGTTTTTCAATGGTTTTTTCTAGCAATTCACTTATCATTCTCACGTACCCAGGGCATTGAGGTCAGCATAACCAGGCGCGATAAAAATCCGTCGGAGGGGAGGGGCCTGTTGCCTAGGCGCCCTGGGTTTCTCATGGGATGTTCACTTATTATCTGTGTCGCATCTCGAGGCAGTTCCAGGAGTTTCAAAGCAAGGGTTTCGAGAAAGGGGTGCTGGATTCATTGTTCATCCTTGGATTACACTATATTTTTTGTTATTTCTAAGACAAATATCTGAAAATAAGGGGGGTCACGGCCGGCTCGGCCCACCCCTGCCCATATCCTCCCCTGGTCTTTGTTTTTTCGCGTTCTAGTTTTTCTTTTTGGATAATGCATTAAAACAAGAGACGGGAGGGACGAAACAGAGATTAGGGTAATCGGATCAGTCCTTGGGAAGCTTTCCCAGCCAGAAGTTCTTTAGCTATGCTTTTTCTTAATAGTTCTGTGCATTTTTCTTTATTAAATAAATAAACTTCTTCTTTAGGGGGGTATGCCCAGGTAGATTGGCCACCCAAGCAGATTTTGCCACAAGCTCAACAAGCCTCACATATCCAACACATGGTAATGTAATCCCATTTAAAGCCGAATTGTCACAAGTTTACTTCCGGAGGTCCGAGGAAACCTCAACCGTTAAAAGACAAAAGGATCTATTAGAATCCGAGATATTAAACAGGCCATCTACTCTAAATTATCAATCACATCCTCACAGAAACTTCCAATAAACACACTGCTTTCAATATTTTGGAATATTTTTCGCGTTTTCCGTTAAAAATTTATCGGAGATTGTTACGTAATTGACCGGAAGTAAACTGGTGACATTGCGGCTTTAACCCTTTCGCACCATAATGCTCTTTGCGCCAACAGCACTATACTCATTTAAAGAACAGCAACAACAAAAGTTGGCACAAGGGTGGATCTCAGATATTAGTATGTTTGGAAGGGTCTGCAGTACTTTTTTTTTTGGGGGGGGGGGGGGCTAGAGAGGAGGAGCTTATTCGAACCCTCACCTCCTCTCCACAGATAACGATCGTACCAACCTTGTAACACTTGCTTTATTTCATTAATATCCTATGAAGTCAAATAAAGTGCTTCAGATGTATAACTGTTTTTAATATTTCGCTGTATAGATGGCACCACAACAGTATCATCAACTGTGTCATCTTCCAACACCACAAATGTTTCTGCAACCACCACAGCTTCACCAACATGTAGTATCTCAGTCATCACCCCAATCAGAACAGCATCCTGTCATATGGCAGGTAAGGTATGAGAAGGGCACAATTTTGTTTTTAAGTTGCAGGTTGGCCCAATTTTTAATTTTGCGTATTATGTTGCCACTTACATTACCATTTATGTTTCACGTTATGTTCCCAACAAATGGGATGTCCCTGTTGTCATAATATTTCTATGGTACTGATTAGTTTGTGTGGTTTTACAAAAGGCTGTCTACAGGCCCTTGGGTCCACCATGACTTAGGCTGTCCCCCTTAAGGCTCTGAAGGAGGACTACAAGATTTTGCAGGATTTTGTAGGATTTTGCCAACATTGAAGATAAAATCGTCCTCTTGGACCCATGGTAGCTTGGAGTTCAGAGTAGGCGAGCGCTTGCCTCTGACCTCCGCCGCGCCCTGTGTCCCAGAGAATGAGATTAAATTAGCATACAAAGATAGTGGTCCAGGTTATACCACAGTAGCAAGTGTTATTGTACATACTTGGCAGTTTTAATTTTGGAAATTAGAAACACATCGGATATTGTTAAGTAATCGACCGGAAGTAAACTGGTGACAATGCGGCTTTCAAGTTAGGCCTGTAACAGAAGGAGGGGGGGTTAGGATTGATCTCTCAAACTTAAAAAAACAGATTAGAGTACCACGGCGATTTACCAAAAGAAAAAAATGGTCCGGTAAATGTGTGAAAATAACAAAGATACAAATCCTGGTTATGGGCCTGACATGCTTTAGTTTTACTAATATATCTCTTATAATCGAAAGTTTTGGATCTTATGATCGAATGATGGGAGGGCTTTTGTTGTTTGGACATAACCTTGGACTAGATACTGTACTGTTGACTTTGTGTTTTTCAGCCTGCAGCAAATTACGTGAGGAGATCTCGTGTAGTAGTTGGAACAGTAAATACAGTAAAATGCCTTAAATACAGTAAAATGCCTTATGTGATGCCATTCCAGCTATAAACATCCCCACACAATCGGCTACCTTAACTACGGTCATGCAGTGCCCACTTTGTTTGGTTCAAGTTTAAAAAGATACATACTACAGTGTGGTAGTTGAGGTAGGTTTCTATTGTAATGCGCACGCAAGCTCAAAACTAGAATGGCCTATTAGCTTTTAATCATTCATTTTCATCTCATCTATTTGGCCTAAAGAGTTTATTGGGTAGTTTAGTCCATTACAGTATTACCAGGTCTAGGAGGCTTTTCATCTTCAACTGCTTCAAAACTGTCATCATAAAGCCCTCCAACCTCGACTCTCCCATCCTCTGTCAGAAAAAACATAGAGCTCCCCTCTCCTCTACTTCTAGAAGAGTTGGAACAAGCTGTGTGGGTTGTTTTTATCCACGCTTCATCATAGAACTCTAGATCTGGTGCAATATTTTGGACTTGCTTTTCATGAGTCCATTTATCAAGGAGATCTTGTGCTGCAAAATGAGAGAAAAAATCTTTTTCAGAGAATATCACATGTTTATTCACACTAAGGCTGTATTAACAATACTGTATTTTGATTGGTTTAGCAGCCCTATAAGAAAAAACAAAGCACAACCCCTAAAGGATGGTCCTTACTAGGATGCAAGTACAGGTAAAAATGCAAGCCCAACACAAGTGAGAATTGACCAACTAAGTGCAAGAAAATCAACCACTTGTGTTCCGCCCGTGTTCTGAGTGAGAATTGAAACATTATGTCTGTTGTGTTTGTGTCCTAGTTACAACCAGCCTTAAATGACATGCACTGTCAATGATAATAGCAAACTACTTATTTGAGGTCACATTCCATCAAGGCATCTTCATCAACATGAACTTGATCAAGCACTCTGTGAAAATCATTTCCAAACATTTCTCGTGCTGCATTATCAGATGCTCTTTTTACATTCTTTAAAAAAAGAAATCATGTAACAAATCAATAGCTTATTCGTGTTAAAATATATAAGTAAGGCTTAAAAATAATCCAGTTTAACTACAGCATAATAATAACCTAAGGATTTACCTTTATCCAACTCTGGACACTACTATTCTTGTTGTAGTTCTGAAATTATAATCATTCATGGGTAAAAATAAATAAATAAGCTAGCAATGTTTGGCTGCACCAGCAAAAGGCTTATATTATAATAAGGAAAAGGCACTTAGCCATCGAGCAGGGAATGTTTAAAGGTATGATCTTTTGTTGTGACTTTATTTCAGGGAATAAAAAAGTCATTCGAGGTCTGAGTTATACGGTACTAAAGTGTCAAATCAACAACCATTTCTTACCGGAGAAGGCTTAGTTTGCCTATTCCATTTAAAGAGATCTCGACCCGCTCCAGCCATATTTTCGCGATTTATAACCTGATATAATTTAAATACTACAAAAATATGCTCAATGCATTTCTTTTGTAGATCGTTTTGTGTTTTGTTGTTTGATGTTTTTCCGCCATCTTGGAACTTGGCGCCGGAACCTTCCCATGATTCCATGGAGGGGAGGAAAACAGGTACCAGTCCCCTATCAAAAAAGAGCGGTGCAAGGAAGGTGGGGGGGAGGGGGTAATGTTCAGAAGGGAGCAGGTTTCTAGAGTTTCTCGTATGGGGGAGGGGTGATTTTATGAAATATATAGAGGCGGCTTTGTGGATCTCATCTCATTTTTGGGCCCTCGAATGGTCTTTGGCGAGCACCCCGTTTTTTATGCAAGAACAAGCAATTTTAGTTTTAAATCGAGCAGCGGGCACGTCGAAAAATACAATGCGAGCACGGCGGAAAATTTGCGCGAGCAGGCGAGCATTAGCCAAAAACTGCGAGCACATCGAAATTTCGGGGGACCATTCTACGCCGCCCTCTTTTTAACAGGGGCGGCGTTCCAGCGAACTGAGAGGGCCAGGGGGGAGGGCCCCCTCTTCTTTCTGTTTTTAATTCTTTTTATATTGTTAAAAGTGGTACACGTTTAAATCGATTGGTTAATAAATTCTCTCTAGCGTGGGATATAACGGAGAAGACTTAGAAGGAAGAAATGATAAACCAATTGTCCGAGGATCGAACGTCCTTAGATCAAATAAACGAGCGAAAAAATAGACCAAACTTCCAGACATACGCTGAAACGCCGTATTGTAATTGGCTCTAGGCTGGAGATTTCGAAACAGCACCACTATATTGCTACCCTAGGTACGAGAGTCTCGAGCTTTGTTCGTTTACTATGCACCCTTTTACTGACTTACTCAGGCAATGTACACTACTCAACCACCGGGCTCGATGACAAGTGCCACTCAATGTCAATTACGTCATAGGTCACGTGACTTTAAAAAGCTTCAATATCTCCTACCCTTGAAACCCTAAAGTTCCGATACTAAGGCAATGTACACTACTCAACCACTGGCCTCGATGACGAGTGTCAATCAATGTCAATGACGTCATAGGTCACGTGACTTTAAAAAGCTTCAATATCTCCTACCCTTAAAACCCTGAAGACCCGATACTAAGGCAATGTACACTACTCAACCACTGGCCTCGATGACGAGTGCCACTCAATGTCAATGACGTCATAGGTCACGTGACTTCAAAAAGCTTCAATATCTCCTACCCTTTAAACCCTAAAGGCCCGATACTCAGGCAATGTACACTACTCAACCACTGGCCTCGATGACAAGTGCCACTCAATGTCAATGACGTCATAGGTCACGTGACTTTAAAAAGCTTCAATATCTCCTACCCTTAAAACCCTGAAGACCCGATACTAAGGCAATGTACACTACTCAACCACTGGCCTCGATGACGAGTGCCACTCAATGTCAATGACGTCATAGGTCACGTGACTTTAAAAAGCTTCAATATCTCCTACCCTTTAAACCCTAAAGGCCCGATACTCAGGCAATGTACACTACTCAACCACTGGCCTCGATGACGAGTGTCAGTCAATGACGTCATAGGTCACGTGACTTTAAAAAGCTTCAATATCTCCTACCCTTTAAAACCCAAAGGCCCGATACTCAGGCAATGTACACTACTCAACCACTGACCTCGATGACTAGTGTCAATCAATGTCAATGACGTCATAGGTCACGTGACTTTATAAAGCTTCAATATCTCCTATCCTTAAAACCCTTAAGGCCCGATACTCAGGCAATGTACACTACTCAACCACCGGCCTCAATGACAAGTGCCAATCAATGTCAATGACGTCATAGGTCACGTGACTTTAAAAAGCTTCAATATCTCCTATCCTTTAAAACCCTAAAGGCCCGATACTAAGGCAATGTACACTACTAAACCACTGGCCTCGATGACGAGTGTCAATCAATGTCAATGACGTCATAGGTCACGTGACTTTAAAAAGCTTCAATATCTCCTATCCTTAAAACCCTATGGTGAATGAGAATGGTCAGCGTTACTCCTCAGATTCAGTTTGGTTGAATGAAGTAGGTTGTGTTTATATTGACTCTTGGTAGCAATTTAGTTGTGGCTTTCTCTTTAACCCTACATTCAGAGATTTTACTATTTTTATACAAAAAAAATCAGATTGGTTACTTCTATTAGTAAAAATCCCATCAATGGATTGGCGTTTTCTCCTCGTTTATCTTGTGTTAGTGGTGTTAGATGTCTTAATGATACCCACGTGCTTCGGGACAAGCGATGATGAGTCAAATCAAGACAAGAAACAGGACAAAGATGAGGACAAGCAGGTAAATACCTATTTATATAAAAACATGCAATGTGTTTATCACATAGAATTGAAATGGATTTTGCTCAATGGGCGGTCAACTAAACCCAGAACCAGCTTCAGGAATGTTTAGAATCTCAAAACATGGCCATCTGCAAAAACAACGCGAAACTTAGCGATAAAAATCAATCAATCAGATAAGTAAAAAAACCGGCACAGGGGTGTATTGTATTTGCTCTGCTGTTAGCTTTACTAGGGGTACAATAGGTAAATCCGAGACTTGCCGAGGCCGTGTTTCAGAATCCGAAAGTTTTGTGAAATTTCGAAATCCGAGCCCGAAATTTTCCGGTCTCAGCTTTTTTTTTTCTAACGAGTTTTCGGATAACTTGATCGAGGTATGTCATAAAACATCAGTTGAAAAAAGAATAAAGAGAGTTACAATACATTCTTGCTACATAACGCAAAAGAAGGGGAGCCCGTAGCATTGTAACAACATAAAACAGATCGCGTTTAATTAAAAATCCGAGACCGTGGTAAGAAAAAAAAGGTTGGCTCCGAGACCCCCTAAACTTTTTGGGGAAAAAACGAGATTCCGAGACCTTTTTGCAATTTTTTTTGCGAGACTTTCGAAATTTCGAGGTACCCACCGCTACTCTTTTAACTAGGAGTCATCGAGTGAGGACAGAACTTTCCTTCCTCGAACCTTGTGGTAGCCTCCAGTTATAAACGGGAATTTATTGACAAGTAAATATTACAATTTCCTAAGCTCATCGATGGTTTTGTTTGATATTTTTCACATTCCAATAAAATCATACCTATAGTACCTTTGCGGTGCTCGTAGGTTATCTGCATTTCAAACATTGCTGTTTTAACATCAAATGGTGTTTTCAACATCCGGTGAACAGTACCAAAGACCGGTGTGTGTGTGTGGGGTGGGGGGGGGGGGGGGGGGGCTATCTATCCTACACTGACTTCCCCCGGGAGTAATGTTAGTAGAAGCAGGCATTATAACAGCTGAGATTATAGAATTTTTCTGATTTAACATCATGTGATGACGTTATTGCTTCATGACCTTATCAAAATTCAGACATTCAAAAACAATGATGACATGCCTAAATTAATTAAATGTGGACTTTAAAAGCACATTAGCATACATACATTGGCATACACAAATTAATTAAATGTGGACTTTAAAAGCACACTAGCATACACACATTGGCATACACACATTGGCATACACACACTGCACGGGTAATAGACTGTCCCGTCTTGGCCCGACTGGTGCCAATGTGTGTATGCTAGTGTGCTTTCAAAGTCCACATTTATCTATACATACTCGCAAGGATAGTTTGGCTATCCGACGGAGTTTTAGACTAGCAAAGGTCGCATGCGTGATCCGCACAATTGGCATCACGCTAGCCCGGTCGCAGCTCTGGATCCCACATGGATCTAAGCTGTGGTTTAAAGCACTTCGTTCGAGTCGAAGTCGCCCTGCAGTTTTTTTGCCGATGAAGTTTAACTGAGGCAAACCGGCTATGCCATGCTGACGGGTCCTAATAAGGACGACGAAACAGCTGTCCATGGTTGCCGAACTGCACGGGTAATAGACTGTACTAGCATCCCGTCTTGGCCCGACTGGTGCCAATGTGTGTATGCTAGTGTGCTTTTAAAGTCCACATTTAAATTAATTAATTATTTGGCGAAATGTTAGCATCCAAAGTCTCTCTATTAACGTATACTGACGTATATGAAGTTTGTTTAATGCGCATTGATTTAACACGACTCTACAATATACAAGAGGAAACAGCACCAGGGCCGTAGCAGGGGGCACGTGCCCCCCCCCCATATTTGAAAAATATATATAAGGAAATGATCGATAGGGGCGTGGCTGTGCCCCCAAATATTTTCTTTATGTTTCTGTATTGTGCACCCCCCCCCCCCCCCAAAAAAAAAAAACTCTTACGTGGCCTGCTACGGCACTGAGCACCGATGAGTTCTCAGCGTTTATGTACAAAGGCTGTGGGGCTATCATTTCCAAAACGATACCGGAGAAAATATGTGAAAAATATAGAAATGAACTAATATGATCTGTGTTTATTTATGTTTAGTTTATCTCAAGAAATGTGCCCCTTAACGAAGACGAGTACGATGCCCTGTTTTCCCTACTAAGTGGTGAAGCTTCGTTGAAAGACTGGCCTAAAACAGAAAACAAAGCTTTACGGCAACGAGTGTATAGAAAGCTGAAAAGCAACAAGTTCGAACTGCGTGAGGTCCATGACCCAATGACAGCGACAAAAGTCCGACGTATCGTGCACACAGGAACAGGATGCATCGTAGCTAAGAAGTCAGAGCTCCCGAAAATTGTTGACAAGTTCTACAAAGAAAGAAAGGGCGAAGGCGCCAGGAAGCTCAATCCCACCATACGTAACATTTACGCCGGTTTATCTCGAAAACGTATTCAAGGAACTCTGAACGAGATTAAAGTGCAATGAAATACGGCCCCTCTTCCAAAACAAGACTCCATTGCGCCCTATCAAGGCCAAAAGAGTACAGGAGCGCCACCAGATCGACCTAGTTAGTATGATCAGTGTTCCCGTGACTATTGATGGAAAAACATACAAATATATCATGTCCGTAATAGACATTTTTAGTCGATTTCTCTTTCTTAGACCACTTGAGACCAAAGAATCGTTAGAAGTAGCAGAAAATCTAGTCGATATCTACAAAGAACACGGGCCGCCATTAATCTTGCAAAGCGACCAAGGGCCCGAGTTTAAAGGCGTGGTAAAAAAAAGTATGTCTGGTCCTAAACGTGATTGTGATCAAGAGCTTGGCTTACAGTCCTCAAACCCAAGGCAAAGACGAAAGATCCCACCGGACTTGGAAGGAAAAGATTCGCTTTGATATGCTGGAATGCGAAGACGGGTTAAATTGGGTAGACTCCCTGTGTACCAACAGTTATATAACGAGTCGCCACACAGCTCCTTGGGGATGCTGTCGCCATTTGAAGTAAATTTCGGGAGACCATCAAACCGACTGCGACAGCTGCTTTCTCTGGACGACAAAGGTCAGGATTTTGACGTTCCCGAGGAGAATGGAACCGACGAGATCAATTCTGATTCCGACTATGACTCGTGGTTTCAAGAAATGGATAGAAAAAGACAGAAGGCACTTCACTCGTCAAACGAATCAGCAAGAAGAATGGTGAAAAGGGAACTAAAACGGAATCCGCCCTCCAGGTACTTTGTTGGTGAAAAGGTTTTGGTAAGGCTCCCACAAACAAAGAAACTCGTGAAAGGCAAAAGAATATCTTTAAGGGGCACACGTGAAGCACTTGTCCTTAAGGCTGATCACAGTGAGCACAAGTACTTTGTCCAAATCGATAATCCCGAAGCTCCAACAATTAGGCAAAGTATGTGGATTAAAGTCGACGACATAACGTCACTAACGAAACAGGACGAGAGTAAAAGGCAAAAAGATTGTAAAGGAGGAAATAAACGGTAAGCAAGAACAACAATTACAGATGACAAATGAAACAATTGCTGATGATGACATAGAGTTTGAAGATGAAAACAATAACGGAAGCGTTCTTGATAATGCTATAACAGAACTGGTTAGCGACAAGGAACTCAGTGGCGATACTGTGAATCTGTACACATGCTTTTTGAATATGTACTATGCAAGTACTCGTACAGTCACAGCGAGTACTTACTTTTACCCCTCCCTCGATAGAAGCAATGATGCTGAAGAGACGCCATCTTACCGAAAATATATGGAACATAAACTATTAAGTGAAATCGATTACTTAGTAATCCCTATTCATTTGATGGAATTGAAACACTGGATTTTTGTTGTATTATGTACTTTAGCAATGACGCTGGAGCTATATGACTCTGCAGGTGTCAGCGAAGCACATAAGGACGTGTTTGCCAATCTCAAAACTAAGTTTATTCACAAAGAGATGGAATCTAAGAAAAATAGTTGGTCAGAGCACGTCAATAACCGTACCCCGAGGCAATCTAATGTTATTGATTGTGGGGTTCACATGTGCCTCATGATTAAACGACTTCTCCAAGCCAAATTTACGAGTCCTCCAGTCGCCATGCCAGATAAAAGTCGCGAAATGCCCCAAGATATGGCTGACGACATCCTAAACCATCCCTTCTTAGCAGCTCCTCCAGACAATCTTAAGATTCAAGACCTCTTTTTAAAAGAGGTCTCAACCAAAGACGTATTCGACCAGCAAGTGGCTGCTGCCGGTTGCGTCTACAGGAAGGACGTGCCTATGGAGGTAACTGCTTCTTTCACGCAGTGAGCGACCAGCTGATAAGATTGAAGTGTCCAGGGATTCCACATAATGTCTTAAGACAAAATATCGTAAGATATTTAGAACAAAATCCGTTTACCCCTGACGGCACACATCTCGGTGAGTTTATTAACCATCGCGCCTGGGACTCATACCTACACAACATGAAGTGAGAGGGTGTGTGGGCAGACTGGATCGTTGTCTGGGCAACTGTCAATATGCTTGATCGTGACATTGCCATCGTCTCGTCAACTGGGAGTGATGGTCTGCGAATAATCACCCCGAGCATTAGCAACAAGTCTACCGATCCCGGGAAAGAGGGAATGATTCTTCTCGGGCATAACGCCGAGCTTCATTATTATAGCCTTGACATTGCCGAGAAAGACAGCCACCCCGCAGACCCGACATCATCCTTGATAAAAAAATACGGAGAAGGAAAAGTCACTGTACAGTTCTGCCAGAAATGCAACAAGAAGTTCAAGAGTTATTCGGGTGGGGTGTATGAACTGGGGAGCGCCTTAGCCTGTTACTCCGATGACCAGGAATACTGCGAGGATTGTTTACATGAAATGCTTTTCTAGGTAACATAGTTTACACTATCCCTGTGTACGACTCGGCATTTTACATATGTTATTATTTTAAAGTTAAAGTTCAATGTTAAAGGGGGCAGTGTTCGCCCATAAACCGAGAAACGATTTTGATTTAAGAGGAAAAATGCAGGGCCATTGTTTTTCCCTCAAAAGTTCACTGTTATATCATGAAATAGTTTGTTTTCAAAAGTAGTAAAGAATAAAATGCAATCATAATACAGTATACATCGTTGTCCTAATCTTTTGGTATGGGAATGTATGGGAAAAAGCTGTGTATGAATGTTTTGGATTGTATGACGTTTGTATTGTTGACGTCCTTAGTGGCGAGTGTTGCATGTTGCGAGGTTATCAGACACTCGTCATCGAGGCCAGTGGTTGAGTAGTGTACATTGCCTGAGTATCGGGCCTTTAGGGTTTAAAGGGTAGGAGATATTGAAGCTTTTAAAGTCACGTGACCTATGACGTCATTGACATTGATTGGCACTCGTCATCGAGGCCAGTGGTTGAGTAGTGTACATTGCCTGAGTATCGGGCCTTTAGGGTTTAAAGGGTAGGAGATATTGAAGCTTTTTAAAGTCACGTGACCTATGACGTCATTGACATTGAGTGGCACTCGTCATCGAGGCCAGTGGTTGAGTAGTGTACATTGCCTGAGTATCGGGCCTTTAGGGTTTAAAGGGAAGGAGCTATTGAAGCTTTTTTAAAGTCACGTGACCTATGACGTCATTGACATTGAGTGGCACTCGTCATCGAGGCCAGTGGTTGGGTAGTGTACATTGCCTGAGTATCGGGCCTTAAGGGTTTAAAGGGTAGGAGATATTAAAGCTTTTTAAAGTCACGTGACCTATGACGTCATTGACATTGATTGGCACTCGTCATCGAGGCCAGTGGTTGAGTAGTGTACATTGCCTGAGTATCGGGCCTTTAGGGTTTAAAGGGTAGGAGATATTGAAGCTTTTTGAAGTCACGTGACCTATGACGTCATTGACATTGATTGACACTCGTCATCGAGGCCAGTGGTTGAGTAGTGTACATTGCCTTAGTATCGGAACTTTAGGGTTTAAAGGGTAGGAGATATTGAAGCTTTTTAAAGTCACGTAACCTATGACGTAATTGACATTTAGTGGCACTTGTCATCGAGCCCGGTGGTTGAGTAGTGTACATTGCCTGAGTATCGGGCCTTTAGGGTTTTAAGGATAGGAGATATTGAAGCTTTTTAAAGTCACGTGACCTATGACGTCATTGACATTGAGTGGCACTCGTCATCGAGGCCAGTGGTTGAGTAGTGTACATTGCCTGAGTATCGGGCCTTTAGGGTTTAAAGGGAAGGAGCTATTGAAGCTTTTTTAAAGTCACGTGACCTATGACGTCATTGACATTGAGTGGCACTCGTCATCGAGGCCAGTGGTTGGGTAGTGTACATTGCCTGAGTATCGGGCCTTAAGGGTTTAAAGGGTAGGAGATATTAAAGCTTTTTAAAGTCACGTGACCTATGACGTCATTGACATTGATTGGCACTCGTCATCGAGGCCAGTGGTTGAGTAGTGTACATTGCCTGAGTATCGGGCCTTTGTTTTATTTTTTTTTTTATAATGCTTCAAAAAGTATTTCCTTCCACTTTCCCTTTGTCCATTCTGGTAATTCCACGGGGTTCATTTCGGGGACTCCTTGGGATCGTTTCGGGGCCCGGGATCATTTGGGGGACTTTTGGGGATCGTTTCGGGGCCCGGGATCATTTCGGGTCCTGTACAGTGCGGTATGGTGTGCGTGGCTAAGCTGTCTACGCAAATTACATTCCAAGGATGCCATTTGACCAGCTGCTATGCCCCGATCATCAACGGAAAGCTAAAATTGACGTTAAAAAAAATCATTTCGCAGGATTTCAGCCGATTGCTTGAAAAGGTCAATTCGGTGATAGTCAGTGATAGTCCAGTGTCAGTGTTGTCCTACTGATTAAAATCCGGGCAGAAAATCTGGCTGAAGCAGAGGTAGTAAGAATAAAGTTTCAAGCCTTGTCTCATTAACATACTTATTATCGACTCAAAATCTAAAATTGAGCTTCTTGGGAAGAAAAAAACACCACAAACGAATAAATTCACATTCCAACTAAGTTTATTTCATGAATTAGATCATAAAGATATAACTCATAGATGTTTATTTGCGTGAATTCTTATGCCCTTAGAAATCATTCACTGACGCGGGTGGCACCCTTGTGCGCTAGCTAGGGTACCCCATGGCCACACCCCAGTAGAATCACTCAACCACGGCAAACTTGACAGAAGACACTACGTGATGTCTATTCTATTCTTTGAATTTCATTGAAATTATTTTTTTAAAAATGCTACCAGCTCAAATACTTCTACTTTACAAAATGACACTGCCTTTATAAAACCTGGAAATATGAGCTTTTTTGTGCGTGTACTAACATGTATGATATAAGTGCAATGTTGAGCCAGGCTACCTTGGCCGCTGTCCAAATGTAGACCGAGGTGGTTGCCAATAGACCGAGTGGCTGGCAGTTTACTTGTAGAGGAGAGAGCGCACTAGTGGATTAGAGAAATGGTAAGAGGATATTTTTAGTTAGAAACTAGAAATTATTATTGAGAGCCCGCTGTCGCAGGAAATTCCATGTTTTATAATTCCCTTACGCATTCGATATTTGGTCGATTTATTCTGTGTCTAGAAAGGGGCTCCTAGAAAGGCTATTCTTTCTTTAACAAGCTCTAGCTTGTTCCCTTTACGTTTATTTGTGATAAATTGTGTTATATTTTGTCTGAATGGATTTTTATCAATGCCTCATACTTTGATTCTAGGATGTACCAGTGCTAAGGTACCCCAATAGGATTTTTGTTGGTGGAGTAACCTTCCAGGTATGAAAGAATCAAACATGGTAATCAAATATCAGCAGAGTCTTTTGGTCTGCAATGCTTAGGGTAACTTGTGTATGAGAAGCCCAATATCTGTTCATAGTGCTGCTATAATTTCACTTGACACCTTAGCAAGCTTCTTTTTTATTTTAAGACTACGGCAATTGAACTCAGAGAACTGTTTGAGAGCTATGGGGCGGTGAGAGATGTGAAAATTGCAAGAGATGGAGAAGGAGTTAGCCGTGGGTATGTAATGGAATTTGGGAAAAATAATTTATTTTTACTAACTTATTTAGGTATGGATTTGTGACGTTTTTTCGTGATGACGATGTAAAGAAAGTCTTCAAATTGGTATTAAAAATAATTCTTTTGTTATTGAAAATATCAAAGTAAATTAATAATTTTAGGACTGGTCCTTTGTGTTTTAGGGTACGGTTTTTCACAAAGGAAAAAGGCTTGTGATTGGCGAAGCATATCGAAAACTGGTGAGTATTTCTCCTGTCCCCATAGTTTCCGAACCTTTAGAAGCTTGTCGTTGTCTTTTACGATGAAAACATTTAACTTGTCTACGATATGGGCGAAAGCCAGTATGAATAACAGCTTGTGACAGTTGTGAGGAAAAAAAATAATAGAAACGTTTATATCTATTTATTAATCCTTTCTACTACCTGTCCCAGCGATATGTACTAGATTACCAAATTAGCCAATCACGAGTAACCGTTCTCACGCTCGGAACTTGAAGCCAATTTGAAACACTACTGCTTTTTTACACATTCACTCTTTTTTTATAAGAACTTTTCTATAAAACTTCCAGCTTGAGAATTTGCCAAATTTTAAGAACATGCTAAGAACATGCCGAGGTTTAGATAGCATTTTTTTTAGTCCTGATGCGTTATAAAATGCAGAATCAAATTTTGCTCATTGTAACAACCTTATTATTGCTATTGATCATTAGTTAATTATCTTCCTCATGATTCATTGGGTTTTATATTCTTAAAAACACTAAAATTTAAGAACATATTCAGCCTTAAAATGTCCCAAAAATAAGAACGATCCAGCCTCAACAAAAAAATGAGACATTATTATAAAAAAAGTGCGTATTGCATTTTCACGCAATATTGCACTGTTTCTTTTTTAAACAGCAACGAAAGACGAATTGCCACAAAAAAAAATTCCTACTATGACAGGACAAAAAGTGAAAATTCCGTTTTTAAACGCTCGGTTAGCGCAGTTATTTTGACAACATAACCACGAAGCAAGTTGCATGATTGGGTTTATTTTTATTGCAGAGCTTTGGGCATGTTATTCCTTATTGCAATTTTAGTTATGGTATGTACCGAGTCCAAACACTGATATTTCAGGGCCATAGCACGCCCCCCAATATAAAAAAAAAGGAATTGACAACTTGGGGCGTGGCCGTCTCCCCAATATTTTCATAATGTTTCTGTGTTGTGCCACCCCAATCTTAAGTGGCCTGCTATGGCTCTGTATTTTTACGACTCTTACTTTAATTTTCCCAATTTGGTTACAATTTGATATTTTTACCGATTATCATCACTACCAACATAAATTACCCTTACCCTGCTTTGCTAACAGAGTTTTTCAATGGTTTTTTCTAGCAATTCACTTATCATTCTCACGTACCCAGGGCATTGAGGTCAGCATAACCAGGCGCGATAAAAATCCGTCGGAGGGGAGGGGCCTGTGGCCTAGGCGCCCTGGGTTTCTCATGGGATGTTCACTTATTATCTGTGTCGCATCTCAGGGGCAGTTCCAGGAGTTTCAAAGCAAGGGTTTCGAGAAAGGGGTGCTGGATTCATTGTTCATCCTTGGATTTCACTATATTTTTTGTTATTTCTAAGACAAATATCTGAAAATAAAGGGGGTCACGGCCGGCTCGGCCCACCCCCGCCCATATCCCTGGTCTTTGTTTTTTCGCGTTCTAGTTTTTCTTTTTGGATAATGCATTAAAACAAGAGACGGGAGGGACGAAACAGAGATTAGGGTAATTGGATCAGTCCTTGGGAACCTTTCCCAGCCAGAAGTTCTTTAGCTATGCTTTTTCTTAATAGTTCTGTGCATTTTTCTTTATTAAATAAATAAACTTCTTCTTTAGGGGGGTATGCCCATGTAGATTGGCCACCCAAGCAGATTTTGCCACAAGCTCAACAAGCCTCACATATCCAACACATGGTAATGTAATCCCATTTAAAGCCGCATTGTCACAAGTTTACTTCCGGAGGTCCGAGAAACCTCAACCGTTAAAAGACAAAAGAATCTATTAAAATCCGAGATATTAAACAGGCCATCTACTCTAAATTATCAATCACATCCTCAAAGAAACTTCCAATAAACACACTGCTTTCAATATTTTGAAATATTTTTCGCGTTTTCCGTTAAAAATTTATCGGAGATTGTTAAGTAATCGACCGGAAGTAAACTGGTGACATTGCGGCTTTAACCCTTTCGCACCATAATGCTCTTTGTGCCAACAGCACTATACTCATTTAAAGAACAGCAACAATAAAAGTTGGCACAAGGGTGGATCTCAGATATTAGTATGTTTGGAAGGGTCTGCAGTACTTTTTTTTTTGGGAGGGGGGGCTAGAGAGGAGGAGCTTATTCGAACCCTCACCTCCTCTCCACAGATAATGATCGTACCAATCTTGTAACACTTGCTTTATTTCATTAATATCCTATGAAGTCAAATAAAGTGCTTCAGATTTATAACTGTTTTTAATATTTCGCTGTATAGATGGCACCACAACTGTGTCATCTTCCAACACCACAAATGTTTCTGCAACCGCCACAGCTTCACCAACATGTAGTATCTCAGTCATCACCCCAATCAGAACAGCATCCTGTCATATGGCAGGTATGGTATGAGAAGGGCACAATTTTGTTTTTAAGTTGCAGGTTGACCCAATTTTTAATTTTGCGTGTTATGTTGCCACTCACATTACCATTTATGTTGCGCGTTATGTTCCCAACAAATGGGATGTCCCTGTTTTCACAATATTTCTATGGTACTGATTTGTTTGTGTGCTTTTTAAAAAGGTTGTCTACAGGCCCTTGGGTCCACCATGACTGAGGCTGCCCCCCTTAAGGCTCTGAAGGAGGACTACAAGATTGTAGGATTTTGCCAACATTCAAGATAAAATCGTCCTCGGGGACCCATGGTAGCTTGGAGCTCAGAGTAGGCGAGCGCTTGCCTCTGACCTCCGCCGCGCCCTGTGTCCCAGAGGATGAGATAAAATTAGCATACAAAGATAGTGGTCCAGGTTATACCACAATAGCAAGTGTTATTGTACATACTTGGCAGTTTTAATTTTGGAAATTAGAAACACATCGGATATTATAATAATAATAATGCTCGTTTATTTCAACCGTTTGCAGTTCTTTTACAACTGAATTACCGGTGGGGTCAGCTAACTACAAAATACATTACACCATACATAATTCATAATAACATTAAATCCCCAGCATATTGCGCTGAGACGAATTTGGAAAAACGGTCCGTGCGACCCGGAACCACACTATGTGAGCGCTTAGATCTTAGGGAGTATGGCGAGTTGGAGGATATAAGTCTGCTTGACACTAGGGGGTATAAGACGCTCCCCTGTTTGATATTGCTTATGAATTTTCTGCACACATTGTGACGCCGCGCCTCTAAAGAAGACAAGCATGCGCGTTCGAGGGCGTCCTCGTAGCTAAGGCCACTACCGAAAATTATTCCTAGAGATCTTTTTTGAATTCTTTCTAAGGCAGCACATAGGTATTGCGGAAGGTTGGAAAAGACAACGCAGGCATACTCTAAGATGGACCTTATAAGAGAACAGTACACAGACACTAAATCCCTTTCTGAGACACCACATGATTTTAGTTTTCTGAGTGCATAGAGACGACGGTTTGACTTTTTGATCACATAGTCACAGTGCGATGACCAACTAAGGTCCGAAGAGATATACACACCGAGAAGCTTGAAACTGGTGACTGACTCAATAACGGAACCGCCGACCGCTATTGGTTGGCACTGAGAACTATTGTACTGTAAAAAATCAACCCGCATCTCCTTGCACTTACTAGGATTTAACAGCATGTTATTATTTTGTGCGAAATTGTTGACATTATTTACCATATGTCTCATGACAGATGGAGCGTTGCGAGGAATTATTTCTAGGATAGATAAGTCATCAACGTATTTCACCCTAGGACCCCAGGCGCGCACTAGATCATCTACCATAACTGCAAATAAAATGGGGCTCAATTTGGTTCCCTGAGGAATTCCACCATTTGGGGATTTACAAGCTGATGACGAGTTAGCAATTTGGACACTCTGTGACCTGCCTTGAAGAAAAGCGGCAACCCACCTGACTAAGGAGGGGTGTAACCCATAGCTAGAAAGCTTACTTAGCAAGATACGATGATCAATAATATCAAAGCCCTTTTTGAAGTCTGCAAAAAAGAATCTTAGCGAACAGTTGCCATTATCCAGCGCTTCTAATGCGAGATGTAATAAATAGACTAACGCTTGAGAAGTTGATCTACCTGCAAGGGCGAACTGTTTGGGGTCAAGTTTACTAGTTAATGAGGGCGTAATCCGGGACAAGGTGAAACTTTCCATTATTTTAGCAACTTGACTTGTTAAAGAAACTGGTCTAATGTCTTTTTCTACAGACTTAGCGGGTTTCTGCTTGGGAAGGGGTTTTACAATTGCACTTTTCAGCAGGGAAGGGAGCGATCCCTCAACCAATGACGCGTTGTAAATGTCACTAACAACGGGACCAAGCTCATGAGCAAACTCCTTTAAGATTATGTTCGGGAGACCGTCCGGGCCAGGGGCTTTTTTTACTTTGATCCCGCGGAGCGCTAATTCTGCTTCCCATGGCGTTGCGAGCAGGACTGGAGGTACAGAATCCACAATAATTTCTTTAACATCCGACTGTGCCAGGGGGGTGAAACCCGAGGTGAGACTTACAAAAAAGTCATTGATCTTGTCACACAGGGAGTCAACGGAGTCAATAATCAGACCATCAACCAGTTGGAGGTACCACTGCCCAGAATCATCAGAAACTCCAGAAAGATTCTTTATCTCCTTCCACCACTTCCCTACACTGGACTCCTTAAGATTTTTGACCTTGCTATTATAAAAGGACTTTTTGGCAGATGAAATAGCCTTTTGAACTTTATTCCTCCACATTTTGAATGCTGGAGAGTCCTTTCCATACCGCACAAGGGCATGCTGTCTTCGGGCGACAAGGGATTTTATTTTTGTCGAAATCCAAGGCTTGTCCGTGGAATGGACGCGGAACGTCTTGAGTGGCAGGAATTGGTTGATCGCATCTGACAGGATCTGATATGAGATCAGAGATCTCATCAGACAGCCACGTTTCCGTAATGCAGGCAATATCAACGCCGTTATGCTCCATTACGCATAACGTAATGGAGCATAACGTAATCGACCGGAAGTAAACTGGTGACAATGCGGCTTTCAAGTTAGGCCTGTAACAGAAGGAGGGGGGGTTAGGATTGATCTCTCAAACTTAAAAAAAAACAGATTAGAGTACCACGGCGATTTACCAAAAGAAAAAAAATGGTCCGGTAAATGTGTGAAAATAACAAAGATACAAACCCTGGTTATGGGCCTGACATGCTTTAGTTTTGCTAATATAACTCTTATAATCGAAAGTTTTGGATCTTATGATCGAATGATCCCCTTGATTCGTAAGAGCAATCAGGGACGTACCAAATGTTCACCTGCGAGAGGGCTGGTAGGGGGGGGAGGGAAAAGACTTTGCTATCACAGTACGTTGCGTTTACGTTATTTAAATGAGAATAAACGGATTGTAAATATTATATCGTTTTGTGTTTAATGTCCCTGATCTTCGGCTCTAGACATATCATTTTGTGTTTCGCGGATATATGTGCTATTTTAAACTTGATTATTAGGGATGGTTTTATCAAATATGTAAATACGCAACTATGTCCATGAAACATTCCCCCGTGTCCTCGTCTAACATCCCCATATAAACGAGCTGTTCCTGTTGGGCAGGCTTTACTGTACAAACTAGAATTCAATTTTTGGTTTGGATCGGGTATTCGTACCAAGACGTAGGGGCCTAAAGTGGTGTGGTAGTGAGGTGGGTGTGATCATATGGTATGGTGATGTTGGAGGGTGGTGGTGAAGGATGACTAGTAAGGTAGTGTAGATTGGAGATGTTAGTAATGTAACTACGGCGAAAAGATGGATAGGATCGACTAGTAGGTGGTGGAGGGTGGTGAAAAGATAAAGTGGGACTATAGAATAGGTTGTGGTAGTGTGTGGCGGGTAGGTGAAAAAGAAAAAAAAAATAATAATAATAATAATAATAATAATATGGTGTGGTATGGAGATGGCTAATGGCTGTGTTGGTGGGGGAAAATTGGTACGGTGTATAGGTAAGAGTGGTGGTGGGGGAGATGTGGAGTAGATAAGGCTTATAATTTAGCGTGATGGGTCTGTGTGTGTTTTAAAATGGTAGTGGTGCGGAGGTCGATTTAAAATTTGTGAGGTTATGGTGTAAATGTGGGTGATAATGTATCGTTATGATGTTAGGTGATTGTAAGGTGTTGGTTTGTGGGTAGGTAGGGTGGGTCATAGGGTGTGGTCGTTTGTAGTTGGATTTTGTGTTGTGGGGTAAATGTTCGTATGGTTGGGGAGGGGGCTGTATGTAGGTGTTTGTAGGGGGGGAGATTGGTTGTGGGGTAGTGTCTGGTGTAGGGTGTGGCTGTCGTGGGATGCTATGGTGTGTATGTAGTAGGCTATGTGTGGAGGGGTAGATGTGTGTGTGGTGGGAGGGGGGTTGGGCTGTATGTAGGGTGTGGTGTTGGAGGGAGCGCTGGTTGTAGGACTAGTGGCTGCTGTAGGGTGTGGTTGGTTTAGTGTGTTGTAGGGTGATTAGTTTTGTGGCCATGGGGGGGGGGGGGGGTGTGGTTTTGGTGTTGGCAGGGGTCTGGCTTGTGTAGGGTGTGTTAGGTGTGTATATTTTAGGTGAGAATGTAGGAGAGTGTGAGGGGGGGGGAAGGAAGTGTATGTGTGGGTGTGTGGGGCATAGGTGGATGTTGGTGTTGTGTTGGGGCTTGGAATAATCGTGGTGGGTTGCATGATGGCGTGGCGTGGCGTGGCGTATTCGTACCAAGACGTAGGGGCCTAAAGTGGTGTGGTAGTGAGGTGGGTGTAATCGTATGGTATGGTGATGTTGGAGGGTGATGGTGAGGGATGGCTAGTAAGGTAATGTGGAGTCGAGATGGTAGTAATGTAATTACGGTGGGGAGGTGGATAGGTAAGACTAGTAGGTGGTGGAGGGTGGTTAAAAGATAAAGTGGGACTTTAGAATAGGTTGTGGTAGTGTGGTTGGTAGGTGAAATAATAATAATAATAATAGTAATAATAATATGGTGTGGTAGGGAGATGGTTAATGGCTGTGTTGGTGGTGAAAACATTTTTTCGGTACGGTGTATAGGTGAGAGTGGTGGTGAGGGGGATGTGGAGTAGATAAGGCTTTTAATTTAGCTTGATGGGTCTATGTGATTTGAAATTGTGGTGGTGCGGAGGACGGTTTAAAATATATGAGGTTATGGTGTACATGTGGGTGATGATGTATCGTTATAATGTTAGGTGATCGTAAGGTGTTGGACTTTTTGGTTTGGGTCGGGTATTTGTACCAAGACGAAGGGGCCTAAAGTGGTGTGGCAGCGAGATGGGTGTGATCATGTGGTATGGCAATGTTGGAGGGTGATGGTGAAGGATGGCCAGCAAGGCAATGCAGAGCGGAGACGGCAGCAATGCAATCACGGTGAAGAGGTGGATAGGTTAGACCAGCAGGTGGTGGGGGGTGGTGAAACGATAAAGTGGGACTATAGAATAGGCCGTGGTAGTGTGTGGTGGGTAGGTGAAAAAGAAAAAATTAGTAATAATATGGTGTGGTATGGAGATGGCCAATGGCCGTGCCGGTGGGGGAAAATTGGTATGGTGCACAGGTAAGAGTGGCGGCGGGGGAGACGCGGAGCAGGCGTAGTTGTGGGAACCATAAGGCACGAAACAGTATATCATGACCATTACTATGACAATATGGAGTATGAATCTAATGCCTAAATGATGTAAAAAATGAACAGGAAATATGTCCAAAAGGTGTACAAAAAACCACCAAAAACAACAGTTTCCCAACAATGGCCGTAGGAAAACTTCCACGAGACTCCTACGTAACACACGCTACTGCCCTGAATATCCTCACCTGGCTCCTCACCAACACTCTATCCTCTCAGCGTATGCCACCCCGTCATCCTATCTAGCCTAGAACACTTCAAAAATATTCCCGTACAATAATATAGCCATTCATTGTATTCATCCGCCATATTTTGCCAATTTTGTAAACCAAACCGCAACCTAGTTTATAAATACCCGGATGTACAATAACCGGAACCGGAAACAGCGATATCTATTTTCATCTAATACTCGTATAACCACGAGCGCAATCCCCTCATAACCCCCCACTTCGCTGAATACGGAATACCTCCAAGACACGCAATCTAAGCTCCGCCAATACACATCTCGGGTATGTACACCCTCCTTTCCACACATCCTATATACTACACACCACATCACGACATCCGTATTCTCTCCCCTTCCAGCTACATGCATAAGTTCCCACACTTATTTATCATTTAGTCCACCACATACAGCCACTAACCAGGACCATCACATGCACCATTTTGTCCACTACACACTTCCCCCTCCTATCTTAGCCTCTATCCACTTTTTTCTCTTTACCTCATTCCCCGGCGCGCTACCTTTTACTTTTCAGACCAAGCCATGCACTCAGCCGGAGCCAGGCGCTACACAGGTTTGGCCATTGCATGCACCACGCTACACTAGAGGCATTACTAACGAGCGTGTAGGGGCGGGTGATGAGGGCCTTATCATTCGAAACACGCTTCATATACGAATCATCTCCCTAGTTTTTTCCCCTTTTTACTCCCACCATCATCGCCGCTTTTCCCCTAGCTTTCCCCTAAGTCTCCCCGCTTTTATCTCCAGGTTCGTATATGACCAACCAATAGACCTCGCCCCCTGATGAGAAGTCTTGGTTGGCGTTATATGCCTTTAGTTCTACATTTCGCAGAGCTCTTTGAAATGACCTACACACTTTTGTCTTATTGGTTTATTTTGTTATGTCCATTTTGCATATACATGCCGGTTGTTTTCTTCGTGCCTTTGCCTTTTCCCCTTATCTCTTACCACCGATTATCGCTTCATCTGGGGAAAACTATCCTTCCTGTCTTGTTAACGTTTCAGCGTCATCTCCACTCTCACCGCGCTCCCTTTGTCGCCTCCAGCGCCCCTACTTCATCTTCTTCTCGCCGTTTTACTAGCATCATTTTCCATTGTCCGCAATACCCCCTTTCACCGCTACAGTATTTTTTATCTTTTCTCGGCGTTTCCGCAACACTCATTCGGTCTCTGTTATTGTTTAATTTCGCCTGTCAGTCATACCATTTACACACTTCATTAGATACATACCTCCACACATACCTCACCCTCCCCATTACCGCTCACCATTTCCTCCCTACAATCCAAACACTTTTCTTTCTCTTATCCTACACATTACCTTCCCACCCTACACACAACACACTTTCTCAAAAACACTACACAGTCTTTTCACAATATCCCTGCTTATCATTCTGTTCACACTCACATTATCCCCCTTTATCAGATTTTACTAATGCCGCCATCACCTCTTCGCATCCGCTGCACGACGCTCGCCACAAGCTTCCGATTTTGGCTGTTTCAATCTCCACATAATACCATATTTACTAACTACCTTCTCCACTAAACAAAAAAAACCCTTTATTCATAGCTCTCGTGTCGTTTTATTATCAACCCCATCTCTTATAACAACCTTAACCCGTCGTCTCATAACCCATAATCTTAACCACCAGAACATAACCTGACAGTATAACTTCTCCGTTTGTTACAATCATTTGAGATTTGTTTTACATTCTTTTCTGTAGAATGATTTTGTTCCGATACACAACTTCAGGCTGGTTTCCGCTTTGTGAATTGCTTCACTAACAATTTATTCATCGGATCATGCACGAGGACACTCGAGTTATAGCAGGCAGTTGTCTCCGTTCCTGTGGCGCGTACGACCTCATTATGAGTGGGGGAGATCTGTTAGATCTGTTTTGCATTCTTTTCTGGAGAATGATTTTGTTCTTATACACAACTTCAAGCTAGTTTCTGCTTTGTGAATTGCTTCACTAACAGTTTACTCATCGGGTCAGACACGAGGTCGCTCGGGTTTAAACAAGCAGTTGTCTCCGTTCCTATAACACGTACGACCTCATTTAACACTCTAACCTTTTGCCATCGCTGTTAGAGCCCTTTTTCTTTCATGTTACTCCATCAATACACATATTTCCCGTGCAGATTCGCATCATTTACGTGAACTTATCTCTTTCATGGTAACGCATCGGCTTGTGTCAAAGAGTTCGTTCTTTCTAAATTTGGTCGCATAATTAAAGCCGCATTGTCAGCAGTTCCGCATGCGCAGTCGAGGCTACCGTTGAGTAATTAGCATAACAATCGAAGTGTGTGCGTTGGACCAGAACAATGAATAAACCCATCAAAACACTCAATGCGTGAGGTCTTGAGAGGTTACGGCGCCGGCTGTTTTCCCGCGTTATTTCGTAGGTTTTTAAAATAAGACGGAATTATTGAACTAAAAAGAGGTTGGCTTAGAAAATGGAGGAAAGCATAGAGGAGGAGATCGAAAGAAGGACTTCTGATGGACAAAGCGTACAGGTAAGAAATGAGAATTTCTCACGTTCAGAGAGCAGAGCGGTAAAAGTGCATTTCTTGTTTTCGTGTAAAAGAAGTAGGATCACTAGTTTTTCTAATGATAATAATTCTATATTGCAGGCACGTACATCTTGTAATTGCAAGAGCACTTGCTCTCGCAAGCGTGTTGAGGACGGAGCGAGAGCTCGAGGTTGCCCATGTAAAGGCGCAAATAAACACTGCAACTCCTCTTGTAAGTGCGGTACACGATCAAAGCCGTGCCAAAATAAGGTAAGCAATTATTATTTACTAAAACACACGACGAAAGTTTTGCTATTTTCCTCCCCTGGAATTGTTGTTCGAAAAGTTAAGGAGAGTAGACAGCTTCGCTTGTGACCTTTCGATACTTTGCAAGGCCACGCTTCTTACAAAAATACACTTTTATCTTGGCTGGATTCCAACGTCGGTGATCAAAATAGAAAGCACAATACTCCAATACATACCATATTCATTCCATTGACTTATTTACTCTTTTAATTTTGTCGGAAGATATTGAAAATTCTAAAACCATACGTTACCCCTGTGTTTCATACGGAAGCCCATAGGGGCCATGTCAGATGCAAGACGTCAGATGCAAGCAAGATGTCAGAAGCAAGATGTTAGATGCAAGATGTTAGATGCAAGATGTCAGATGCAAGATATTAGATGTCCGATGCAAGATGTCAGGTGCAAGATGACATCAGATAAAAGCACGTGTCGTGTTGGTCAGCGGTACGGAAGCCCATAGGGGCCATGTCAGATGCAAGATATTATCACATGTAAGATGCAAGATGTCAGATGCAAGATGTCAGATGCAAGATGTCAGATGCAAGATGTCAGATGCAAGATGTCAGATGCACGATGTCAGATGCACGATGTCAGATGCAAGATGTCAGATGCAAGATGTCAGATATGATATGTGTACGAACACGTGGATCATTTGGAGCCTTCCCTAGAAGAGTCATTGCCATGTCGTATTATCTGCCAGCATTTGCTAATGAACAGGGACTTTCCCGTATCTTTTTGTCTTGTAATTGTTTTTCTTTAATATTTTGCATTGTATAGGCGCTGAAAATTGCTTTCCTTGACAGCAGTTGGTAGGAAATGATCTTGTTAAGAAGTACTTTCATTTAGGTTTTGAATACAAGGAAATGTTAGCTCTATTGTATGTCCATCATGGCGAGACCCTGAGGTGAGTTCATGCTTTTTAATGTTATAGTGAATATTGTGATTTATAAGAACGCCTCTTGCTACAGTTGCTAATGCGATTGGCAAACTTTTTTTAACAATGCTAAGCCTCCGACATTTGAAACGACTTCTACGTAAGATGAACCTTAAGAGGAGGGAAGGGGTACCTGACCTCGCAACAGTCATAGGCATGATAGAGGTAAGGAGATGCAAAAACTAAAAAAAAATATAGCCTCTAAGCTTGGCCTTGATGTTTTTTTTTATCTAAAATTAGCTATTTTGCACCCTTTGAGATATGTCTGCGTATCCAAATGCTAAAACCTACCTGAGATCATGTACAAAGAACAATGCAATATGGAATCCTTCGTTTAATAACATTATATATTTATCTATACAGAATGAGCTATTCGGAAGTGGAAACTGCATTGGTTACAGACAAATGCACCAGAGACTGCGAAATGATTACCATCTACAAATTAATAGGTATGTACAGCAATTGCGCACCGTAAAAATAAGCACTAAAATTAGTAACAAAATTTGAAAGATGTTATCCATGCACTTTCAGAGAAACTGTACGGATTGCGTTGAGAACGCTTGACCCAGAAGGTACAGAACGCAGGAAATCTCACAGACTGTTAAGACGGACCTACCGCTCGCAAGTAAGTACGAAATAGAAACGCGATCATAACAACGGGTCGATCTCCGATCATTCGAGATCATACACTATAATTAAACCTTGTAAAACAGGGATCCTGAAACTGCTAAGCTCTACAACATTTCAGGATATTGACTTTTTGGGTTTCAGAAGAACAACATAAAACAGAGTGACTAGTCATCGGAAAGGGTTCTATGCGGCAATGCATCGAGTTGCCGGCGAAATCTGTCAAATCTGCCCATAGACAGAGCCCCAAACGGCAATGACTTTTCAAAATTTTCTTATAAACCAGCACTATGATATGAACACGTTAATAGACTAAAAAATATTTTTTCAATATTTCAGGGTCCGAACTACTCTTGGCATATAGATGGGTACGATAAGCTGAAGCCGTTTGGATTTTGCATCCATGGTTGCATTGACGGGTAAGTTGAAACAAGTCGCCCCTGACAGGTTCTCCAATAGGGTTCTGGATACCGAATCCTAGGATTGCGGATTCCATGTGGGTTTTTTCCCGTGGATTCAAGATTCCATTTTTGTTGTCCAGGATTCTTGTATTCCGGATTTCATAGCTTAAGTCTTGTATTCCGGATCCTAGTGTGTGGATTCTGGATTACAGTAGCATTGATTCCGGATTCCAAGTCTCATTTTTTCATGGATTCCGGATTCCGGTTTACCTGTCATGGGGCGAAACAAGGCTAGGAGAAAGAGCGAAAGTGTCCGGTGTGTCCAGTGTGGATCGGTCGGGACCTACCAGTTTTGAGTTTACAGACAAAAACCAGGGGTGATTGAGGAAAGTTTGTTCGTACTGTATGACAGCAGCCTCTAGTAATCGTAAAAATTATTTTCATATTAGGTACTCCAGACGAATTATGTGGTTGAGGGTGGCATCATCTAACAACGACCCCGCTATAGTGGCCGACTACTTCGCTGGTTGCATTAGAATGATTAAAGGAAAGTTAGACATTATTTATCAGGCCCCTTTATATCCCTAAATTAGAACTTATCTTATTAAAATCACTTCACTTTGTTAGGAGTGCCGAGGCGCATTAGAGCTGATAATGGAACAGAAAATGTTAACATTGAGGTGATGCAAGTATTCCTTCATTTTGGTCTGAATGACGAAGCAGCAGTTAGCAATTTTCAGTACGGAACATCGGTTGCAAATCAGGTACGTATTTTAAAAAGCATAGTTAATTCGTAATTTTCTTGACAAGCATACATATATATATATATATATATATATATATATATATATATATATATATATATATATATATATATATATATATATATATATATATATATATGTATATATATATCACACCGCATCATTCCGACACGCCAAACACAGAAACTCCACCGAACTCAGCAAACACGTCTGGACTCTCAAGGACAGCATGATTGAGTACTTTATTTCATGGCGCATTCTTTCTTCCCACTCCGCCTACAACAGTACCACTAAGCGTTGCAACCTCTGCCTCAAGGAAAAGCTGACGATCATCTACCAACCTAAACTATCAACTCTAAATAAACGCAATGAACTCGTGTCCTCGTGCCGCCACAGAAACAAAGCCCTGCTACGAAACAATTAGAACTGTTAATCCCGTCACCGTTAAATTTTCGCGCTATCAATTTTTCACACGTTCCGCACTGTTAGTTTTCGCCCCGCATATTTAATGTAACTTGCTATTGTTCCTCTTACCGCCTTAGCTAAAACTATCAGTCTATTATTATGTAAATTTCAATGTTAATAGTATATATACGATGGTAGGAATATTCTCATTAAATCCCCTGATGAGTGGGCAACCACGAAACAGGCCTGTAGGGAAACCTATGTAGTTTGTATTTTTCTCAAACCAACACTATACACCGCTCTACTTTCGAGTATTGAGCACTTTCTATGAAAGCCTCCAACCATCATTTTATATATATATATATATATACATTTTATTACAGCAGATCGAAGCTTGGTGGTCTCAGTTAAGAAAAAGTAATTCAGATTTCTGGATAACCTATTTCAAGGACTTGAGGGATAAGGGCCTTTTTGATGATAACGACTTGGTGCAGTGGTAAGTACTGTATGTTGGAACAAACCAGAACCCTATATAAGTGAACTCAATAATGCTCTACCAGTATTTATGTTCTCCTACTCTGAACAATCCCTCTCCCATACATATCGAGCACTTCACAAACCTCGACCTTTGTATTGCAAGCGTTTTCATTTTTTATCTTGCTTCTCGAGTGTAACTACTAAATCTGACTCTGTTGCTTCCAACAAGTTGTATAGACCTAACGGGACTGAAAAAAAAACGAGTTTAACTCCGCTTTTAATTTTATTCATCCATTTCGTTATCATTTTATGTTTCTTCATCTATGTCGAATTCATTTATTTAATTCCTCTATTTCTATGTGTAGAGGATCGTTGACTATGGGTTTTTTTTATCAGCTCTAGCCTCAAGTTCTGTTACCAGGGTTTAATTCAAGATGAGTTAGACAAAGTTGTAAAGCATTGGAACACTCACAGAATAAGACCTTATCACAATCAGGAAACCCCACCCGGAAGGCCGGATGTATTGTACAATCTTCCATCACTCCAAGTTGAAGTAACAAACCGTATAACGGTCTATACGATAACTTACCTTTTCCTAATTTCACTTTCTGGTTCGCCAATCAACTTCGATAGTTTTTTTAACTGATAGTTTGAATCGTTCTTTTTCTCTAGGTACACAAGATTACAAAAGTTGCATTGACTTGGATGATGCCACTTTTATAGCAGAAAAGTTGTGCAAGAAGCCAAACGCATTTGGGTGCACAGAGGAATTCTCTGATATGTTCAAGATGCTCATGGAAGAGCACAATTTACAAATGCCGAATGATGTCGTTGAAGCTGAAGATTTGTACGTAATCTTATACATTTAACGGAAGCTTCGTTATAAACTTGTCGTTAGACAAACATCGCTCGACATCTTAGGGAACGTTAGATATATCAGTCAGACAAACAGGAACAGGTCATGAAGATGGATGATATTTAATCCTACCTTTTAGCGTGAAATGTAAGATGGTACTAATAACACCCTTGCATTTCGCGATACTATTAAGGAAAAGTGGGTTTTCATAAGACCTGGGGCACACATTTTTTTTTGGTGGGGGAGGGGGCGCAGCTATTACACAACATGTCGTTTTATCATTGCAAAACTGTATGAGTTATTTTCACCCGCTCGATAATTTGTCATTGTCATCTTAATCGAGGTTATACACCTCGGGTATTCCTTGTTTTTGAGCGCAGATGCCTATTTTCCTTGATATGTGAAAAAAAGGGGTTTTACAAAAAACTACGTTGACGTGCTTCTCCGCTACAGCCCTGGAATCCGTTGTTCAGCGTCAAGGGGGCTGCACCACCATAATTAAAGACGTGCATGTCATGAGGATTTCGAAAACCTTAGAAGAAAAGCGAAAATTGTTTTTCAAGGAAAAATCAGAGATGTGTGTGTGTGGGTGTGGGGGAGGGGGGGCAAGAATGTTTAATAACCGGGTACCAATATGATGTATG
This sequence comes from Nematostella vectensis, assembly GCF_932526225.1. NCBI lineage: Eukaryota > Metazoa > Cnidaria > Anthozoa > Actiniaria > Edwardsiidae > Nematostella > Nematostella vectensis. Next base: position 3,045,725 of record NC_064042.1, read on the forward strand.
AAATTTTTATTAAAAAAAGTAACGATGTAAAGCTCGCACATAAGCTTCTCTTTTGTCAGTAACACCCACTGTTTTGTTTTTAAGTCATACGATACACGTAGCTATTTGACATGTGCGTAGCTATTTCAATGAACGGCAGAGGCATTCATAACTGTAACAAATATATATAACAAATCCTCTTGTTGTCTGTCATGCAATAGACGTAGGTAATAGACGAAGCTATTTCAAAGTCATGTGAACGTGGTCGTTCACATTTGGCCTGCTGGCAGACTTTCCAACAACAACAAAAAAAAACTACTTCAAAAGCATCATCCATCATCCATCATCATCATCATCATCATAATCATCATCCATCCATCAGCCTATGTGCTCAAAAGCAAACAGGGTGCTTGGACTAGTGAAGCGGGTCTGTTCTGACATCCTCGACCCAACTACAAGACAGCTGCTCCCTTGTTAGGCCCCACCTGGAGTATGCTTCTTGCATTTGGTCGCCTTCGACAGGCAAGCACAAAGCTCTGATTGAGAACGTCCAGCGTCGAGCATCCAAGTTTATTTTGAACTATCCCGCCGATGTTTCATACACAGAAAGGCTGAAAACTCTTAAGCTCCTCCCATTAGAATATCGAAGAGACATAACCGATCTAGTTCTATTATTTAAAATAAAAAATGGTGACGTGAGCATTAGTTTAGCTAGCCTTCTCTCTCCAGCCACGTCCCGATACAATACTCGAAATTACCATCCTAACAATTACCGCCTTTTTTCCACTCACAACCAAAATTATTACAGGAATTCGTATTTCCCTAGAACTGTCAAACTTTGGAATAGTCTTCCTTCACTTATGAAATCTTGCACTACGTTTTCGTCTTTCAGGTATCTGCTGACAACTCACTATTTAGAGAAACTTGCCTTTTACCAACCTCCATAATTTCATAGATCTTAAATTTATGTAATTCAATTTTTATTTTCGTTTTAGAATTCTTATTGTTTGTAATTTGTTGGGAAAGAATTTCAATTGGGGCTTACGCCCTGTTTTCTTCTCCCGTCACATTGTTTCTTATTTTCTTTATTTTGTTTATTTCCTATTGTAAACCGTAGTATTTTTTTTTGTGTGACAAAGCCAATAAACTAAACTAAACTAAACAGAACTGTAAGAAATATATATGAATTCCGTTCAACTTTAATAGTCTTTCATTTCCCATGCGTCTCTGTAAGTCAGGTATATGTCCATGTTGGCCTGAAATGCTGCATAGCCACAGAAATTGGTTGGCAGGATCAGGATTCGGAAACATATCTGCGCCTTCGGTCTGATTGCTGCACTTGGCATTGACTCGAAGCGAACTTGAATAGTTTTATCGGGCGCTAGGCTATCTGATGCCGTGCAAAAAACCAGAAACCTCCGTAGCATCTTATCGCCACACTCATCAATGAACAACTTCAGCCATCTCAGTACAGACTCTTCCTTCTTGGTTAGAGGATTACCTCTAAGGTCTGCCTTGACTCTACGTGAGGTTGGCTGAGACAGCTTGTACACTGCATCAATTTCCTGCGGTGGCACATCCTTTCAAAACTCTCCCATTCCACTTCGAAACTGCTGCAAAGCCATTGCAGGCTTAGCAACCAACTCATGTACGGCAACATCCTTGACAATAGAACATATGTTCTCTTGGGACGGCCATCTCATGTTGCCATAATCTTCAAGAATATCGCACACAATTTTATCAGGGAATGATGCAGCTGATTTGCTGGAAAGAGCAGCGGAAAGTGTTTCGCGTTGCTTGGCAGGGAGAGTGTTCAGGAACGACTCTTCAAGGCATTCATCCTTAACGCAATCAAACAGGGCGTAATGGATAGACGCCCTGGGAATTGTAACAGGAAAGCTTCCCGTTAGCATAAATCCATGATGATAAATTCTTCCAAGTATTTCATACGTTTCGCGTGCAATGCTTGGGTCAAGTGGAAGGGGTATTTCTCTACTTCCTTCGCCATTTCGCATCAGGAATTTCTCCCAAAAACTCGTGAGCATTTCTCTGAGCACTCCATCGCCTGTGGCAGTCAGTCCACATTCAATTTCTAAGTAGTTTTGCAGTAGCGACGTGTCTTTGTATAGTTTCAGAATCTCTTCAACAATGTGATCTTTATCTATTTCCACAATATTTGTTTTGAGGTACTTGGTCAATTCTTCTTGTCTTTTTTTGTTTAAGACGTTGTAATGGGTAAGGGCAATGGCTTCTTCTTCCGTCATTGGTTCGTCGTCTTCCAACAGCATTTGTGGTGGTGTATCAGATAGCCCGATATGAAGAGCATCTGGTATTGTGTCATCCATATCGATATCGATGTAGAGCTTTCGCCCGTCATTGATGGTCACAGAATCCTCTTCGACCGAAAGAGGCACGGGCTGTCCTCTTGAAACCACATTAAGGATTTCATTGCATGCTTGTGATATTTCATCGGAAGGATAAATAACAGTGTTTGGATACTTGCATAGCTGAAAGTACAAAGGCGTTGCACTAACCGACCCTGCCCAATCATAGACGGCTTGTACACTTGATCGTAAGTAAAACCTTCTCTTTAAGACTCCCATGCGAGGATGTCGTATACGTACCTCTACCGACTGATCCCCAGGGGCGGGTTCATCAAGCACTCGCCGTCTTCTTTTTTGGCGTATTTCTTCTTGCTTGGTTAGTTCCTGCTCTTCTTCTAGACGAAGACGATCTTTTTCCTTGTCTATTTTGCTTGATTCCTCTAACTGTTCTAGCTGTTCCTTGAAATTGGCTTTTCTCTCCTCAGATGTGCCGATCAATTCACTTTGGTTGTCTTCTCTACTTGTCCCTAGTATGTCCGCGAGAGCTGCCTTGTCAAATTCAAAAGAAGGTCCTGCTTCAGAGTCTGCATAGCCACTATCAAATACTGATTTAAGAAGATCACTGTCACTGTCACTGTCTTCTAGGTTGTTTGCTTTGCCGCAGCTATAAAATCAGAGAAAATGTTTTTCATAAGAATATTTCTAACCCGCGACAAACGATGTACTTTGGAACCAACATGTCATATAAACACAAAACATAATTGACTCTACTTGAAAGTGTACTTAAACATAGGGTGTTACCCAATCAAATGCTTCGACGTCCCGTAAACGTTTCAATGGCCAATGATAAATAATCACTTACAACGTCGACACTAACGCATTCATTTAAATTGGCTAGGAAAGTCTGTCAATCGGGGGTGGTTTGAATGATAGAACAATTGTGACATTTGTCAAACGACACTGTAATAAACATTTTTCGTTTGATTGACAACTAATAAGCATTCCGAGCACCCATCGAACCACGCGACCCCAAAAGATTATCATTATCTAAAAAGAATGAAAAATGGCATTTGTGGTTGTAACACCGCTTTAATTTATTCTCAAACTGTAGGCCACACCTGATACGTCGACGACTGCACAAGAACAGCCTTGGCCTTGAAAGACCCGTGTCTCTCTTGTAGTCTTCGTACTTGAAATCATCATCAATTTCCTTCTCAATTCCTGTGAGCTTAAAAGTCATAAGCTCTTGACGGCCTTCCGGACTCTCACCCTCAGGAAAGAAAATCTCTTTCGCTTTCGACAAACATTCTTCTTTGGAAGCATTCCTTGGTAATTTGCACTCTCTGGATCCCCCACCATTATTTGTCTTTTTCTGGATATACTCCTTTCTAGACTCATTCCAGTGCTTCCACCCAAAGTAGTACGTCAGAGTGGGAGCATTCTTACTTGTTGAGGCATTATTAGTACTTTTCTGCTTTCTTTTTTTGCTTGCATCTAAGAGGGACCGCACACGTTCCAATTTTTCTTCACGAACAGAGTTTTTGAAATGGTTAATGATTAATAATCTGTCCCCAAGACAGTCAATACCTAAAGTCTTAAGATCCTCGTGGCTTAGCAATGTAACAGTTTTGTCATCAACCTGAAACAAAAATAAGGTTATTAAAGAGAGTTAAAGTTAAGGAAAACTATTAGACATATGCCATTTTTAAACATTATGTTTCACCCCTCCCCCAAGGGCTAAAATAAACTTAAATGCCTATAGAAACAATTGCTGTATTTTCCACAAAGGGGCTGATCTACACAGATAACAGCTGTATTAGATAAATAATAATATATATTTGGGTAAAAGCTCTCACCGGGGGCCAAAACAGTGCTCAACTTGACAGGACTAACATAGGTGGAGAGTTCCTTAAGTTAGTTGATATGTGTCCCTACTGTCAGCAACTTAGCTTTAGCTGTATGCCAAATGTAAAACAAATAATTTACATGCACAATAAAACCATTTTGAAAAGAAGTGCCAATGAACAGGGAGAGAATGATAGAAGATGTAATTGGAGGAAAAGGGAAGAATGTCCTTTGGTGAATGCCTTGTAAAAGAGGTAGTTCACCAAGCAAAAGTAGAGACAGGGACAATGAGTTCAAAACGAGATGTCTTCATGTGTAGGCATAGATGTAAGTTCCTTCTTAAATTTAGCAATTCTAAAGTGGGCAACTCGGCAGGCTTGTAGAGGTTCTAAAAGTAATGAAGTGCGCACAATTGACTGTGACGGTTTTGCGTCTCACGAAATCGATCCATATGTAGTAGTAGTAAACTTTGATGTAAATGTAAGATAGTTTAACTAAGGAGTGGATCCATGCAGTGGATCTACGAAAATGCACGGAGTTTTATACATTCCAGGGTTCAAAATAACTTTTTTAAATCTGCTAGATTTTGCCGGCTTTCCAGATTTTGGTGGCGAAAAAAAGCCTTCATCCCCAAATTATGAAAGGAAAATACAGAAAAAAAGAGCCGGCAAAGACATGAAAACAGACGACTTCACCGGCAGCCGGCTGCTCGTTAACAAAAAAGATACCCAATAATAATACCCATGGATATTTGTCAAATAATTCATGAATGAACAAGCTTTGAGCCACATGGTCAACATCATTTTATGACTGATAAAGTACACGGTTTTACTGCTGCAACAAAACAACAAACTATGTCACGATAGTTGATTGACAGTCTCTTGTAGTTTTACTTGACGTCACTTAGAATAGGAGGCACTCATGAAAGAATGGCTGACACAGCTCGGACCTTGTAAACAACGTTGTTGTTTCTAATAAATATTACCTAGAGAATCAAGACAAACTATAGCTGGAAATAGCTAGAAATAGTCACAATGATAATCTTTTACAGTGATATTTAAACAAGTGCGGTTAAAAGCTTTTGTTGAAGGCAAGATTTTATTTTATAATTGTTGGGAGCAAACTTTAAAAATAAGTATGGCTGGCTGCGTTTCCTGGCCAACTTAGAATTGATTTTTCTGTGCAAAGTAACAACTTTGGCTAAGTCAAGATGGCTAGAAATGGTTAATGAAAGTTCACAAAGATAGAAATAATATAACTGCAGGGTGTAGTGCACCATATTATTGAAACTCAATATACTTATATAGTTGGGACAGAATTTCTGAAATAGGCTATATATATATGAATATATTATATTTTGTATCAAAATTTTACACATTATTATACAAAATGTAAACATACCTTTTCCAACAGAAATTTTTGGATTATAGAATCGTCAGCTTGACTTTCTTCGCGAAGAAATGTTACAACCTGAAATTATATACAATCACTGTATTATAATATAATGTGAGCTGAGACCATACTTGAAAATTCTCCTCGAGGGGGGGGGATTACGCAGCCCCTGTTTGGGTATAGGGGTACCACCTAGGATCTGTTACCCAGACTTTGTCTTGGACAAAATTTCTGCAAAAATAAGTCCTGTTTAGGACAACAACCACAACTTTCATACTCGTGATATAAACCACTGAAGTATATTTGACACAAGATAAGAACAATCTTTGCTTTAGTCCTTCGCTTTTTTGCATTCATGTCGCATACCTGTCAACTCTTCCGCATTAGGCGGGAGTCTCAAGATTTTGGACCCAATATTTTAAGGCCTGTTACGGCACTGCTGTTTAATGCTGTTTTAGTGTAATAACCCTAACAAACCATCTCACATCATCCGTAAGCTTTAGTCTCCTCCTGAACTACACTCCATTTATCCATGTTTTACCATTTCTGTTGACAAGTTATTAACTAGCATATCAAAAAAATCAATAAAAAGGTAAAGGAAATTGATAACCAAAAAAATATTAGGTGTATCTCTCCCACCAGGGATGATGATGCTGATTTTACTTTCTTTAACTTAGGAATTTATAGACACACTGGATTTTGAAACAATCAAAAGCCTATGTGTAAAAAGCCTGCAAAGATGAGTTGGAAGCATGGACTTCATTGACTCCCTTCTGGTCATGGAGGATGATGACAATGACAGAGAGGAGGAAAATTTTGGCCTTGCAATGGAACCAATGGATGTCGCAGGGCCAAGCACTCACCCACAGGGCCCCACTGCTGTTGGCATTACACCAGCACCAAGACCACCAGGGGAACCACTACCAGACTGGTGCAAATGTGGTAATTGCCGTGAAATGCCACAGCAAATTGAAAATGTTTGCTGTGGTAAAAGAAATTGTGAGTCCACGAAAGCAAGGTTTGGCAAGCTCTGCCTGGATGTAGAGGTATTATCGCTTGGTATCAGGTCATCAGCAGATATTAGGAATGATCGGCACGACAGCAGTGCAAGGGCGTTTCGAAAGGCAGGCTACAGGAACTACATCCTTGACAAGCATGGGTACCTTGGCAAGGGAAGAAGAAGAGTGCCCCCCTCGTGCATTGTATGGCAAATAAGACATCATTATCCTACTAAAACTGGGATCTACATGGGGTTCAGAGAGAACTAGAGAGGTTTAGCATAAACGTCCCTTTTTGATAAACCAGATAAACAGATGTCAGTGCAAATGACGAATGACAGTTCTATGACTGAAAGGTGCTTTTCGGTCCTGATTATTTACAAAATTAAAGGCCATAAAAAAATCTGGCAATACCAGAGCCAAACATTACCTTAATACGGATTATCCATATACTGTATTTGGTAAAAACTGGTATTCGACTGTGGTAGAAATATAACTAGACCATGGTACATTTGATTTAAACTTCCATTCTCCAATTGTCATTTGCACTGACAATGTTTTTTTTTATTAGGTGTATGCAATTATGCTGATTGAAATTCGCCCATATAATAGAAAGTACATAAATCGGACTATTTGAGAGCTGTTATTTAAACAAGATATATTTTTGATGCTTCAACATCAGGGTTATATAAAGTAATTGTTGGGTTAAGCTGCCTTTTAGTTTTCACCATGCAACACAGTGGAATAGAGCTAATTTAAATAATTTGCCACAATGAGTATACTGAGTGGTAATAAAAAAAACATTTTATTGAAAATTTCTCTGAATTGCTTGGCAATTGTTTTTAAGCAGCTCTGGTCAGAACAAAACAAACTTTGAAGGTTTCAGTTCAAAAGTGTTTATTTATATATCACAAATTATGTCTCTTGTAAAAATGGAATATATGTATATATATAATACCAAATAAAATAACCTTAAGTGGTGTATGAGTTGGTTTCCATCACTCATTTTCCGTGCTAGGAGGTCTGAACCTCGACTGGTGTGCTTGAAACAGTTCACGAGAGCTAACAGGCTTGGCCATTGCAAGGGTTGGTTGGATTCGGGCAGGGTCATCTTCAGCTAAACTAACATGCCGGGTAATTCCATCAATGTCAGTGAATCGTTTTCGGAGAATCATGGCCATCAGCATTGGGATGTAGTCATAAGTCTTGCCTACTTTGATTATTCTCAAATTCCACTCTTTAGTGCGTCTATTGTATTTTCTTGATACCATCTGCTCCCCCTCATTATTGACTGCTTTCTCTCTACCTTGGTGGAAGTTCCAATCAATTGCAGAAGGCTGCTTTCGGGCCTTATATGCTTCATACCTATAACAGATAAAACAAATTTTTAATGTAACTGTGACTAAATCCCTTTTAAAATTATAGGTATGAATTTGAATCTTCTAGATGTAATATCTATTCAGAATACAAAGTTTATTTACTCTAATGATTTTGGTATATTATTATTATTATTATTATTATTATCATTATTATTATTATTATTTTCTGATTGATCCACATGGTATTTAGATAACTGCTTCACAGTATGTTGTTTCTACAGACTTTATGGCCACTAATCTTGACAAAAAATTTAAGGAAAATAAAACAGATCAAGTATACTTACGAGAAAGCACACCGTTTGGGAGCATATGCCAGTGATAGGCTGTTTGCACATTCTAGGGCACCGGTGTGTCTGTAGAATAAAAAAAAAACTATTATGAAGAAAAGATTATAATGACTACAAACTACTGTTTGTATTGCAGCTCTAGCCTGTAAACAATCTATACAGAAATATTGAATAGGAAAATCTGTAAACCTAGACAAAAATAGATCTTGACTATTCCATGTATTGTCTCTGATTATAGAAAATAAGTGTTACCTGAAACGAACATATGACTTGAAACTGTCAAGCAACGATGGTTCAAGGATGACTTTCTGGAGAGCTTGGAAGTCTTTGTCACGCCTGTCAAACCAAGGGAGTTCATGCTCATCAGGCAAATCTCCATGGTGGCATTTGCCAGTTGGCCATTCATGGGTGTTGCACACATGGTGAAGAAGACTGATCCATTGGTTCTGTAATTTAAAAATATTGATACTTGATACATGATTTAATTTTATAATTTGCTTGAGAGGTTTGTAAGTCTATGCCTTCTATTAAACAGGGACATAACAGATAATGGGGGAGAGTTCCATATTTTTGGGCCTTGGAAGGTATAGTGAATTATTTTATGTTTCTACAAGGGTGTGCTCTGTGTTAGATGAGAACATGCTATTTTATCTTACCTTAAGCCTCTCAAGAGCCTCCTCATCTGTGGATGTGCCTTCCCCGCAGACGCTGCAGCAGTGCCAAAAGTGCCTGATGATATGGTCCGTCCACTTACCCACCTTTCCATTCTCCCTGGTGTTGCTGAATAATTCCCATATTAGCTTATGTATATTTATTTTATTTATTGAGGTACAAAAGATAATAATCATTTACTGCACCTTGAGAAGGCATTTCCTTATACTTTTTGCCTTGTGCCACACATCCCCTTGAATTCCTCAGCTAAAAAAAAGCTCCAGTAAGATATTTCACAACCACCCATGTAAGCATTCCATTGCCACTTGGTATCAGGGCAATAGGTCAATATAAATGTTGTAATTCTTACTCAATAAAATGCATCAAGGAAAACAAAAAGTTACTCATAAGTAAAAAAAAATAAGTAAAAAAAATACTATTGGGTAAACATATTGTTGGTTTTCAGCTTCAAAATGGCAGGGGAACACGTAACAGTTTTGGTGAAAATAACCAAAACAAAATGTAATTATTATATTTTTACCAATTATCTAAGACACCTTTTAAAATAAAACATGTGTATACCTATCATTTTCTTGATTGAAGATGAGGCATCCGTGCAGACTTCTGTCACTGACAGCACTTTCTTCACCCTAGAGAGAGCATTATCTAATGCCTTCCTCTCCATGGTTGCAGATTTCATATTTACATGGCGCTTGTCCATTATTTCCACTTCAAGAATGTAACCAGTCACTATTTCCATAAGAAAATAGCACAGGTTCTTCGCGGAAAATCCCTGCGAGTCGCATTGTCCATCCCCGGCGAGGACAACATCCTGTTCTTGCAAGGTGTTGATTATTGTTTCCCTCATCCATTCCCACCATTCATTGATGGTGGGAATAGCATACAGGCGCTGGACCCTGTAGAACGTGCTTGCTGAGATGAAGGAAAGGCCAAGGAATTTGGAAAATTTTTCAATTTTCGCGAAGTTGTTGCCAGAGAGAAGTAAAGCTGCTGCAACCTTAAAATGAGAATCGTATATTAAGTAATGAAATGCACCAATGAGAGGCATGTGATGTTAAGTTTACACTTGGATAACAGCCTGTAAATCCAACATTCCTTGTACTTCTATATCAAAATTTACATTCTACTTTATTTAGCAAGCTAAACCAACCACCAGCCAAAGGATATTGGGGACAACTTTGGAATACAAGTTTACTCTATGATCTGGGAAATGAGGCATATAAACAAGGTCTAACATTAAAAGAAAATATATATGCCTACTAACCTGTAAATTATTTACTGACATTCCATTTCCATCAAACTCTGTTGTAGTAAAACGCCCCTGGTGGCCCATACTGCAGACTGAAATAAAGGTGGCGCCTACTCCATTAATCACATGTTTCACTGTTGGTTTCTCAGTGCACCCTGGCTGTCCACATCTCTTTCTGAATTCGTCAGCCAGGAGATCCAGGGAACACAACACTTTTGTGCTTTGCACCATCCTTAATTCCTCCCTGAAAAAATTTATCTGCTTCTCCCTGAGAAAACATTCTGGTTTCAGGTGGATGCCAGGTTGCTCAGGTTCGTCAGGTTGGATGGTCTCAGGTTGCTGTGATGTTGCAATCTCTGGTACAGGTGCCATTGATGGGATGTCCTTTGGTGTCTCAGGTTGGATGGTCTCAGGTTGCTGTGGTGTTGCAATCTCTGGTACAGGTACCATTGATGGGATGTCCTTTGGTGTCTCAGGTTGGATGGTCTCAGGTTGCTGTGATGTTGCAATCTCTGGTACAGGTACCATTGATGGGATGTCCTTTGGTGTCTCAGGTTGCTGTGCTGGTGTTGCAATCTCTGGTACAGGTAGCATTGATGGGGTGTCCTTTGGTGTCTCAGGTTGAATGGCCTTTGGTTGATCTGGTGTTGCTATCTCTGATACAGATAGCATTGATGTGGTTGTGGGTGACTCAATTTCTAACTCATCCTCCTCTATACACATTTCTGAGATATCATCACTGTTGAACAAGCACATGCAACATATTGTTAATAATATTATAGTAATTTTGCAATAAACCCTTTAACTGGGGAACACAATTTGACCTTCAAGCACCCTTTTTCTTATCACTCACATCACTCAATTGCACTTAAGTACTTTCTTATGACACTATTACACTTTTAAATAGTGTTTTGATGGCTGTAATAGAAGCAAGTACTGTATGTTTCTTCTGAAATACTTACATTTCACTCTCATCATCAGACATATCCAAATCAGTATTCAATAGTTCAAGAGCAGTCTTTATTGATTCACTGCAAAAATAGAAAAAAATTTCAACACATCATAGAGGATCTGGATGGGTATATACAGGATCTGTGTAATGGAAGTAGCAGGGTGTGTAAAGGAAGTAGCAGGGTGTGTAAAGGAAGTAGCAGGGTGTGTAAGGTAAGAAGCAGTGTGTGTAAAGGAAGCAGCAGGGTGTGTAAAATAAGTAGCAGTGTGTGTAAAGGAAACAGCAGTGTGTGTAAGATCATGCTTACTCAAGGTCATCGTCACTCTGACTCGAGTAGCTCTCCTCACTCTCTTCTGCCTCTTGCTCCTGATCCACCACCACTTCCCCATCCACAATGGAATATCCAAGGCGGCAGATTGTGCTGCCTGTTATATCTACAATACTGCACAAAGGACTTATTAGAATGGCTTATTAAACATGATGCTGAATGCCATTTAGTGTCATTGAAAGTCATGTGTCATGACAAATGATGAAGCAAAAACCACTGCAGTTCCAGATAGTAGGAAATTCAAGATATATATTGAAATTAGTGATTTTTTCTATTGGAAATGATTTCTAAAATAGTGAGTGAATAGGGATTTATCCACGTTTGAGTAAGTTTCATTAACAGAGTGTGTATTAACTTACTTGTCCCCCTGGTCACTGCCAGCTTCACTAAGAGATATCTCTGGGTCTGCCATTCTGTTGTGGTGCTTTCCTACTGGGGTTGAAGTTTGCGGTTCTGATAGAACAGCATAGAGACAAATGATTAGTAAATATTTCAAATAAAAGTAAGAAACTAAGATGAGCATCTGGTATCGATTCAGAGAGTCTCATTAGGAGGACAAGAACGCGGTAAAAGTCTCAACTCGTATGGCTGCTGCCTTTTGTTTTAGTCCGCCAGTTGTTGTTTTTGTAAACCTAGAATAGACACAAGAAGTAGGAAAACAACATCTTTAGCAAAGCAAAGTAACGACCTAAAACCTCTCGAAAAGAATGCGATATATAGTTTTGTCTCTGATTGTCTCACCTCTCCCGGCGCCGAAGCTCTAAGGACAACAAATGGCTGGCAAAAGCAGAGTCGCTCGCGTAAACAGACGCTTTTCTTAACTCCTGCCATGTGCTATAAACATCTTTCAGCAATCGAACGCGTATGTGTTGCTGCTCCCATGTTTTTTTTCTTTTCATTGGATGCTCTGGCGAAAGCATTGGTCGACCGCCGAGTCTCCTGCGAGCACCCGGGCTCCTTGAAGCCATGATTTTTTACGAAAAACGCGCAAATAATTTTAAAATGGTAATAGCAATGTGTCAATTGGAAGTTTCTTCGAGGTTGTGACTGATAATTTAGATCAGATGGGCTCTTAAATAGCGTCGATTCTAATAGATTCTTTTGTCTCCCCTTTACAATGGCGGCGTTTGAGGTTTCCGTCGGACCAGGTAATTGTTACGTAATCGACCGGAAGTAAACTGCTGACAATGCGGCTTTAACTTACCGGGTATGCATAAGTGCTACGTCACTTCCGTTCTATTCTTTACCGTGAAAAGTTAGTTTTCTTTGTTTTCTTTAGTCTCATAATATTATTTCTTATAATATTTCTGCGCTACAATTTATTTTACAATTACTTTCGCTGTGGTGGAGGCTGTTCTGTTGTTTTTGGTGGTTTTTTGTACACCTTTTGGACATATTTCCTGTTCATTTTTTACATCATTTAGGCATTAGATTCATACTCCATATTGTCATAGTAATGGTCATGATATACTGTTTCGTGCCTTATGGTTCCCACAACTACGCCTGCTCCGCGTCTCCCCCGCCGCCACTCTTACCTGTGCACCATACCAATTTTCCCCCACCGGCACGGCCATTGGCCATCTCCATACCACACCATATTATTACTAATTTTTTCTTTTTCACCTACCCACCACACACTACCACGGCCTATTCTATAGTCCCACTTTATCATTTCACCACCCCCCACCACCTGCTGGTCTAACCTATCCACCTCTTCACCGTGATTGCATTGCTGCCGTCTCCGCTCTGCATTGCCTTGCTGGCCATCCTTCACCATCACCCTCCAACATTGCCATACCACATGATCACACCCATCTCGCTGCCACACCACTTTAGGCCCCTTCGTCTTGGTACAAATACCCGACCCAAACCAAAAAGTCCAACACCTTACGATCACCTAACATCATAACGATACATCATCACCCACATGTACACCATAACCTCATATATTTTAAACCGTCCTCCGCACCACCACAATTTCAAATCACATAGACCCATCAAGCTAAATTAAAAGCCTTATCTACTCCACATCCCCCTCACCACCACTCTCACCTATACACCGTACCAAAAATTTTTTTTCACCACCAACACAGCCATTAACCATCTCCCTACCACACCATATTATTATTACTATTATTATTATTATTTCACCTACCAACCACACTACCACAACCTATTCTAAAGTCCCACTTTATCTTTTAACCACCCTCCACCACCTACTAGTCTAACCTATCCACCTCCCCACCGTAATTACATTACTACCATCTCCACTCCACATTACCTTACTAGCCATCCCTCACCATCACCCTCCAACATCACCATACCATACGATTACACCCACCTCACTACCACACCACTTTAGGCCCCTACGTCTTGGTACGAATACCCGATCCAAACCAAAACGTTATGTACCATACGGGGAAAGTGCTGTATCTCAATCTGTGATCCCAAGACGTACCCCCTCCCACACCTTACCTCCTTTCCACTTTTCCTCTGATAACAACACACAACCCCCCTCCCTCCCACATTGCTTACACTCATCATTATAATCTCTCCACAGCCTCCACCCGCCGTCGCTATGGCACAACAGTACCTATTGTACGCCCACACGTGTTAACCACTACTGCCACAACCCAATCCACCCACACTTTACTCTAACACCTCAACACCCAACACCCCTTTTCATACAGACCCCTCCCACATTGAACATGATATTTCACTCCAACATGCCTCACCCCCTCACACAACATCTCCTAACCATAATTCTCTTGACGACCTCTCCCCTATGCAACTCGTTGCCCTACTATCTATCTCCCCCCCACCCAGCCCTAGCCACCAACCTCATAATACACTACAGTTCCCCCCGAGCTCCCCGATCCCCTCCACCACACCGCCACACTTCCCACCTACTCCCACACCTAGCCACACTAACACACCTCACCCCCCAAACCCCCTACTACCCACACCCCCACTGCACCACACTGCACCCCCTCCCACCACACCTCACCGCCCAGCCCTCCTCCCCACACCTACCACTAAACGCGCCCTACTACCCACACCCTCCCATACCCACCTCACACCACTCCTCACCTGTACCCCACACCCCTTACCCCACCTACACACCTCAACTACACCCCAACATGCCACTACCACCACCCCTAGGCATACAGACCCCCACACTATCCCACTCCCCCAACACCACACACCCAAAAAACACACAACCACCCCACCTACAACCACCTTCCCTCCTACACATAGTACATACACATACATACCCATATCCCTCTCACAAATTAAATCTTATTCTATCCTTACCACACAACATACCTACCCACTACTACCACCCAGCTCTATTCATGTCACAACCCACTTTCTCTCCCCCCTCATACCTAGCTAACCACTCAAGTACCGCCATACTCAAATAACCCGCACCCAACCACCCACCTACCCCACAACAAGCACCCCCTCATCCCTCACCCCACAAACACCCCCATACCCACTTTACCCAAACCACGCCATCATGCAACCCACCACGATTATTCCAAGCCCCAACACAACACCAACATCCACCTATGCCCCACACACCCACACATACACTTCCTTCCCCCCCCCTCACACTCTCCTACATTCTCACCTAAAATATACACACCTAACACACCCTACACAAGCCAGACCCCTGCCAACACCAAAACCACACACCCCCCCCATGGCCACAACACTAATCACCCTACAACACACTAAACCAACCACACCCTACAGCAGCCACTAGTCCTACAACCAGCGCTCCCTCCAACACCACACCCTACATACAGCCCAACCCCCCTCCCACCACACACACATCTACCCCTCCACACATAGCCTACTACATACACACCATAGCATCCCACGACTATATCAACCAACCCACAAAACACCAACCAGCCACACCCTACACCAGACACTACCCCACAACCAATCTCCCCCCCCCCTACAAACACCTACATACAGCCCCCTCCCCAACCATACAAACATTTACCCCACAACACAAAATCCAACTACAAACGACCACACCCTATGACCCACCCTACCTACCCACAAACCAACACCTTACAATCACCTAACATCATAAAGATACATTATCACCCACATTTACACCATAACCTCACAAATTTTAAATCGACCTCCGCACCACTACCATTTTAAAACACACAGACCCATCACGCTAAATTATAAGCCTTATCTACTCCACATCTCCCTCACCGCCGCTCTTGCCTGTGCACCGTACCAATTTTCCCTCACCAACACAGCCATAAGCCATCTCCATACCACACCATATTATTATTATTATTTTTTATTTTTTCTTTTTTTTTTTCTTTTTCACCTACCCGCCACACACTACCACAACCTATTCTATAGTCCCACTTTATCTTTTCACCACCCTCCACCACCTACTAGTCGATCCTATCCACCTTTTCGCCGTAGTTACATTACTAACATCTCCGATCTACACTACCTTACTAGTCATCCTTCACCACCACCCTCCAACATCACCATACCATATGATCACACCCACCTCACTACCACACCACTTTAGGCCCCTACGTCTTGGTACGAATACCCGATCCAAACCAAAAAAAAAAAAAAAAAAAAAATTCAAGCCCAACACTTGTGTTCCCTTAGGCCCGTGTTCTGAGTGAGAATTGAAACATTATGTCTGTTGTGCTTGCGTCCTAGTTACAACCAGCCTAAATGTCATGCACTGTCAATGATAATAGCAAACAACTTATTTGAGGTCACCTTCCATCAAGGCATCTTCATCAACATGAACTTGATCAAGCACTCTGTGAAAATCATTTCCAAACATCTCTCGTGCTGCATTATCAGATGCTCTTTGTACATTCTTTAAAAAAAGAAATCATGTAACAAATCAATAGCTTATTCGTGTTAAAATATATAAGTAAGGCTTAAAAATAATCCAGTTTAACTACAGCATAATAATAACCTAAGGATTTACCTTTATCCAACTCTGGACACTACTATTCTTGTTGTAGTTCTGAAATTATAATTATTCATGGGTAAAAAAAAAACTAAGCTAGCAATGTTTGCCTGCACTAGCAAAAGGCTTATATTATAATAAGGAAAAGGCACTTAGCCATCAAACAGGGAATGTTTAAAGGTATGATCTTTTGTTGTGACTTTATTTCAGGGAATAAAAAAGTCATTCGAAGTCTGAGTTATACGATTAAAGAGGTGTACTAAAGAGTCAAATCAACAACCATTTCTTACCGGAGAAGGCTTGGTTTGCCTATTCCATTTAAAGAGATCTCGACCCGCTCCAGCCATATTTTTGCGATTTATAACCTGATATAATTTAAATACTACAAAAATATGCTCAATGCATTTCTTTTGTAGATCGTTTTGTGTTTTGTTGTTTGATGTTTTTCCGCCATCTTGGAACTTGGCGCCGGAACCTTCCCATGATTCCATGGAGGGGAGGAAAACAGGTACCAGTCCCCTATCAAAAAAGAGCGGTGCAAGGAAGGGTGGGGGGAGGGGGTAATGTTCAGATGGAGCAGGTTTCTAGAGTTTCTCGAGTTTTCCGCCATCTTGGAACTTGGCGCCGGAACCTTCCCATGATTCCATGGAGGGGAGGAAAACAGGTACCAGTCCCCTATCAAAAAAGAGCGGTGCAAGGAAGGGGGGGGGGGAGGGGGTAATGTTCAGATGGAGCAGGTTTCTAGAGTTTCTCGTATGGGGGAGGGGTGATTTTATGAAATATGTAGAGGCGGCTTTGTGGATCTCATCTCATTTTTGGGCCCTCGAATGGTCTTTGGCGAGCACCCCGTTTTTTATGCAAGAACAAGCAATTTTAGTTTTAAACCGAGCAGCGACCACGTCGAAAAATACAATGCGGGCACGGCGGAAAAATTGCGCGAGCAGGCGAGCATTAGCAGAAAACTGCGAGCACATCGAAATTTCGGGGGACCATTCTATGCCTCCCTCTTTTTAACAGGGGCGGAGTTCCAGCGAACTGAGAGGGCCAGGGGGAGGGGCCCCTCTTCTTTCTGTTTTTAATTCTTTTTATATTGTTAAAAGTGGTACACGTTTAAATCGATTGGTTGATAAATTCTCTCTAGCGTGGGATATAACGGAGAGAAGACTTAGAAGGAAGAAATGATAAACCAATTGTCCGAGGATCGAACGTCCTTAGATAAAATAAACGAGCGAAAAAATAGACCAAACTTCCAGACATACGCTGAAACGCCGTATTGTAATTGGCTCTAGGCTGGAGATTTCGAAATCAGCACCACTATATTGCTACCCTAGGTACGAGAGTCTCTAGCTTTGTTCGTTTACTATGCACCCTTTTACTGACTCGCTTCGCGGCTCGTGTTGTCGGAGTTGAGCTTGAGCCTCTAGTACCGAGGGTACTGATCTAGCGAACTGTGCAACACAAAGGAACCTGAGCTACCCGTGCATTAATTAGGAGGCAATAGTCAGGATCCCAGTCCTGTCATGTCATATTCGGTTACGACTCGGAATGTAATTTGCATAGACAGCGTAGTCCCACACCACCCTAGACCTCTATCGACAGGTCGCAAACATTGACAGTCCGCATGTACTTCCCTTAGCCTTAGTTACGTCTAAGTTACGTCTCACACAACAGCTCACCATTTGGAAGTTAGTGCGGAAACTGAGAGAAAGACAAGAAGGGTCTAGGGTGGTGCGGTATGGTGTGCGTGGCTAAGCTGTCTACGCAAATTACATTCCAAGGATGCCATTTGACCAGCTGCTATGCCCCGATCATCAACGGAAATTGACGTTAAAAAAATCATTTCGCAGGATTTCAGCCGATTGCTTGAAAAGGCCAATTCGGTGATAGTCAGTGATAGTCCAGTGTCAGTGTTGTCCTACTGATTAAAATCCGGGCAGAAAATCTGGCTGAAGCTGAGGTAGTAAGAATAAAGTTTCAAGCCTTGTCTCATTAACATACTTATTATCGACTCAAAATCTAAAATTGAGCTTCTTGGGAAGAAAAAAACACAACAAACGAATAAATTCACACCCCAACTAAGTTTATTTCATGAATTAGATCATAAAGATATAACTCATAGATGTTTATTTGCGTGAATTCGTATGCCCTTAGAAATCATTCACTGACGCGTGTGGGAAGCCGGGGGGCACCCTTGTGTGCTAGCTAGGGTACCCCATGGCCACACCCCAGTAGGATCACTCAACCACGGCAAACTTGACAGAAGACACTACGTGATTCTTTGAATTTCAGTGAAGTTAATTTTTTAAAAATGCTACCAGCTAAAATACTTCTACTTTACAAAATGACACTGCCTTTATAAAACCTGGAAATATGAGCTTTTTCGTGCGTGTACTATAAGTGCAATGTTGAGCCAGGCTACCTTGGCCGCTGTCCAAATGTAGACCGAGTGGGTGACAGTTGACTTGTAGAGGAGAGAGCGCACTAATGGATTAAAGAAATGGTAAGAGGATATTTTTAGTTAGAAATTAGAAATTATTATTGAGAGCCCGCTGTCGCAGGAAATTCCATGTTTTATAATTCCCTTACGCATTCGATATTTGGTCGATTTATTCTGTGTCTAGAAAGGGGCTCCTAGAAAGGCTATTCTTTCTTTAACAAGCTCTAGCTTGTTCCCTTTACGTATATTTGTGATAAATTGCGTTATATTTTGTCTGAATGGATTTTTATCAATGCCTCATACTTTGATTCTAGGATGTACCAGTGCTAAGGTACCCCAATAGGATTTTTGTTGGTGGAGTAGCCTTCCAGGTATGAAAGAATCAAACATGGTAATCAAATATCATGTCTTTTGGTCAGCAATGCTTAGGGTAACTTGTGTATGAGAAGCCCATTATCTGTTCATAGTGCTGCTATAACTTCACTTGACACCTTAGCAAGCTTCTTTTTTATTTTAAGACTACGGCAATTGAACTCAGAGAACTGTTTGAGAGCTATGGGGCGGTGAGAGATGTGAAAATTGCAAGAGATGGAGAAGGAGTTAGCCGTGGGTATGTAATGGAATTTGGGAAAAATAATTTATTTTTACTAACTTATTTACCTATTTAGGTATGGATTTGTGACGTTTTTTCGTGATGACGATGCGAAGAAAGTCTTCAAATTGGTATTAAAAATAATTCTTTTGTTATTGAAAATATCAAAGTAAATTAATAATTTTAGGACTGGTCCTTTGTGTTTTAGGGTACGGTTTTTTACAAAGGAAAAAGGCTTGTGATTGGCGAAGCATATCGAAAACTGGTGAGTATTTCTCCTGTGCCCATAGTTTCCGAACCTTTAGAAGCCTGTCGTTAGTTGTCTTTTACGATGAAAACATTTAACTTGTCTACGATATGGGCGAAAGCCAGGATGAATAACAGCTTGTGACAGTTGTGAGGAAAAAATGATAGAAACGTTTATATCTATTTGACAGATTAATCCTTTCTACTACTGTCTTCTATTACTTCCCCAAACACTTGATACCATGGGCACTAGGGGCTCAAGCTTCACTCGTTCGTTTACGACGGTCTTGGCTACGAAGAGCGAAGCGGGTCAAGACCGTTGTGACAGTTAACAGTAAACAGTTAGCGAGTGAAGTTCGAGCCTCTGGTAGACAGGGAATTCTGAAGAAAAAGAAACCTTCAATGAAATGCGAGAAGGGAAGGCACACTAACTATTGTTGTTGTCCCAGCCATATGTACTAGATTACCAAATTAGCCAATCACGAGTAGCCCTTCTCACGCTCGGAACTTGAAGCCAATCTGAAACACTGCTGCTTTTTTTACACATTCACTCTTTTTTTATAAGAACTTTTCTATAAAACTTCCAGCTTGAGAATTTGCCAAATTTTAAGAACATGCTAAGAACATGCCGAGGTTTAGATAGCATTTTTTTTTAGTCCTGATGCGTTATAAAATGCAGAATCAAATTTTGCTCATTGTAACAACCTTATTATTGCTATTGATCATTAGTTAATTATCTTCCTCATGATTCATTGGGTTTTATATTCTTATAAACACTTAAATTTAAGAACATCGTTAAGAACATATTCAGCCTTAAAATGTCCCAAAAATAAAAACGATCAAGCCTCAACAAAAAAATAAGACATTATTATAAAAAAGTGCGTATTGCATTTTTACGCAATATTGCATTGTTACTTTTTTAAACAGCAAGGAAAGACAAATTGCCAGGATTTTTAAATGAAAAAAATTCCTAGTATGACAGGACAAAAAGTGATAATTCCGTTTTTAAACGCTTGGTTAGCGCAGTTATTTTGACAACATAACCACGAAGCAAGTGCATGATTGGGTTTATTTTTATTGCAGAGCTTTGGGCATGTCCCTGATTTGTATTGTAGTTATGGTATGTACCGAGTCAAAACTCTGATATTTCAGGGCCGTAGCACGTGGGGCACTGCTGGAGGCATGTTCCCCCCCCCCAATATTAAAAAAAAGGAATTGACAAGTAGGGGCGTGGCCGTCTCCCCAATATTTTCATAATGTTTCCGTGTTGTGCCGCCCCAATCTTAAGTGGCCTGCTATGGCTCTTTATTTTTACGACTCTTATTTTAATTTTTCCAATTTGGTTACAATTTGATATTTTTTCCGATTATCATCACCACCAACATAAATTACCCTTACCCTGCTTTGCTAACAGAGTTTTTCAATGGTTTTTTCTAGCAATTCACTTATCATTCTCACGTACCCAGGGCATTGAGGTCAGCATAACCAGGCGCGATAAAAATCCGTCGGAGGGGAGGGGCCTGTTGCCTAGGCGCCCTGGGTTTCTCATGGGATGTTCACTTATTATCTGTGTCGCATCTCAGGGGCAGTTCCAGGAGTTTCAAAGCAAGGGTTTCGAGAAAGGGGTGCTGGATTCATTGTTCATCCTTGGATTACACTATATTTTTTGTTATTTTTAAGACAAATATCTGAAAATAAGGGGGGTCACGGCCGGCTCGGCCCACCCCCGCCCATATCCCTGGTCTTTGTTTTTTCGCGTTCTAGTTTTTCTTTTTGGATAATGCATTAAAACAAGAGATGGGAGGGACGAAACAGAGATTAGGGTAATCGGATCAGTCCTTGGGAAGCTTTCCCAGCCAGAAGTTCTTTAGCTATGCTTTTTCTTAATAGTTCTGTGCATTTTTCTTTATTAAATAAATAAACTTCTTCTTTAGGGGGGTATGCCCAGGTAGATTGGCCACCCAAGCAGATTTTGCCACAAGCTCAACAAGCCTCACATATCCAACACATGGTAATGTAATCCCATTTAAAGCCGAATTGTCACAAGTTTACTTCCGGAGGTCCGACGAAACCTCAACCGTTAAAAGACAAAAGAATCTATTAAAATCCGAGATATTAAACAGGCCATCCGCTCTAAATTATCAATCACATCCTCAAAGAAACTTCCAATAAACACACTGCTTTCAATATTTTGAAATATTTTTCGCGTTTTCCGTTAAAAATTTATCGGAGATTGTTACGTAATTGACCGGAAGTAAACTGGTGACATTGCGGCTTTAACCCTTTCGAACCATAATGCTCTTTGCGCCAACAGCACTATACTCATTTAAAGAACAGCAACAATAAAAGTTGGCACAAGGGTGGATCTCAGATATTAGTATGTTTGGAAGGGTCTGCAGTACTTTTTTTTTTTGGGGGGGGGGGGGCTAGAGAGGAGGAGCTTATTCGAACCCTCACCTCCTCTCCACAGATAATGATCGTACCAATCTTGTAACACTTGCTTTATTTCATTAATATCCTATGAAGTCAAATAAAGTGCTTCACATGTATAACTGTTTTTAATATTTCGCTGTATAGATGGCACCACAACATCATCAACTGTGTCATCTTCCAACACCACAAATGTTTCTGCAACCACCACAGCTTCACCAACATGTAGTATCTCAGTCATCACCCCAATCAGAACAGCATCCTGTCATATGGCAGGTAAGCTATGAGAAGGGCACAATTTTGTTTTTAAGTTGCAGGTTGACCCAATTTTTAATTTTGCGTATTATGTTGCCACTTACATTACCATTTATGTTGCACGTTATGTTCCCAACAAATGGGATGTCCCTGTTGTCATAATATTTCTATGGTACTGATTAGTTTGTGTGCTTTTACAAAAGGCTGTCTACAGGCCCTTGGGTCCACCATGACTGAGGCTGTCCCCCTAAAGGCTCTGAAGGAGGACTACAAGATTTTGCAGGATTTTGTAGGATTTTGCCAACATAAAATCGTCCTCGGGGACCCATGGTAGCTTGGAGTTTAGAGTAGCGCTTGCCTCTGACCTCCGCCACGCCCTGGGTTCCCGAGGATGAGATTAAATTAGCATACAAAGATAGTGGTCCAGGTTATACCACAGTAGCAAGTGTTATTGTATTCATACTTGGCAGTTTTAATTTTGGAAATTAGAAACACTTGTAAATAAATCAACCAAATATAAAGCAAAATATTTTAGAAAGATAGTTTATGGCTCATAACATGCTTGAGGACAGATACCTTAAGGAGCATTTGGCAAATACTGCTAAGTTTCGAACATGTAACTTCGTCAGTCTAGTTAGCATGATTTGAAGCTGCATTATAACCAGTTTACTTCTGGAGGGCGGACAGAAACCTCAAAAGATAGAAGAATCTATTAGAATCCGCGCTAATAAACCATATGCTCTAAATTATCAGTTACATCCTCGAAGAAACTTTCATTAGACTCAATGCTATTATAATTTTAATATTTTTCGCATTTTCCGTTAAAAATCATCGGAGATTGTTAAGTAATCGACCGGAAGTAAACTGGTGACAATGCGGCTTTCAAGTTAGGCCTGTAACAGAAGGAGGGGGTGTTTGGTTTTATCTCTCAAACTTAAAAAAAAAAAGATTAGAGTACCACGGCGATTTACCAAAAGAAAAAAAATGTGTGAAAAAAACAAAGATACAAATCCTGGTTGTGGGCCTGACATGCTTTAGTTTTACTAATATAACTCTTATAATCGAAAGTTTTGGATCTTATGATCGAATGATCCCCTTGATTCGTAAGAGCAATCAGGGACGTACCAAATGTTCACCTGCGAGAGGGCTGGTAGGGGGGGAGGGAAAAGACGTTGCGTTTACGTTATTTAAATGAGAATAAACGGATTGTAAATATTATATCGTTTTGTGCTTTAATGTCCCTGATCTTCGGCTCTAGACATATCATTTTGTGTTTCGCGGATATATGTGCTATTTTAAACTTGATTATTAGCGATGGTTTTATCAAATATGTAAATACGCAACTATGTCCATGAAACATTCCCCCGTGTCCTCGTCTAACATCCCCATATAAACGAGCTGTTCCTGTTTGGCAGGCTTTACTGTACAAACTAGAATTCAAACCAAGATACTTTCAATAAACAAAGTTGAAGCAGGCCTCAATATATAATAGGGGTGACACGATACAGAAACAGTAAAAATAGACCTTGACACAACCACGCCCCTACTTGTCATTCCCTTTTAATTTTAAAAAATATTATGAGGGCATGTGCCTATCCCCTTTTACGGCCTTGGTAAAAACAGGCTGAGTAGCATGCTCGAAGATTCAGCGTACTTTGCGGTCGCTCCCACACAAGCACGGAGCGCACAAGGAAAGAAAACTTGTGGGCATGTGATGGGCGGGGGAGATTTCAGTTGGTAGATGTTGCGTATTGCGCTCCTACTAGCGTAATCCCGGGGGGGGACTCCGATAAAAACAGACGGGGGTGATAGTCGGCAAAATCGATTTTAACTCTAAGGGATGGCACTTTGGGAGTGGTCTACAGAAATTCTTGCCCTTTAAGAGATAGGAAATTGGGTGTGGTCGAAGTAAGTTGTAATCCAAAGGGATAGCAGAATCGAAAAAAATAACGTTAAACACTCCCCTAGGAATAGCAATTGGTCGAATTTTATACCCTAAGAAATGACAGAATCGGAAAACGCTAAACACCCGGATAGCAGTTCGTCGAGTTGGTAGATGTTGCGTATTGCGCTCCTGTTGACAGAAACAATCCACGTCATAATCCGAGGCACGCGCCCCTAAGAGCGCAAGTGATGACTCCCCTTACAAAACAAACACGCATGGCGCGTTGCTAGGAATGGGGGACACGGGGAAAGAGACAAGTTATAGGTGGGTGGAGGGGGTACAGCCACACCCCTAATCGAAATTATTTATTATGATTTTTGGGGCAGGCTATCCCGCTCCCTTTGGACACAACTCTTTCGCATTTTGCCCTCTCTATATATTTTTATTTATCGTTGATGGTACACGAAGTCGTTCTCACCTCTGTCACGCGATGTGCTTGCGTCCCTCTTCCGTCCTTGCCCTTTGATAAGAGGGGTGAACCCTTATGTGGTAGAGAGAGAAAAAAAGGTTGATTTTCTAATACGTGCCTTTTCTGACACTTCATTGGAAATTAATGCAAAGTCCTTCAATGTTTTGAATAAAGAAGGAACTACATATGTTTTCTCGATTTTATTGGTAGCTCGAGTTTTTAGGGTCTTAATTTTTTCCAGGTGGCTTGCTCTATATGTTTGGTAATTTTTTACCAGTCCATAAAATAACAAATGGCAGTTGACTTATGTGTGTAATATGCACACCTTTTCCTTCCGGTAATTCCACAGTACGATGAGAAATGAGTTGACTTATTTATCCCAGTTCCGTCACGAAAGCGGAAGCAACGCGGCGATTTATCATAAGATAACGCTCTCGCAAAAAAATCGGATAAAAATAAGCTTAACTCCAAAACTGAGCTTTTAGGGATAGAACATGAAAAACTTCTTATATATAGCATTCAAGTGTTCTTGAATTTTGGTCTACTTATATATCAACAATAATTGCGCGCGCAAAACCGCCCGGCAAAAAAGCTAACATCTCAAAAATATGCTTGGAATTTGGGTTTCATGGTTATTTTGAGCTTTAGAATAATAAGATGTCTTTTGTCTTTCTTTTTATAACATCGCTCGATCCTGAAATGTGATTGGTTATTTATTGTTCCTATTCTATAACAGATATGCACTTGGAAATGTCATTCTCGTTATAGTAAAATTAAGCAGTACGTTTAAGTAAAGTATTAATAGAGAAAAGTATTCAGGTCAGCAAAAATTGAGTAAAAAATATTTTCAATGTACATTTGGTAATTTTTTAAAGCTAAAAAATTCATCCATTCGAAAGCTGTCTCCTTTAATGTTTTGTGTCTAATCTCTGCGTGAGCTTCATCACATGGTATATTATCTCGCCTGTGATTGGTCAAATCTATTTCCTAGCGGCAGCGCTCGCTTGCCGTTGAGCATGTTTCGATGTTTTCCAAATGGTTCCATGTCTTTGTTGCCTCACATTTAAGCCATAATAACTTGAAAACTAGAGCCTTAAATTGATGCCTGGAAACACAGACTTATAGCAGGATATTAAGGCAGTTGCTCTGAGCAACAATATGGATTTGAACGCATATAGGTCTATTCTTTTCTTATCTATTTGTGGCTTGCGGTTCGTAGGTAAGTAATGCTCTAAATTACGAACTTTCAAACTTGTTGTGAGTAATTTAGCAGAATTCTTTCGCTCATTTAAACCCCTACAGTCTCACTAAACAGTGATATTGTAAGTCTTAGGTGTAATATGAAGTTATCAACTTGTTTACTTAATGCAAACTGCGATGTAAACTCCGTTTGATGAGATAGTAGTTTATTGCTGCGAAACCACTTCTAAATTTCTCCGCAAGGAATCTTGCGGTTCATTATTTTTCAGATAGGTTTTCCTCGCTTTTAAGAATTCATGAATTGCTCAAAATTTACCGTTCTGTATCTATAGCTCACGCTTATTTGGTGCATTTTTTAATTACATAGAACACCAACTTGGTGGTGCCAAACTTGCAATAAAAACAAAGAAAACTTTTCGACTATTGTACGTAAATGGCGCCAACTGGAAGGAAAAAAATGTCGCATTTGTTTCTTTCTTTAGAATTTTTTTAATCCCTTATGACATCGGCTAAGAGTAATAGATTGATAATATAGACATGAATTAATCACTTTATAGCAATCAAAATTTTTTGTTGAATTTGCGTGTCGAATCTTATGTGAGTTTTGCGCGCAATGCCTAATGTTTCATTGTTATTATTTTAATCCCTATTGTCAAAAAGTTCAGCTTCATTAAATTTTCGTCGACCTAACCGATGATTCCAATGTAAGGATAGATTCCTTCGCTTTTAAGCTCGTTACCTGTTATTTCTGAGCCTGAAATAGCGAAACTATGTCCGTCTTTGGTACTTCCCCAGACAACGCGAATATTGGACTCAAATTTTATTCAAGATTCATAAAATAACAACACCAATTCTCAAAATTCCAATTGAGCTGGATCGAAAGCGAAGCTACCTACAAATGCATTTTCGGAGTTTGATGTTTGAGGAGCAGTGATTTATATTTGTGTTTCGATTATGTGATATAACTTGTGTCAGTTTAAAATGAGCAAGTTCTTATTAGCATTCATAATCGTTTTATTGGTTATTGTTTTGGTGATACTTGTGAATCTTAAGTACCAAAAGGTACTAAGGTAAAAAAAACGGTGTATAAGATGAATTTATTTAGCTCTCATAAAGTTATCTAAAAGCATCCCAGGGACAACTCCCCCTAACACAGGTAGAAATACAATAAATTGATAATGTATTATAAATATTAAAATTGTAAATATATATGTTGTGGTTTCAAATGTGGCATGGTTTGAATTTTTTTCAAACTGGTTTGAATTTTTCAAACTAGCTCATTTTTGGATACTTAGCATTCTAAAAGGGATTTTATTTTTGGGGAGTCATTAATAAAACAGGGGCTTGGATTTTTTGGGGGTTGGGAGGTGTAACTAAAAGAACAAGATAAAAGATTATGCAAATATCCCCTTTTCAAACCAGTTTTAACAATTTCAAACCAAGAAGCATTTCAAACCACAACATATATAATGCTCGATTATGGGATAATATTAAAGAGAAATTGTAATTTTATACAGTGAGTGATTTTGAAGTTTATGTGATCTGATACCATACTTTCATACTAGTTGGTTTTCCTGCGAACAATTAAAATTTAAATGTAAATTTTCAGGGTGTAATAGTAATGTAAACCAGAGGATGTCAAAAGAATTATAAAATTGTTTCAAAGTGTGATTTGCTTAAAGGTGTTGTCAGGGTTTTAAAAAAAATACTAAACATATGGTATGACATTATTGTGTCTGTCCAGTAATTTGCTCTAAACATGTCTTCACCTGTAAAACAACCATCATTGTCAGAGTGTCAAGTGTACCCCAAGCCAGCCCAGCACACAGATGCTACATTAAATACAACAGATGGTTCTTGTTCTTACATGCAACCCTAAACACATTTGCTACCCCACATAGGGTCAGGGCACCAAGTGTATAATAAAATTTTAAAAGTATGATTAAATAACACCTCACTTTGGGCTGAATCAAAAATTTAGTCAACCTCATGTGAAACAAGTAAGATCTGAAATGTAAACTGATTTTGAAATTCAAAATTTCAAATTTGAATGCCTTATTTTTATTGTAATTACTTGTTATGGCTTTTCTCATACAACATTTTCCTTGATATATGATATTAACATTCTTGAATCTATCATAAAATTAAATAAATTTGCAAAGTCAGACCATTTATTTTTCTGAAGTAACTTCTGTAGAGACTGGGACATTACAATCCTTATTATGCTAAATATGTGTCTATTGTTATTCCTAGATGCTGCTTTAAGCTGGGTCAGTAATCCATACAATGGTAATACAGTGTATGCGCAAGAAGGCACTAGTTACACCTTTGACTGGAGGTTTAGTAGCACTTCCACAAGAAGTTTCAGTCAATGGCAAGTTACAAAACCCCCTAATTATGTTGCTACAAATATTGCAACAAAGACTGGAGAAAATGGACCAGTGCAAGTAGCCTCAGCATACAATGGCCGTGTAACTTTTGAATCAGGAAACCAAGTTGGCTTTCGATTAGACTCCTTGCAAGCTGCTGATAATGGCCGATACATGTGTAATTTGCACTTTGCTGATGGAGGCTTCCTGACTGACACAGCAAATCTTGTTGTTGTTGGTAAGTACCTTTTATAGCATGTCCATCCGCCTGTCCCTTCCATTCACCCATCTGTCTGTCTGTCTGTCTGTCTGTCTGTCCGTCTGTCTTTTTGTAAAGTCTGTCCCCTACAACCTGTTCATTGTCTGTCTATCTTTTCTGTTCTTTTATTTTTACTCATGAATAAGGCATTTTGTTTGGGGGATGAGGCTATTACTCCAAAATAAAACTTGTCCAACTACTCATTGAAACGTCCACCCCTATGCCTTAAGGCCACTATCAGTATTCTCTCAACAATCTCATTCTCGTTCTGTCCAACAGTAAGGCCCCAGATCACCTCATCAACACCATCACCTGTCTCCCTGGAGGAGGGACAAAGCAAAACGTTAAACTGTGTTGCCTCTGGAAATCCAACTCCAACCATAACATGGTACCATAATAATATACAAGTTCAACAGACAGCCTCAGTTACTACCTCCAACTATGAAATCACTAATGCTGGCCGTGACAAGAAAGGAACCTATCGATGTGAAGCTAGAGTTATTGCAGGAAGCTTTGATTTTGTGGCTTCTGGCAGTATTGAAGTTAAAGTTGAATGTGAGTACCACTTTTTGTAGCACTCTGTATAATTTGTTATTGAATTTTAGAATGAAAAAAATAAAGAACAATAGAACTATCATCCTCGGGGAAGCAAGTGCTGAGCGTAACGAACGCGAGCCTGAAGTGGACGAGCGCGCCACGGGGGAGAAAGGAGAAAAGGAAAGAAGAAAAAAACGCCCTGGGTAACTGCTCTGTAAAAGCTGGTATTAAAACTGTTCTCTAATCCAATTATTCATACGGTATCGTCATTTGAGGCTTGGATACCCTAGAAAATGCAAATTACTTGTTTATCACTTGAATGTTGTTGGCGTTGTTTGATAAGTGAGGCTCTTTCCAAACCCCGTGGGAAGTTCTGCAAAGACTCCTCTTTTCTCTAGGACCTTTTCTGCTGTAATTAGCTGCTTTTTTTTATATCTTTGACGTTAGGAAAGCTTTTAAGCGCTTCAGAGACAGCCTCCTATAAGTCGGCGGTCATTTTGTCTTTGAGGAACCGCGCCAGTTAGTCTATTACACAACAACACAACTGTGCATGTGCTCTGTGTCAATGACACTCGTGACAGCCGCGCAAAGGTTGGTCGTGTCTGCCGGATAATCAAGAAATGGATAACGGCATTCTATTGGCCTTGTTTTAATTAAATTAAAATGAGGCCAATAGGGAAACGGATTAGAGAACAGTTTTGATACCAGTTTTTACAGAGCAGCTGCCCAGGGCGTCTTTTCCCCTCTTTTCATTCTTCCTCTTTCTCCCCCCGTGGCACTCGTCTGGTGTTACGCTTGTTTACTCTCAGTAGGCCCTGGGTCCCCGAGGATGTAAAACTATAGTTTTTAAAAAAGGTATAATTTTACCTTTTTTAAAAAGGTATAATTTTTGTTCCTTAAATAGTAATTCCTTTTCATGCAAAGTAGCTTGAAGGAAATGTCCCTTGCACTTTATAAATGTTGCCCTTGCTTGGTGATACCCCTGAACTCAAGGTCAAGGTAGATTGTATCACTAACAGTTTGCTGATCACTAAGACAAAGTTCAAAAAAGTTAGAGAATCACTTTGCAAGAATCTCAGCTATAATTGAAACAAAATACAATGCTTGAGTTTTTTTGGCGTACTCTGTTTAATACTGGGGCATTTCTTTGAATGCTTATGTGAACCAGCAAGTACATTTGTGTTTTGAACTTATTGTCCTTAGTATTTCTTTAGGTTGAAAGCTTTACCTTATATTTGTAGGGGTATAGAATTCAGGATCTGTTTATAGAATTCAAGATATGGTATTGTTCTTCTTGATACTGTATGTTTCTAATTTTTAGCTCTTTCAGAATCCCCATCATGTTTATAGCTGAGTACCCCCCTCCCTCTGAAGGGATGTGATATTAGACATATTTAAGGCTAACATGTGTTTAATTTGTAGACAAACCAGTTGTTATAGAACTCACAGCAAACCAATCTGTGGCCAAGAGCGCTTCGTTTGTGGAGTTTTTCTGCAAGGCTGAGGGTGAACCGGCAGTATCAAGCTACTCCTGGTTTAAAGGTCAAACCACTGCAGTGTCGCCAATAGCCAATGACAATAGCAAGTATTTTATATCTGATGGCAGCAATGGTGAGAAGCGACTGCGGGTTAACACCCTACTGAAAGACGATGCTGGCTGGTACACCTGTGCTGCACGTAATTCAAGAGGGCTTGGACTTGGGAGCTCCACCTATCTTACTGTGCTTTGTGAGTTACTATAATTATGGTTGTTCTTACTGCTATAAGGGATATATACATATAGATACAGTACTATATGGAGAGCATTTAACAAAAAGGTCTGAGCCAAGCCACAAAAATTACCAATTTTTTAACCTATGAATTGTTTTCATGGTTAATGGAATTATTTATTTTTGTACATTTTAGTTGATTATTCACAGTTTCAAAACAGTAAGCCATGGTTACCCAAAACCACATTGAATGCATCGGAATTGGCTGTATTTGCAACAATTTATATTTTATTTGGAAATTTCTCCAGATTAATTTTTCCGTCACTGGTTATAAAAAATGTTATCTATTTGGCAACTATCTTATCTGTCTATGCTTAACACCATTTAAGGTATGTTAGCAAGTCTATTGAGATTGATTCGTGAACTAGATGGGAGTCCATTTATCATGTCCATTCTTGTGACCAGAGTGACCGCTATTTGCATTCATGTTATTTAAACAATAGTCAACTTAATCTCTCTCTTTCAAATAATATGTTACATTTTACAATCGATGACCAGAATCACTTATGCTCGAAAACTATGTTCTTGAAACCGTCCATAATTGAAAGAAAAAAAAGAAAATTCATGTTTTTTTTAACAGTAAACTCTCTTGAAACCTCTCAAGTTGTAATCATGAAACACTCATGTCTCTACCGCCACTTTGAGCATTTCCCTATCTGAAAGATATTCCTAGTTTTAATACTAGTTTTCTGATTTCAGATGCACCAGAAGTGATGGACATTACTTTCATTCCAAGTGTGACGGTAGATGAGTATGATGATGTGACCCTGAGATGCATATCAGATGGTGGACCAATACCCTTTTTCACCTGGAGATTCAAAAATGAAAACAAGGTTTGGAATCTTTCTCTGTTTTATATTATGCTATTCTTTTTTAGTGGCAGTTGGGTGGGGGAAGAGGGGTGGTGGTAATTTCTATAGCTGTAGCAGGCCTGGAATGATTGGGGGGCGGCATGACACAGAAACATTTAGAAAACATTTGGGGGGCACAGCCATGCCCCTACTGGTCATTTCCTTATAACTTCCTTGAAAATATTGGGGGGGGGGCATGTGCCCCCAGTGCCCCACCCCCTGCTACAGCCCTGATCTTCTATTTGGGTTATGTGGATGTGTGCTAATATACATGTACAAGATGTGGTGGGTAGCAGAGACTAGGGGGAGATTATTTGTAGATTTTACACAAAATAGTCTTCAACTATTTTTATATTTTTTCGAAAGCAGCTTAAGATTGAGCTTCTTGGCTTTTGGGAGTGCTAAGTTACCGGTTTTTGTCTCTTAGGTAATTCAAGGATCAGGGGACAGAGGAAGGGACTTGGTGGTGAGCCGGGCAAAGAAGGACGATGCTGGCAACTACACATGTGTTGCAACTAACTCGCAGGGCGTCAACCAGCACTCAGAGCTGCTCTATGTTAAACGTATGTCTAAGTGTGTTCATGATTGATGCAAATAAGCTATCTTTTCTGTTGATTTTCTTGAAATGTATGATTGACTTGTGCATAGTCATTTTCTGGTAACACATAAATAAGAGAGCATCTCTTTTTGGAGTTCACAGCCTCCAGCTTAACCTTTGTTTTGTTCTTTAGATGCTCCGACCATCACCACTCTATCCACTGGTGCGTTTGACAATGGTGTCGTGCTGAATCAGAGGGCTACGCTCACCTGTAGCGCAGATGGGTACCCCACTCCTACCTATGAGATCAAGAAGGATGCCACCACTGTTCATGGGCCAGGTGGAAATGGCGTCTATGTCATCAACTCTGTGAATTATGTAGATGAAGATGCTGAATGGTCATGCATCCCCAAGAATGAGAAAGGGCAGGGACCTACCAAAAGGATACGGATCACTGTCCAAGGTAAGAATGAGCCTGTACCATTATACCTAAATTATGTGAAAAACAAAAGCAAGCATAAAGCAACAAAATCTTCAGGCAACATACAGTACCCTAAATCTGAATCAGATTCATGTTGATGGCCACAGTGATGTTTTTTCTGAAGTTGACACCAAAATATCACGGGTTGTGGTGCATCTAGGATTGCAAAACTATCTTTAGAAATAGAAAAGGAAAATAGGAAAGGAAAAAAACACCTTTTAAGAAATAGTTTTGAGTATTCTTAAAATCTGTCTACCACACATTCACAGTGCAGTAGGCTATCCAAAACTATCAGCATTCAGTCAAGTTAGTCCACAGGAGTGAACTAGATACTTTGGTTACTCTTATGTTAGGCTTTTCTCATTTTTAGTGGGTCCTGCATTTGTTACAAGTCTTCCTCCAAATGATGGCACCAAAACAGAGAACGAAACAAGTAACTACACATGTACCGCGGATGGCAAACCAGCACCAGACATACTCTGGTTTGTCAATGGCCGCAATGTCACAGTTGACTCCCCAGAGCTTGGCAGAGTGACTGCACAGGGATCTGTGAGCCCTGCTAATGTCAAGCTGATTCGTGTAGAGAGTGTGCTGCATGTCATGTATTCATGGCTTCATGACGGGAACATCAGCTGTGTTGCTAGGAATCCTGCTGGCTCAGTACAACAGACTACGCTACTACAAGTCAGATGTAAGTATAGTAAAGTCATTATGTAACAGTCACCCATTACAACATGTTATGCTACTACAGGTCGGATGTATGTACATTAGAGCCATTGGATAACCGGCCTCATTACAATAAAATGCTATGCTACTACAAGCCAGATGTCTGAAGTCTGATGAGAAAACAGTTTATACTTTCTCAAAGAAAGAAAACTCTTACTCCAAAACTTAAAAGCATAAAAAGCAGTCAAATAACATAGATAGTATAACAGGGGTATCTGACCTGTTTAAGTAAGTAACTACCTGTTGTAGGGTCAACACATACTATTCCCAAATATTTTCCCCATTTGATCATGGTTCACTGCTCACCAATGTCATTCCTCTTTTTTTTGGCAGACTGCCCTG
Organism: Nematostella vectensis; assembly: GCF_932526225.1. Classification (NCBI taxonomy): domain Eukaryota; kingdom Metazoa; phylum Cnidaria; class Anthozoa; order Actiniaria; family Edwardsiidae; genus Nematostella; species Nematostella vectensis. The sequence goes on from NC_064042.1 coordinate 3,079,491, forward strand.
TTGTTAAGACTTATGCTGATCACCCAAAGAATGTGACCCTCGATGAAGGTGGTGATGCTACATTTTCCTGCAGAACCATTGGCAACCCAGTCACGGACTACGTAGAGTGGTACTTTAATGAGGTTAAGATACCTGACAGCCGTGGGAACTCCTTCACTCGTCGTAATGTAGGTGGACGTGACGCAGGCCTGTACTCATGCCGTGGCTTCAGCACCCTTTGCAATAGGGGAGGGCCTCTCTTTGGAGCACACTTGTTCATCAAGAGTAAGTTCTATGTTATTTCAAGTAGGGTAGTTCTTTTTGAAATAAACCCAAGTACCTAAAAAGCTAAATAAAAGTCTTGATATAATGGCAATAGTGATAATATAGCCTAAGCAATGTACAATTATAGTAGTTCATTTTTAAGGATTCATGGTAAGGTTGTGTTTATTTTGCTTGTTTTTTCCTTCTATAGCTGGCCCCAGGATAACATTCTACCCTAAAGTCACCCGTGCTAATGAAACTGGATCAGCCCTGCTCTACTGCCGTGTCACAGGAGTTCCCGAACCTGTGGTCACATGGTACAAGGAGGGGAATGCCACTCTGTTACATACCGGCAAGGAATTCTTGGTTGGTAACCTGACTTACCAAGATAGTGGAAATTACATTTGCCAAGCAGTTAATTCTGAAGCTACGGATAGAGCAACATTAGAATTGGTTGTCCAAGGTATGTATCAAGGATTTTGCCTATTTCATCCTGTAGCTAAATGACTAAAGAATATAATAGTGATCAAAGGCAAAAAAGTCTAAAGTTCTAATGTATGACGGCAACAAGTTTGCTGGTAAACTGTTTTCCAGGAGTTTCAATATAAGAGGGGGCCAAAACTTTTTTAGAGGGGGGGGGGGGGGGCACTGAAAATAAGGTTGCCATGGCCCACTCGATCCACCCATGATTCCTACTGATGTATATTCATCTAATTCCAAGAAATATTGGTTCTATCAGTGCTCACACCTGAACTCATTCCCATCTAGTTGTACCTGTCATTACCACCGACAAGCCCACAGACACAGATATCGCAGGAGAGGCGGGCAAGGTCTCGTCCATCCGCTGCTCAGCAAGATCAGAGCCACCAGCTGAGTACTGGTGGACGCGGGGTAGCGACAGGATCCCCCTCACGGGTAGCTCCCCCCGGGTCAGGTCCATTAACGACGAGGGCAACTCGCGCACCCTGATGATTGAGGTGGCGTCTTTTGGGGAGACGTACTACTGTCATGCTAGGAACATCATGGGCAGAGATATCCAGAAGTATGTCATCAGGGAAAAAGGTTAGTGATTTGGGACTCAGTTATGATACATGTTTGTGGCTGAAATCTAGAGCTCTGTATCATAGCACAGATTTAAATGGTCGTTGGGCGCCTACAATCCTGAATTTTGAACAAATATCAAGATTGACACGCTCATGTTGATAACTTGTCTCCAAAAATGTAATAATGATTCAGGAATAATGGACCGCGTATGCTTTTTTTATTCTACACCGAGGGGGGAGGGAAGATGTTAGCCACCAAAAGGGGGGGGGGGGGGGGCTCCGATAAAAAACGGCCCTCTAAAGGGTGGGCTCTGAATTTTTTAGGAGCCATACTTTTCATGTCTGTTCATTCCAAAATCGTTACGAGGGTAAAAAGCTACATCTGTCCCTGTGTTAGACTCTAAAATAATGATGAACCTGACTGGATCATCAACTCAGACAAGGAGGGCGACTTTGCAGTATTCATTTTCCAGATTTAAGGCCTTTTTTGTTTATTAAGGTTGTGAGGGGGGGGGGTCCAAAAATTTTGGGGTTCTGAAAGGGGGGGCCCCGAAAAAAATCTTACAGTGAAAGGAGGCTCCGAAATTTTAAGGTGTCTTGAGTAGAAATCTTCTTCCCCCCCCCCCCTCCCCGCCTCGGTGTATTTGATAAACACTCCCTAAAATGTTGGGAAGGTATTCGTAAAGTTAATTAGCGGGAGCCAGGAAGTCAGTTTTATTATCAAAGTTGTGCCACAGAGGACATAGAATATTCAAAATATTCATCACTTAGCTGCACTTATTTCGCAGTAACTTATTTCCTAATTCCCATACCTATACCCCATACCTATACCTAAAACCCTGGAAAACGCGCAATTGCAGATAGAGAGAGAAGACACAATTTCTTACAATGGCTATAGGTTCCTTGTATTACGGACTTATTTTCAAAACACAAATAACGTGAGGCCGAAGTGCACCTAACCAGTTTTTGGCTTTTTATGATAATTTTTCCTTGATCATCATTGCTCTGTGTATCAGTTCAGGGACGAAAAGCTCAAATTTCAATGATATTTTACAAAAAGTCATTAATTTAAAAAAAGTCGCACTTGATATTTTGTTTGCTATAAGTTACTAAGTACTCAGAGAAATTCTCCGCCTTATTCGATGTGAAATGGGCTTATTTGAAGCGTCACGTCATGTTTTTCCGTCACGTCACACCCCTACAGGGCCACCAGACGCACCCATAGACATCCGAGTGGTTGGTGTACAAGTCCCAAATATGAGGACGGTGGATGTTAACATCACATGGACCCCAGGCTACAGTGGTGGCTTCCCCCAGCAGTTCACCGTCCACCACAAGCGGGCTACTGCAGGGGAGTACATCAGCACTGTTCCCGACCCGGGGAACAGCTGGACAGTCAGCAACCTGCAGCCTTTTACAGCATACAACTTCATGGTGCAGTCGCAGAATGTGCGTGGTCTCAGCCCTAATTCTGCCGTACTCACCTACATCACGCCACGTGAGTGTATAATGGGTAGACGTGAAATAGGGTAGGGGAGCAGTGTACACAGTATGGGGTGGGGGGGGGGGGGAGGTGCAGTGTTTGTTTGCGTTGGGGGTGGGGGGGTGGGGGGGGGTGAGTTAAGCTCACTCAGCGGCATTGTCACCAGTTTACTTCCGGAGGGCCGACGGAAACCTCAACCGACAAGAGACAAAAGAATCTATTAGAATCTACGCTATTAAACAGGCCATCCGCGTAATCGACATAGTCACATCCTCAAAAAAAACTACCAAAAAACACACTGCTTTTACAATTTCGAAATATCTTTCGCGTTTTCCGTTAAAAATCATCGGAGATTGTTGCGTAATCGACATAGTCACATCCTCAAAAAAAACTACCAAAAAACACACTGCTTTTACAATTTCGAAATATCTTTCGCGTTTTCCGTTAAAAATCATCGGAGATTGTTGCGTAATCACTCGGAAGTAAACTGGTGACAGTGCGGCTTTAAATATGCTGTCCTTGCCTCTTTTCCACAAGAGTTCCCTCAGTCTGTGTATTGTATTTATTCATTATTGTTTTTTACAGGGTCGACGTTACCACCCGCTCGAGGGACATGTAAGTATTTTCCTTTTTCAATTGTGCGTGATAATACTGTAACAATAACTTAAAGTTAAATGTTGAGTCCTCTGCCTCCCCACAATCTCATAATCTTGCTATTTGTAGTCACAGTTGTCCGTAATCCTGACGATGCCACCCAAGTGTTCCTTTCGTGGACGGTTAACGAGAACGTCACTGCGACCTACATCCAGTACCGCGAGGAGGTCCCAGCGAACGCACGCAGACGCCGCGACCTGGACGCGTCTAACCGCGAAAACCTCGACTTTGTGCCAGACCCAGACGACTTTCTCTACGATGACCAGTTCAGCGATTTCGACCTCCTCAGCGATCTTCCCATCTCCCGCCAGCGGCGAGCGGATGATGCGCAGGTTAGCTATGGCCGCTGGGTCGACGTACAAGGGGCTCAGGGCTTGTCACCGAACGACACTGAGTTTACGGTGGTCAACCTGGACGCTTCTAAGGTCTACCAGTTCCGTGTCATCTTCCTGTACCCCGGTGAGACCATGGCAGATATCACAGATGAGATGTGGCTTGAGTCTCCGAAAAGTAAGTACCCGCTGAATCAAACATCCATTAGACTGCTTCTCACTAAAACGCTAGTGCAACGCAGGTTATTTTCCGATTTTCGATGGGGCAAGCGCAAGAGAACGCAACTGAATTTTTTGCGCTTGTGTTTGACCAGTTTACACTTGCTTTGCGTTTGCGTCAGTACTTGCTTCCTTGTGAGAACCAAGGAAAAGATACAGTATATGTGTTTTTTTTTTCTCATTATGCGGATGGACACAGAAATGTCTCACTAGAATCCAAGCACAAACGCCAGCAACACAATGCACCTGCGTTCCAGTGAGTCAAAACCATTTACCTTGAGATTCGGTACTTTGAATTTACGCTCAGAAAACATGAGTATTTTCCAGTCGCGGTCAAATGGAAAGACATCTGTCGCTGACAAGTTTTTCACGTTCATTATTCTGGTTCAAAATCATGACTTTTTCAGTGTTATGCATTATCGTTTCGTGGGAGGATATACATGTTCGCGCCTGCTAATAGCCTTGTTTTGTTGTAGTTGTGCCATTACCGGTGCCAGGTAAGCGGTCAGGCGGGCTGTCCACGGATGAGCTGATCGCCATCATTGGCGGGTGCGGAGGGGTACTGCTCATCCTTCTCGTTATCTTGGGGCTCTGCTGCATCAAGAGGCGCAAGAAGCCTTATGGAGGTGAGCATTTAACTATCCAGTCTCGTAGCCGCTCGTTGCGTGACAAGTGTCACCTCACGTCCGCTTGTTTCGTGACAGACGACCTTGCCGCTCGCCGCTCTTTACGTGACAAATGTCACGATACGGCCGCTCTTTGCGTGACAGATGTCACGACACGGCCGCTTTTTGCGTGACACATATCATGACACGGCCGCTCTACGTGACAGACGTCACGACACATCTGCTCTTTGTAATTCTAACTCGTGCTCTGTTATCTCCTCAGCTGGCTCTGTGGAAATGTCTCAGGCCAGGTAAGTTCTCGTCTAGCCTTAGCTCTAGTCCAGACATTAATTACACAACTCTCCCATATTTCTCACATTACGCCGAGCCTGTCGCTATTTACGGACTGAGCGAACAAATCTTTCCTTAAATCCCAGTCCATATACCTTTTGTATTTATATAAACTCATACCATATCTATTGCCTATCAGCGGGTTGAACGCATACCCGAGCTATGCGGCGGGTGGCCCGGACATCGCCCGAGTCAATAACGATATCCATCGTAGCTACGCTGGTGAGGACGTAGAAGACGACCCATTCATCGAGGCGCACATCGCAACTCTGCAAGCTGTGGACGGCAAAAAGAAGAAAAAGCCCGAACCCCCGGTGAATTACGGCTACGCTTCACAAGGTGACTAGATAGGGCGTGTCCCTTTTGACCACCCCAGAATATAGTGGTACCCTGTGGTGTCATTGCTCGTCTATTAACGAAATAGGGCGTGTCCCTTTTGACCACCCCCAGAATATAGTGGTACCCTGTGGTGTCATTGCTCGTCTATTAACGAGATAGGGCGTGTCCCTTTTGACCACCCCCAGAATATAGTGGTACCCTGTGGTGTCATTGCTCGTCTATTAGGGCGTGTCCCTTTTAACCACCCCAATATATAGGGGTACCCTGTGGTGTCATTGCTCGTCTATTAACGAGATAGGGCTTGTCCCTTTTGACCACCCCCAAAATATAGTGGTACCCTGTGGTGTCATTGCTCGTCTATTAACGAGATAGGGCGTGTCCCTTTTGACCACCCCAGACTAAGGGGTACCCTTAGGTGTCATTGCACGTTCATTAACGTCACATAAAAAGAACGGTATTTTGAGTCAGCCCTAGCATTTCCCCATTCAAGTCACAATATTACTATTTGTAGCAACTACTGTTGATTTTTGTTTGTTCGATTCTCCATTTATTGCTGCTCACAAATTCCATTGTTGTGTAAAGCCTTGCCGAAATGAAAGAGAATTTGTACGTTGATGGATCTAAATACATGGGTGAGAGATTGAATGGAAAGATAAATGAAAAAGCATTATTACGTGAATGGATCTGAAAAAATGCGTGGGAGATTTGAATGGAAAGATACATGGCTAGAGACGGATAACATCAAAACAGTCACCGATTTCCTCTAGCTAACTAGCGCAGAATTTAACAGGTTACTGTGATATGACATGCCTCTTATCCGAAATAATTTGGCTTATCACTGTTATTATTTTGATGTTGATGTATTTTGTCTCACTAACACTTAATCGAAAGACAAATACTAACCCGGCAGACTAACCAATCACCACCAATCAACCACCACGAAATTGGTCATTGCTGCGTGATGTTACATGTCATGAAACGTGGCCTACACGTATCGTCACGTGACGTCTTGTGTAACGTCATATGCATGCTCACATGAGATCGCTTTATTTGTCCAATGAAGCCACATGCATCGTCACGTGGCACTGCATGTATTATCACGTGTATCATCACGTGGTACTGCATGTATTATCACGTGATACGGCAGGTATCATCGCGTGGCACTGCACGTATTATCACGTGATGCTGCATGTATCACCACGTGGCACTGAATGTATTATCACGTGATACCGCATGTACGATCACGTGATTCGCATGCATCATCGCGTGACGCCTTTTGTTTCGTCGTGTCAGACCGCATGTTCCGTTCGGCATGCTGCACATGTGTCTTTCCACAAATCTGTCAGCACTAACGTACTAAAATCACCAATCACATCACTCGTTTTATTACGTGTCATGTTTTCGTTTGGTATCTGTTTTGGACCAATCACATCGGCCGTTACGTCTTATGGTGTAAGAGACGTGCCATGATTGGCTGATCCATTCACCAACCCGGTTTGTGGTGCTTTTGACTAGACTCTTTCCGGCCACAAGAAATGCTTCTTAACCCTGGATCCCGTGCAGGTCTGCGAGGCATGAGCCGTAGCATGGGGCAGCTGGAGGGCTCACCCCGCTCCAGCTACTCTGCCGCCGGGCCCCAACGGGACGGCGCCACCACCCTCCCGGCCTACCACGAGCCGCCCTCCTTTGAGGAAGCCATCCGGCAGTCGGGGCGGAAATCCAAGAACAAGAACCGCTCAACGGGGGATTTGATGGACCCTCCTGGCAGACTAATGGATGACTCTGATGAGTCTAGTGATACGGACCGTTATTACCGTCCCCCGTCCAAGCTCAAGCTCCGCCCACCGAGCTCGGATGAAGACCCAGGGTACTCATCCGTGGATGTGCTCAGTAACGGGAATCGCCGCTCTGTCCCGGACGCTGCCAGGCTAGCAGATCAAGGACTCCTGGATCGGTCAGGGCCCTATGCTCGTCCCATGAAGCCGCCCAAAGGCAAACGTGGCCCTCCTTCATCCACGACGAGCGATTCTGTCAGGGGTAGGCTGTGCCAGGTTTTATGTGTCTCTGATCTTGTTGTTTATGCCTCAAGCTTGTAAAATGCAGTAAATCTGTAATGCGATAAAAAAAGGCCTATGCTATAAAATATTCAAATTCAATAACAACAGTAAAGTTAAAAGAGTTCTCGTGTGTTCTTAAACTTACACGTTTCTTTTTAAAACATTGTGTATTTTCTCTCTCATGGTGTATTTTCTCTCCTCTGCCTTCAGAGCTGTTTTGAGATAATTAAACATTTTTAAAAAATACAAAAAGTAATTGAAAAAAGTCGCCTAAAAAGTCGCCGAGCATATCAATACACAAAAAGCATCACACAAAAATTCAGAAGAAGATACAGCTTTACTATTGCCGGTCTTTCTCGAGCACTGACTTTGATATAAAGAATAAAAGTAAGAAATAAAGTATCAACTTAACGCGCACAAAATAAAAATTATACATCATTGTCATCATAACCATCTGCATCTGTGTAGTTACTTTGTAAACATCTCGGTGTTGTTATAATAAAAACGTTTATGCGAAATTCTGCTTTTAAAAGCTACTAAAATAGCGTTCACTGCTGCTAAATGGTGTGAATCTCTATACCCAGCTTAACGTTATGCCTTGTTGAGGTAAATTATATCCAGTTTAACGTTATTCCTTGTTGAGGTAAACTATAACCAGCTTAACGTTATGCCTTGTTGAGGTAAATTATTGCATTTTTGTGACCAGACGCCACATGCCCTCTAACACCTAACCTGTCTAATATGTCTATTGAATTGCCTTGTGTGGTTATTAGGCTAGGGTCTTGTTGAAAGATGTCCTTCCTAGGTTATATGCAGTCGGTCCCATGGTCGTTGTCCAAGGAAAAAAAACGAAATTCGCGTACCTCATTTCTGCACAGAGGTGCCATAATCCGAGCCATAAAACGAGCTTTTAATGCATGAATTCTTCTATCTCTTCAATGGACAGCGTTTATGGGATCGTTATGGGTATACTGTCTTATGTGGCATGGTGATGTGTATATTGTCTCATCTTCTTAGAGTACCTTGCTCAAGGAAGAGCTCCGCCTACAAGTTCTTATTGGTTGATTTACCAAGTAAAACTAAGGGCTGGTCTAGTGTGATTGCGAGCACCCGTCCGCTGTCCTTTGTCCATTGTTGCTCTACTGTCTTTATGTGGCTTATTTGTGAGGGTACTGTCAACTCTCTCTGTAACAGACAGTTTCCGGTCCGTAGCTTTGTGTCCGTTATACGAAAGTCCGTGATAACGGTCTGTCAGTCATTTCTTTGTATTTCGTTCTTGTCAGGGATCGTATGTCCAGAATAACGAGGTTTCCGTAATATCGGATTGTCCGTAAGGCGAGAGTTGATTGTAACAAGGTTTTCGTCATAGTGTGGTGGTCCGCAAGACAAGAGTTGACTGTGTTGTTATTGAGGTTATTGTAATGTTTACAGATTATCGACCTCCGCCCGCTGACCCGTTCGTTGATGAGCCAGCATGGCCGGGTGGCTATCACGATGAATACGACTCATGTTAGTAAACCGAGTAAACTCAATTAAACAACTTTTCATAAACGCAAGGTAAAATTCCTTGTAATGGAACCTCTACAGGCCGCTATTTAAACGTTTTTTTTTTTAACTTACCCGATTGCAAACAACAATTGCACATTAAAAACATAATATCATTTTTAATAACCTCAGGGGCAGATTGGGTGGATATCCACCCCTCTTTGAGTAGACAAGTAAAAAGTCATTTCTCAACCTGTAAGCTAAACCTGAACCTGTTTTGTGTTTTTTTTTTCCTTCTAATACTGATTAAGTTTTTTATGCTACCTGGGGGTAAGCGGGCGAGTGCTAAATCCAACCCTGCCCTGACCCATGTCGAACGTTTAAGTCAAGGCACTTAGGTACTATGAACTAGCATTTGTATCAGAATGCAGTCTGTTAAACTCTGTTGACCTTTTGAAATTGATGCTTTTATGAGGTTCCACTACAATGGCGTTTCTTTAATGTTGGTAAATAAATAAAAGTGGTGAATCATGATAATGTAATGTTGCACAAACGTGAAGGTAAAGTCGTGTAGCCGACATTGATAACTTGTTATAACCACATGAAAAATGCACAGGTGCACATGTCTCGTTATCTTAGTATATCCGTCCATCGTGTCTCTTTCTAACTGTCCAATCATTGTGTTTGTCTTTCCAAGCGTCCATCTGACTGTCCATCTTATCTTTCTGCCTAATGTCTACCTTTCCGTTCGTTTAACTCTCCACATCCAGTTTTTCTGTTTGATTGTCTGTTTGAATGAATAACTATTACATCTTTCTAACACTCCCTCCTTTTGTATAACTGTCCGTCCGTCCGTTTATCAATCTTTTTTCTGTCTGTGTGTCTGTCTGTCTCTCTGTGAATCTCTCCTCTCCCACTCGCACTTTCTCTTTGTCCCGTCGTTTGCGAAATTCTATCAATAATCCAGAAAGAGACCTTTGCACTGTTCCTCTCCCCCCCAGGGCCACCCCCACAGTACACTGCTGAAGACCGCGCGTCCATTCCTGGGATCGAGGATGACTATGAGCCGCGCGACTCTCGACGACGCCCGATCAGCGGTAACATGCTGGAGCTTGAGCCAGATTACCGTAACGACCGTCTCCCTGATCTCCCACCGCGCATGCCCGAGCTTCACGGTAGCAGAGGCCTTATGAAGGAACCACGTAAGTTATATTCAGCGACTAATGAATAACCTATTTTGGTCGTGTGAATCAATAGTGTCCGCGCGGGAATAAACCATTTAACATAGTAATTGCCGCGCTGTGTAGGCCCTTCTCCATATTGGCCGCGTTGTATAGGCCCTTTTCCATATTGGCCGCGTTGTATAGGCCCTTTTCCATATTGGCCGCGTTGTATAGGCCCTTTTCCATATTGGCCGCGTTGTATAGGCCCTTTCCTATAATGGCCGCGTTGTATAGGCCCTTTCCTATAATGGCCGCGTTGTATAGGCCCTTTTCTATAATGGCCGCGCTTCATAGAACCGTCTCCATAATGGTCGCTCTTTATAGGCCCTTTTCCATAATGGCCGTGCTGTATAGGCCCCTTTTCCCTAATGGCCACGCTGTATAGGCCCTTTTCCATAATGACCACGCTGTATAGGCCCCTTTTCCATAATGGCCACGCTGTATAGGCCCTTTTCCCTAATGGCCACGCTGTATAGGCCCTTTTCCCTAATGGCCACGCTGTATAGGCCCCTTTTCCCTAATGACCACGCTGTATAGGCCCTTTTCCCTAATGACCACGCTGTATAGGCCCTTTTCCCTAATGACCACGCTGTATAGGCCCTTTTCCATAATGGCCGTGCTGTATAGGCCCTTTTCCCTAATGACCACGCTGTATAGGCCCTTTTCCCTAATGGCCACGTTGTATAGGCCCTTTTCCATAATGGCCGTGCTGTATAGGCCCTTTTCCCTAATGACCACGCTGTATAGGCCCTTTTCCCTAATGGCCACGCTGTATAGGCCCTTTTCCATAATGACCACGCTGTATAGGCCCTTTTCCATAATGACCACGCTGTATAGGCCCTTTTCCATAATGACCACGCTGTATAGGCCCTTTTCCATAATGACCACGCTGTATAGGCCCTTTTCCATAATGACCACGCTGTATAGGCCCTTTTCCATAATGACCACGCTGTATAGGCCCTTTTCCATAATGACCACGCTGTATAGGCCCTTTTCCCTAATGACCACGCTGTATAGGCCCTTTTCCCTAATGACCACGCTGTATAGGCCCTTTTCCCTAATGACCACGCTGTATAGGCCCTTTTCCCTAATGACCACGCTGTATAGGCCCTTTTCCATAATGACCACGCTGTATAGGCCCTTTTCCATAATGACCACGCTGTATAGGCCCTTTTCCCTAATGACCACGCTGTATAGGCCCTTTTCCCTAATGGCCACGCTGTATAGGCCCTTTTCCCTAATGGCCACGCTGTATAGGCCCCTTTTCCCTAATGGCCACGCTGTATAGGCCCTTTTCCATAATGACCACGCTGTATAGGCCCTTTTCCCTAATGACCACGCTGTATAGGCCCTTTTCCATAATGGCCGTGCTGTATAGGCCCCTTTTCCCTAATGACCACGCTGTATAGGCCCTTTTCCATAATGGCCGTGCTGTATAGGCCCCTTTTCCATAATGGCCGTGCTGTATAGGCCCCTTTTCCATAATGGCCACGCTGTATAGGCCCTTTTCCCTAATGACCACGCTGTATAGGCCCCTCTTCCATAATGGCCACGCTGTATAGGCCCTTTTCCCTAATGACCACGCTGTATAGGCCCTTTTCCATAATGGCCATGCTGTATAGGCCCTTTTCCATAATGGCCGGGCTGTATAGGCCCCTTTTCCATAATGGCCGGGCTGTATAGGCCCTTTTCCCTAATGACCACGCTGTATAGGCCCTTTTCCCTAATGACCACGCTGTATAGGCCCCTTTTCCATAATGGCCACGCTGTATAGGCCCCTTTTCCATAATGGCCACGCTGTATAGGCCCCTTTTCCATAATGGCCACGCTGTATAGGCCCCTTTTCCATAATGGCCACGCTGTATAGGCCCCTTTTCCATAATGGCCACGCTGTATAGGCCCCTTTTCCCTAATGACCACGCTGTATAGGCCCCTTTTCCATAATGGCCACGCTGTATAGGCCCCTTTTCCCTAATGGCCGGGCTGTATAGGCCCCTTTTCCCTAATGACCACGCTGTATAGGCCCTTTTCCATAATGACCACGCTTTATAGGCCCTTTTCCCTAATGACCACGCTGTATAGGCCCCTTTTCCCTAATGACCACGCTGTATAGGCCCTTTTCCCTAATGACCACGCTGTATAGGCCCCTTTTCCATAATGGCCGGGCTGTATAGGCCCCTTTTCCCTAATGACCACGCTGTATAGGCCCTTTTCCCTAATGACCACGCTGTATAGGCCCTTTTCCATAATGGCCACGCTGTATAGGCCCCTTTTCCATAATGGCCGGGCTGTATAGGCCCTTTTCCATAATGACCACGCTGTATAGGCCCCTTTTCCATAATGACCACGCTGTATAGGCCCTTTTCCCTAATGACCACGCTGTATAGGCCCCTTTTCCCTAATGACCACGCTGTGTAGGCCCTTTTCCATAATGGCCACGCTGTATAGGCCCCTTTTCCATAATGGCTGGGCTGTATAGGCCCTTTTCCATAATGACCACGCTGTATAGGCCCCTTTTCCATAATGACCACGCTGTATAGGCCCTTTTCCCTAATGACCACGCTGTATAGGCCCCTTTTCCCTAATGACCACGCTGTATAGGCCCTTTTCCCTAATGACCACGCTGTATAGGCCCTTTTCCATAATGGCCACGCTGTATAGGCCCCTTTTCCATAATGGCCGGGCTGTATAGGCCCTTTTCCATAATGACCACGCTGTATAGGCCCCTTTTCCATAATGACCACGCTGTATAGGCCCTTTTCCCTAATGACCACGCTGTATAGGCCCCTTTTCCCTAATGGCCACGCTGTATAGGCCCTTTTCCATAATGGCCGCGTGTTCATGGTGGCATTCGACGAATGACATATTTTATGGTTTTAATTAGCGAGTCGGCGGGCTCTTCTAAGCACGGCTTGGCAGTCGCCACCAAGCTATCGCGATTGTTAGTGATCCAATAATCTAAAAGAATAAAATAAATTGCATGTTATGAAGTTGACATAGCATTATACTTGTTATTTTTGACTCCATTACCATTGTCATCACCAAAATTATCTTTCGCAGTGTTATCACTATCGTCATCATCATTGTTATCATCATTATTACTCTGGCCTTAAAAATCATGATCTTATACCCGTCACCGTAATTATTATCATCATAATCATCATTCTGGTCGTCATTATCATCATCACCCTCATCATCATCCTCATCATAAGTCTTACCTGATCTCATACCTGTAGCCATTATCATCATTATCGTAAATCATCATTATCGCCATCATCATTATCATCAACCGTCATCATAATCGCCATTATCATCATCATCAACCGTCATCATCATTGCCATTATCAATATCATCATCATCAACTGTCATCATCATTATCATTATCATCATCATCAACCGTCATCATCATTGCCGTTATTATCATCATTATCATCATCAACCGTCATCATCATCGCCATTATCATAAGCATCATCATCATTGCCATTATCATCATCATTATAATTATTCTTACCTGATCTATACTTGTAACCATTATCATCATTATCGTCAATCATCATCATCGCCATCAATTATCATCATCATCAACCGTCATCATCATCATCCTTATCATTACTCTTACCTGATCTCATACCTGTAACCATTATCATCATTATCGTAAATCTTCATCATCGCCATCAATTATCATCATCATCATCAACCGTCATAATCATCGCCATTATCATTATCATCATCATCACCCGTAATCATCATGAACATTACTAATATACTAACCGAACTAATTGCTAACTAACCACATTAAAATTATCGCTTGACCTAAAACTGAACTTCGTTGAGCAGCTCAATATACCGCTAAACACGCACTGAAAAACACTGCACCTTGATCTTCACTGTACAACGGTCAATTTCATCTAATGACGTGCCGTCCGTGAATTTACTGGTTTAAACAAGCCAGAAATGTATAAATAAGTTGCGCTTTACTAATTTAGGAGGAATCTTACGTGTATTATTGCTAGATGAAACTGCACATGCTTAGTGTCCCGTTAGATCGTCACAAATAAGCACCGGAATAAACAAATAAATGCTATTCACTCCCGTAGTTAACGACAGCCCGCTGCCAGAACCGCCCTCGTTTTTACGAGACTTCGTAGAATCCGACGATGAATATGTCCCACCGTCGTCTCGATCTTTCACCGAACCGCGTACTCCGACCGGTCGCAGTAGACAGGTGACTAAACGCTGCCATGCCAAATAGTAAAAGTTCTTGTTGCGATGGCTTCCAGGGGGCTAACCGTTGAATGTTCTGAGCATGATATCTTCTAACCCTAAACACTATGTTTTTAGCGCTCCATATTTAAAATCCTAATGCGTGTTAAAAATGACCCATCTAGGAATCGAAGAAGTTTAACCTATAGGGCCGAGAGACTGAAAAATACTCTCCATTTCTCGACCGGGAATCGAACCCATTTTATCAGAAGTGAGAGTTCCCATACGCTGACGCCCTAACACGCTGGTCCTCCTGTAAAAGGAAAATCTGTTGCATGGAACTGATGGCCCCAGTTCTGCTTAGTACCCCGTTAAACACCCGCATTGCCAAGCTCTTAAAATTGTTTAATGTTTCCCGTTATATATGTCATCGTAAAAATCGCTAATATAATGCCCAGTAAACTTGCTTTTCCCAATAAAAAATAAATTCAACTTCGTATTTGAAAATATTTTGTCTAGCTTTATTCTAAAATAAACATGAAGCTGAATCACTTACCCTATCTAATACAGCGAATTTTGTAACTAACGTTTCAACCCTTTGGAGCACTCGCACAATACCGGGCTCATTATTTCTAACCTTTGGCATGTCTTTAGTTGCTATTGTTGTTAGTCATATTGTTTCCCCTTTTCTGTCCTGCATGTGCTTGAATATAAAAATAAATAAAGGTTTTACTACAAAAAAAAAATTACAAAGTCGACCCAGTTCCCTGATATTTTTTTAGGTGCAATAAACATTGTAGCGTGCAAACCCAATCCGTTTCTAGCCGAGGTTCTCTAATGTTTTTAATCTCCCAGCACTTTGAGAGCTTGCTGTAATAGATAAACTGCACTAGATAATCTGCACTAGCAAATAAGAGAATAAGCCAACCGTACGTAATCATCCAAAAATAAAATTACTGCACTCGGCTAATACGACACTCGTACTCATTCCTTCCACAGCCTTACGTCAATATCCACGGTCAACTGGTGCGGCCAGGTTCCCAAGGATCTGACCTCAACCGCAACGAGCCCGAACCCGAGCCGGAACCTCGCCGAGCGAGTCCCGGAGTTCCAGACGATAGAAATCACGAAGTCGGCTATGTCAGTAGCGGGTTCTTAGTGTGAGGCCTGTGCACTAGGCTAGTATCACGTGACCATGTGCGCACGTCGCCTGGCTCAGCACCTGGATAACTGTCAGGGGAGGGGATAGGTATTTTTTTTTACAGTTTTCATTCGACGAGTCAGGCGACGAGGTATCGGCTAATGCGATTGATTGACGGGCTCCACGTGACGTTCCTTGACAGACACATGGATTCTGACTTGTCGAGTACCTTCCATGAAAGGATCTGCAAGCCAATAGGAAGTGGAATGTACGATCACGTGAGCAGTGCTGTTTCGGCCGGTCAGTCAACAGCGCTACGCCAAGTAGTCTAGTTAGGATAATCACGGCTGTGTTTCGAATCAAAAGCGGACCGTTTTTTTTTACTAACACGCATACGAAACATTCCTTTATGAAGGGGACCGTTCAGATGCCCTGGGTTCCAAGAGTCCTCGCACTGCCGAGAGCGCTACGAACGAATGCTTGTTTCGACTTAACGCTAGGCCTATTATATGGAGCCTAGGAACGACGAGCCTCTGGTACCCAGGGAACTATAAAACCAATTCGATCAAAAGGAAAATATTATAACAAATGCAATAAGCGTGCACTAGGAAGCACCTGGTATCACTTTTCTTAGTAAAAGATAGCGTCCTTGCGTGCGAGTGTTCTCCCCCCAACAACTCCGCCCCCATCCACCCCCATCTTACATCTTGGGGAAGGTGGGAGGGGGGGTGGGGGAGGACTCCGGGGGAGGACTCCGGCCCACAAGGGTAAAAGGGCGGGGCTCGAAGAGAGGATGGACGACTTACCCTCACCTCCCTCCCTTGCCCCTCCTCTTCTGGTACCAGAAAATGCTGTTAATATTAGGTTAGATATATTAAAATTTTGTAAAAATGCACATGACAGTTAATAAATGTGTGTTGTTTGAAAATAACGTCAAAAGCACACACAATTAAGTGGGAAAGTTTCTCTGTTTGGAAACCCAGGCTTTCTAAATGGCCCGAATTCTGTGAACTTCCCAACAACCTCGCGACCAGGGTCCCTGAGTTTGCGGGGAGACCAAGAACCATCCAGCGTTTCTTTTTAATGTAATCAAGCGGCCTCTAACCACAGTGAACTATAAATCAAATATTTGAAACGCTTAATGCGAATGTCACAGACGTAAATAATCCCTATTTTAGCGTTGTGTTCAATCCTGTTTTCACAAGCATGGCATCTTGTGCGAAGTACTATTCGCAATTTTTAAAATTTGTAAAATATCTATTTTTAATACTTGCGTAATGGAATTAAATGAATTGTGTTTTGCGTTTCCTTTTTTATGTGTGTGTGTCGGTGGGGGGTAGTGACCCTATGCCCTGCAATTCTCAGTAATCTTAGATCCCATTTAGTGATCCGTCATCAAAAATGAATCAAGCGATTCCTATAGATGATCATAGCGGATCCAAGGAAAATCAGTGATCGTAAATATTTCACCCTTGTTGCGTTTTATAGTGCTAGAAATCCTATGATTTATCTGGTCATGATTCGGTGCGCTCCTTTCATATCCTAGACCCCTTACTGTTTTAATATGCGTGGCGCGTGATGACGTAGGAGATGTTACTGGTGGCTGATCTTAAATATTCAGACCGGGTCTAAAGATAGCTTGCAAGATGCTATGCCTTATATTTACATACTAATAATTAGTTTCTATTCAAGCTTTGTACATTTTGTTTGGTTCTTTTTGTAATTTTTTTTCTATTTCTTTGTATTTGTTTCGGTCAGGGGTGGGGTGGGGCTGGAGCTTAAGAAGTAGTCGGGGTAGACTGGGTCCCACTGTAGTTTTCAGACCTTTGCTGTAAAAAGGACATGGCAAACATGAGCGAAGACGAGAAATCCAGGCGAGAAGTCGCTATTGTTGGTGGTGGACTGGTAAGTTTTTATTTGTATCAATCTTGCCTTAATGCTCATAAACTTTTAGAAGCAGTTTTTTGATCGTTGACTGGAAAGAGAGCTCGGGATGTTGGTTGTTATGCAAGCTTGTTACACGTGCGATTTTCTTGCGCCGTTTTTCCCAGACAGCACTGTTCGTCTGATATATTTGTTTGAGAGCCCGTTTATTTTGAAGTGCCTAGTCGAAATAACACAACTGCATACCTGTCAACTCTCCCGCATTAGGCGGGAGTCTCAAGATTTTGTACCCCTTCTCACGCGTTGAGCACCAAATCTCCCGCTTTATAGCGATTTTTATCGCTTCCAAAAAATTATTCTATAGAAAATCGTTATTTTGCATATTTTCTATTAAAATATTTGAAACAGTAATTTCCTTGCAATTTATCTAACACCCTCATGATCTAAATGTGGATTTGATCACGAGAGCTTTCTATACGGCAAACGCCGGCAAGGTTAAACCCACCCCTCCCTCTAAAAAATGAATATACCCCACCCTCCTCCCAAAAATTCTCAAGCCTTGAGATTTTCGGAGGTTGACAGGTATGCAACTGACACTCCTTGCAAATAATCTGACTTTCATGTAATGTTTTTTACTGATCTTTATGTTTGTCCAGTCCAGAGGGAGAGTGGGTGGTTTGGATAGTTGGGTGTATCTCGGGGCTTAAAATGAGGATAATGGTAATTATTAGAAACATAATAAATAATTTCATAGTAATTAAGGGAGTGTTCATTATTTATGGCCAAGGGGGGGTCAGTTCCCACATGGGGGGGGCTAAACAAGTTTTGGGTAACTTGATGGGGAGGTCATAAAAGTTTCAATGTGGTTGAAGGGGGGGTCAAAAAAGTTTCATCCCTTAAAAGAAGAAAACTTTTTTTATTTATTGTTATTGAAATGAGTAATCAAAATGCAAGAAAAGCATGTTTCCTAGAGTTGCCAATAATTTAGGCTACATTTAGTGCTGTTGAGCCATGAACGCTTTCCCACAAATGACAAATTCAACAATATTTATTACTCGGTAGCAGTTCATTTAAGCTTGACCTATAGGATTAATAAAAAAACCCAAAATATATGCATTTGTAAAATATACTTAGAATGCAGTACGGCAGGTTATTAGATAATGTCAATGTGTAAAAAGTCTGACTCGGATACCTTTCCTTTGGACACCCCTGCAAGTACCAGATCTGGGAGATCAATCAGACCAAGGGCACAGGATGATTTTATCTTTTATTAGGACAGTCCCATGCAGTAAAATATAAAATTGTCCTGCGTGATATGGACTAATGATATGGTATGCAAAGTTAAATATAGTTATACATACTATATGTTTTACTGTTTCAAAACGCAACAAGATCACATTTGACTTATTACAATAAGAAATATTATTTCTTGGTTGTTTTTTAATGCATGATTTGTTTATATGTATCTATATTTCGTGTTATAGATGTAGTTTTGTGGATTTTTAAAGAGGAGGGGGGTAAAAAAAGGTTTTGGGTTTCTCCTGGGGGGTTTAACAAAGTTTTGATGTTTACAAAGGGGGGAGTTGTACAGAAAACGCAAGTGCAGTGGCGCTGAATACCGACCCCCCTCGGGCATAAATAATGAACACTCCCTAATCAAGCTAAAACAAACTTGTAAATAGCTGATACAAAATAAGCATTGAATGGGTATTTGAAATACCCATATGGTTAGCTATGAAGAAACTTGTTTCTTTTTCTTTACACTATAAATTATAATGATCATGCTTGTAGATCAGCCAATCAAGATGTAACTTTGGCAAAAGCCCATTAGGTGAATTATTAATCAGTTTATTAATGTGTTTATGTCTTTTGTTGATTCATAGGTTGGTGCTCTAAGTGCAGTGTTCTTTGCAAAGCGCGGTTACAAAGTGGACCTCTATGAATCAAGACAAGGTTATATCTGCCTATCATAGCTTGCTTAGCTAGTATCTCCTTTGGTTTTAGGGGAGTGTTTGTCAGAGTGAAGACTTTGACTGAATGAATTCATAAAGGCATTCACTATGATTCAACCCATTGACCCCTCTTAACCAGCCTGTATGAGAAGTCCCCACGAGCCAAAAAATCCATAAATGCAAAATATCCAGTTGATAGAAAAAACAAGATGGTAGCCACCTCCATGATATCAAGCCTCAAGTACCACGATGGGCAAACCCTTCAATCTTCATTCATCAGATGTACTCAGCCTGTTTCTAGCAGGCTTTAGGAGGTAAAGTGATGCAAAAATAACTGGGCATAAACAGCTGATTGTCTCATGTTTTAGATCCCAGAAAGCTGCAGTTTGTCAGTCTAAGGAGCATCAATTTGGCCCTTTCTGTCCGTGGCATCTCCGCTTTAGCAGCTGTTGGTTGTGAGCGACCTGTGAGTGATGTGGAACTCAGCTATTTACAGCTCTACTGTTTTGTTTTACTGTGGTGATAGTGGGATCCATGCTGCTAAAATAACCAAACATTAGTATTGTATTCTGAAAAATACAACCTACATATCTTATAAGAAACACTTGTTGAGAATTTAGATCCCAATCTAAATTGCAGCAGAAGAGCTGAAAAGTTGTCTCTAAGGGAGGAAGAAATGAGATATTTACCTAGCTGAATTTTGAATCTAAAGTCCTTTATGGATGGTCATTGTTGGACTACACACAACTGCTTTGGTGGGAATCTCTCAGCTCTCAAGAGATATTGTATATTTTGGTCATTAGCATAAAATGTGTTTGGTAGCTTTCAGAATCCACCATCTATTTTTTGAATTAATAGTTGTCCACCAGACAAACAGCTCTACTATGATATTACATGTATGTTGTTTCTTTGGTCTTTCAGATGGTGGAAAGTGGTATCCCCATGCACGCCCGCATGATTCACACTCTAAAAGGGTCCAAGTATGCAATACCTTATGGCAAAAAAGGGCAGGTATGTATGTGCACTTACCAGGCATGTACACAGGGGGGTGCCAGGCTGCACGAGCACTCCAACTTGGTGGCCAAAAAGTGGGTCATTCCTTATAAGGGAATCTTCAAATACTATGCTTTTTCCATATGATGACTGCGCATCCCCCCTCAGCCAATCCTGGGTACGCGCCTGCATGCAACCTCCCCCCCCTCTATACCCCTTGTCCCCTATGCCATGTGAGCATGTCCAAGCAGGCAACATCCATGCATGATATTTGCATTTTATATTGAATAGTCCCCTTGCATTGAGCAGGAAAAAAAGTGATAAACACTTACTCTTATTATAAGCAATCGCAGTGCTTACAGATTTCTTAGTCCTGTAACCAACCTTAGATTTTTTTTTACTTTTAAAAAAACAGGTTGGCAGGCTTTAGGGAACATTAGTAATGGTTCCACCTTTGCTTTGAGCTCTTTGTTTACATGTCTGTGTTTCTCTTATTGCTTTGTATAAGCATCGTACTAACACACGATAACTTGCATTATTAGTACATCATGTCTGTCGAGAGACGTAAGATGAATGAACATCTCCTGACAGGTAAAATTGTTACAAGTCTGTAAGATAATAGACCCAACTTAATTAATATTCTGTTCAGAAGCGGAATCAAAATTTTATAAAGGGGGGGGGGGTGGTTACATGGTTGGGGCATGAGTTTAGACGGGGCATGAGTTTAGACCCTATTTGTTTTTTTTATATGGACAAAAAGACATGACATTTTACTTTTGACTCAAAAAGGGTGGATGGATATCCACCCAATCCCACCGCCCCAATCTTGCATCCACCCTTGATGTTTTGAGTACAAAGCTTTCTGGAAACACAGGATGTGATTGAACAATACATCAGCCTAGATAACATAACCAGAATCCACATCTATGTTTAATAAATGAGGACATTTGGGCCCTTGGCCACATCTTGATTATAGGCTATTTCGAATTCGTTCAACTGTTATCATTATGTAGTCGCTGAAAGTCACCCCAACGTCACCCTTCACTTTGGGCACAAGCTGAAAAAGGTTGATGTGGAGAAGGCTCACATGACCTACAAAACAAGGTGAGCCTTCCATGCCCATCAGGGCTATGGGACTTAGTAACACCACCACACACATCAGGGCTAAGGAGTTCAGTAACCCCCACCACACACATCAGGGCTAAGGAATTTAGTTACCCCCACCACACCCATCAGGGCTAAGGAACTTAGTTACCCCCACCACACCCATCAGGGCTAAGAGACTCAGTAACCCCCACCACACTCAATAGGGCTAAGATACTTAGTCGCCGCTGCCACACCCATCAGGGCCAAGGGACTTAGTCGCCCCTGCCACACCCACAAGTGCTAAGGGCTCAGTAACCCCAACTACACCCATCATTGTTGCTCAAACCCTTAAGAATCTTTTATTGCTGGCCAAGAGAAAAAAACAATGAGCTTGCTGCTCAAATGTTAAAACTAAAATGCTAAAAGCATGGAGCTTGTATGCTGACAAGAACCCATCAGAAAAGGGGAAGTTTACTCTGATTTCATTAGTATGACTGCTTACTCTGTGACCTTCGGTTCCTATGTTTCAGCTCTGCTGGTGAAGTGGTGGATGTTGATGCAGATCTTTTAGTTGGTTGTGATGGAGCATACTCTGCTGTCAGAAAAGAGATCATGCGAAGACCACGGTAAATATTTCATTCTCAAACAGTCTTTTCTGTTTCTTTTTACCCCATCTACTCCCTGCTTCCAAGTATATCATACGTCTTTCTATTGTCCATTTAACACAAAATCTACAGAAATGCTTGAAAAGTACTCCCCTATTCAGGGCTAAACAGTTTCTCCCCACTCTGCTTATCTATGTTACCCTCTCCCCACTCTGCATATCTATGTTACCCTATCTCTCCCTTGGTCAGGTTTGACTACAGTCAAGAGTACATCCCACATGGATACAAAGAGATTTGTCTGCCACCTGATGCTAACGGCAAGGTGAGCTGTTGTGATCCCCTGCGTCTCTTCATCCTCCCCCTTGGCTGTGTAATGAAAGAAAAATGGGGGGAGCATGTATGCACCCTTCCATCCCATTGGGTCCCCACATTTTTAGTAAAATCCAAACCCTGCTACCTGTGACTCTCCATTTTAATTGCAAGCTGAAGAAAGTATTCAATAATTCACAATTCAAAATGCTCATTCATACTTCTGCACTAATGAATGTATGTGACCCTATTCCCTACTTTATGATTTTGCCCATATCTTTTGGGTTTTTTTTTGCACTGGTCTATCTTCAAGTTGTTTATATCACTTTTTCAGCACATCATGGAGCTAAACTACCTTCACATATGGCCCCGCAACACATTCATGATGATTGCATTACCAAACCAGGTACATCACTGACAAACTCTTAGCCCCCAAAAGACAGCTGCAAAAACCAAGTCGCAAAGAATTTATTCCTTAAGCCAGTGGACCTGCCTTCAATGCAGGATACGTTCAGCTTAGGATTTTCCATAAAAAAAAATGAAAATTAAAATAAAAGTGTTTGCAATTGTATGGGGTTTCCTACAGATTATCACATCATGACGGACAGATCTCAAAGTTTGTCAATTTTTCTAGATGCATGTGTGCAATTAGTTTTGATTATTTTTGGACATGATAATGTCATTTTATTTAAATACTGATTATTTCTTTCTATTTTGATGTTCTAGGATGGTACATTCACTTGTACTCTGTTTGCACCATTTGATACATTTGATGAAATAAAAACAAATGTAAGTAGGTATTTAAAGCTCCTCTAACCTTTTTTAATTAATTAACTCAAGAAAGCTTCATGGATGAGAAAATATATGCCTAGGCATTTGGGTATTACTAGTCTAATTTAAAGTTCATTTCTAGGTGTTGGTCCTTAAACTTGTGCATGCAGTAAAAGTTCCCCCACATACATGACATTCAGTAATATAACTCTGACACCACTATGTCGATCCCTTACATGAGGAATCACCTTAAATTTTTGATGCCCTTCTTTTTTAGGATGATGTCCTAAACTTTTTCAACAAGGAGTTTCTGGATTTCATACCATTGATTGGCGAGTAAGTGTTCAACATTTTCATTAAAAAAAGGCCAAGTTGTTGACAATGATTGGACCCATCTGATGTTATTGGGATTGCTTCCAAACATTGTTACATAGTTAACTATTTTCTAGTAACCAAAACGTTTTGTTAGCAGAATTTGTTTGCTGATTGATACATTAGATAAGAGTATTTAGATGATGTTATAGAAGTTAAAATAGGGACTTGAAAAGATCCCCATAATTTGATAATTAAACTGTTTTTTTAATTTCCATGATAAACAAACATTTGACTATCCCTAATGTATTTTGTCATGTCTAACAATGCTATGTTGCTTGTAATGATTTGAGTTATGGCTGTAATAGTAACAGGACTACAGGCTACGACAAGATCACATTCAGACTAATTTATTCAAATCACATCGCAGGCTTACAGGGTTGCTTGTTAGTCACGTGATGGCGTGACTACCATATAAGGACTACTCATAACATCCCCCTCTCAAGTTAAGCTATACAATAATTAATAATCTATGAATAATCATAATTAATCAATAGCATAATAAGGATAAGATATGATGTGCTATGAGTCCATGATATAGTCCTTGTGCCAGACTGGTGCAGATTTGGCACGGCTAGATCTACGTGGCTCTTCTGGAGTGATTACTACATTTTCACTTTCGAAGGTGCTATCTAGCATATCATCCTTACTGACATACAGTGGTGGTTCCCTAGATGCATTAAGTGCGCGCCTATTTCTGCGATACTCCCTCCCAGTTTGATCTGTTATCACATAGGACCTGGGAGTGTTGTGAACTCCACTGACACAACCAGGACTGTAATTCTTCTCCCCAGGTTTCTGAAACCTTATCATATCCCCCTCCTTCGATGGGGGTATGGGCTTTGATCCCTTATCATAGTACTCTTTTGTTTTCAATTGCCGATCCTGTAGCTGTATGCGGATGTCATCATGCACAGTGGGGAGAAGTGCTCTAGGGTGCATGGGGAGGGTTGTACGTACCTGACGACTGAAAAGCATCTGGTTAGGAGAGTATGGAAAATTACTTACCTGAGTGTTGCGATAGACCATTAGACCTTCATGTAGATTGCATCCCTTACCTAGGATTCCCTTTACAATCCCTACTGCTTTCTCTGCCAGGCCATTGGACTGGCTGTATAAAGGATTAGTAGGAATAACTCTAAATCCACATCGACTGGCGTATTCGTGCATTTCTTCTGCATTAAAAGGGTTGTTATCAGCTGTGAGCGTTTCAGGGTATCCATGTCTAGAAAAAATTTCGGTCAGCGCCTTGATAACATGTCCAGCTTTTTTCCCACTCATGTTCACTGCTTCTATATACTTGGAATAGTAGTCAATGACCACTAGGTAGAGCTTCCCTTGATACTCACCAATGTCTGATGCAATGTGTTGCCATGGCAACAGTGGTACCTCCCTGAGCTGCATTGGCTCTTTCTGCTGTTTTCTCTGTAAACTTAAACACTTGTCACATTTTGTTATCATTTCGGAGATGTCGGCACTAAGACCCGGCCAGTATACCGCGGCCCGTGCTCTAGCCTTACTTTTCTCTATACCAAAATGGCCCTTGTGTATTTGTTGGAGAATTTGCGGTCTCCATGTGACTGGAATAACTATTCGCTGGTCCTTCATGACAAGCCCATCTAACAGGTGTAGGTCATGATGCACATTCCAGTAGGGTCTAAGTTGCACTGGAACACTTTGTCTGTTTTGCGGCCACCCTTCCCTTATATACTTACCAAGAAGTAACATGTCTTGGTCCTTGCCTGTTATTTCTTGGAGCTGTGAGAGCTTCGTGTCTGAGACAGGCAGGTCTGTCATAATACAATGGACCATGTGCTCCATTTCGTCATGCATGTCATTAGTCTGGGTTTGGGCTTCTGTGTCATATGCTCTGGATAAGGTGTCGGCTATGTATAGGTACTTGCCTGGCACGTAACGGACAGAAGTGTGGTATTTTTGGAGTCTCAGCCTCATTCGCTGTAGACGGGGAGGCACTTTGTGCAGCGGTTTCCTAAAGATGGACTCTAAAGGTTTATGGTCAGTCATAACATCAATATCTGCCCCATAGGTATACATATTGAATCTCTCGCATCCAAATACAATTGCCAGCAACTCCTTCTCTATTTGTGCATAGTTTTGCTCTGCACTAGTCAGGGCCCTGGAGGCATATGCTACAGGTTGACCATTCTGGAGCAAACAGGCTCCAAGTCCACTCTTTGAGGCGTCAACCTGCAAGGTGGTAGGTAAGTGTATATCATAGAATCTAAGTACTGGTTTGCTTGTGAGTGCTGTCTTTAGCTTAGCTAATGCTGCATCATGCTCTGGGTGCCAGGCCCAGGCTGCCTCCTTCCTCAGTAGCATTCTCAATGGGGCAGTCAATTCAGCCATGCTGGTTATGTACTTTGATAAATAGTTGATCATTCCCAGCAATCTCTGTAAATCCTTTTTGCACTGTGGGACAGGCATCTTCAAAATGGCTGATACTTTAGCAGGATCTGGTGTGAACCCGTTATTACTGACCACCTCCCCCATATAGCTTACCTTGTCTAGCCGGTACTGTATCTTGGATTTGTTGAATCTGATGTTGCGTTCCCTGGCTCTCTCAAGCACCTTGTGTAGGGCTCTGTCATGCTCGGCTGTCGTTTTTCCTGCAATAATAATGTCATCATAAACAGGAAGCACACCTTCTATGTCACCAAAATGCTCCTATACCATTTTTTGTGCCACTTCACTAGCACATGAAATTCCAAATGGCATTCTACAAAACCGGAACCTACCAAAGGGCGTGTTAAATGTGCAGAGTAATGATGCTGCATCACTCAGCTTCTTATGCCAATAGCAACTGGACATATCTACAACTGTAAATACCGTACACCCATTAAGGGTGCTTGATATTTTCTCGATTGAAGGCGGTTTATAATCTTCCCTTACAATGGCTTCATTTAAATCAGGGGTCTAGGCATAGTCTAAGGGATTTATCTTTCTTCTCCACAATAACAAGGTTACTCACCCATTCAACTGGCTCGTTGACCTTTTTGATTACCTCCCGTTGCTCAAGGTCATTGATGGTGGTTTTTAACTGCTCTATCAAACGCAGTGGAACATTTCGTTGGTGCTGAATTGTAGGTCTTGCGCCCTCTTTGAGGCAGATATCATACTCACCCTCAACACATCCCAGACCTGTGAAAACATCCTCAAACTGATCCAGGAGGTTGCGTGGCTGCTCTAGCGCATCTATGCTAAGACCTTGCGCTCGCGCACCACCACTAAATGTGATTAAACCTAACTTCAGACACGTTTCTACGCCTAAAATGGGTCTAACATTGTGCTCTACTATATAATACTCAACTGCGATTGGGCTCTCTTGCCCTTGGACAAGTGTGTCTATATAGCATTTGCCTACAGTTTTTAGGGGGTTTCCTCCGAAAGCTCGTAGTTTGAGTGCTGTTTGTTCGATCGTGCAGTCAAGTTCTTTCGCAACCGCTTCCGGGATCACGTTACATTCTGCGCCGCTGTCTAATTTGAAAGTCACGTTCTTCCCATTCAAACTCAGGCACTGTTCCACACACTTTATCTTGTTGCTACTTTTGATCTCTTCGATGTAAAGGCTCTCGATTTCTTTGTACAGGTTGTTTACATACATACATACATAAACTTTATTTAAGTGTCAAAAGTGTTTAGCTAAAAAAGCTAATTGTGGACACTATAAAAAATAAATAATCAGATAATTAGTAAATAATATGATTTAGAATCTAATCTAGCTATATTTAAAATATTAAAAATATTATAGAAAACTAAACGTATTATACATATTAATATAATATATTATATACACACAAACACTATATAGACGAACTATCACAGGCGTAGATACAAGTAAACAGACATGTGTATACAAATAGACACAAGAACAAACAAACAAACAAACTAGCAACATATAAATAAATAACAAAACAAATTAATATAAAAATATGGGTCTTGCTGCTCTTGTAACTCGACCTCGCGGATAGCTCTAGAAGCACCACGCTGTTGTTGATGTGCTTGCGGTTGGGGGAGTTTCCTCGTGCAACAGCGGACGAAGTGATTTTTTCTCCTTGCACCGATGGCAGGTTGCGTTGTATGCTGTGCAATTCCCCCGATCGTGTTGCAGCCCACAAAATCTGCATTTGAAGCTCTGTCCCTTGTTCTGATTCTGTGTCGGAGCTCTTGCGTTTAGCGAATCAATTTCCTTGATTTCCTGTGACTGCTCTGGCCTCGTGATCAACTTCGATTGCTCAATCGCCTGCTCTGAAGCTCGGCACAGATTTATGGCTGTCGTGAGGGTTAAATCCGGTTCACGGAGGAGTTGCTCCCTCAGCGTAGGGCTGTTGGTTCCAATAACGATTTGATCACGTATGAGCGAGTCCTTTATTACACCAAAGTCGCACAGCGCGGCCTTGCGTCTCAACTCGGTTAGAAATGTATCGAACTGCCGTTACCCTTGAGTGGTTTTTCGGAAAATGTACCTCTCATAGGTTACATTCGTGCGCGGCATACAATAATCCTTTAGGACCTTCAGGGTGTCTTTGACCTTTCTCTCTGCTATCGCCTCTGGTATTCCTGGTAGCGTCTTTAAAACTCTTCGGGCTTTCAGCCCCACTATACTGTAAAGTGTGGCCACTTGGACCTTCTCCTCCTTTGTTGTTAGCCCACTCGATATCTCGTACAGCTCCCAGCTCTCTTCAAACTCTCTCCATGCTTCCGCTAAATTCCGACTATCCATGTCTAGTTCTGGCGGTGGCTTGATTTTCTCCATATCTATGATTATTGTCGCCCTGGACCTCCGACTCCTGGTACCATGTAATAATTTGAGTTATGGCTGTAATAGTAACAGGACTACAGGCTACGACAAGATCACATTCAGACTAATTTATTCAAATCACATGGCAGGCTTACAGGGTTGCTTGTTAGTCAAGTGATGGCGTGACTACCATATAAGGACTACTCATAACATTGCTGACTTATTTTTGTTTTCAAAGGGAGAAGCTACTCTCTGACTGGTTTACAAACCCTGTAGGAGCAATGGTATCTGTCAAGGTAGGAACATGGTAACTAAAACTGTCTGTGTCAGACAGCATTTATTTTTTTTTTATTGGCTTATCCAAATTGGTTTATGATATAATTAATTCCCCAACTGTGACAACAACAACAAAATCCAAGAGACACTGCTTGTATGTTTGGCTAAGAGAGAAGTTTCTTTGCCTCAATGAAAACGAAAATTTCTCTGCCACCAAACTCCCCCTCCCCCCCCCCCCAAAAAAAAAAACGAAAAAAACAATTGGCACCTTTAAGGTGGAACTGCTCTAAGAAGGGGAAAAACTTTAATTTTAAGTGGTAATCTTGAGATTTCTTAGAATCATTTGTCTTCTATATTTGGATAAAACAACAACAAACCTGTGGCTTACGAAGGCTCTTTTTGACTAGCAAAATGCTTTTGATGTAGCTAGCTCAACCAAACATTTTTTTTATGTAAGCAAAGTTTTCAGAACAACTCGCCAATATAGACAGGCTCATCACATACTAAGTGCCAGAGGCTGTGTGACTGTATTTCTGCTCTGTTAAGCATTGCTGATGCTGCCGACTGTATTTAAAAAAATATTGATAAGACTTTTACAACTTATTTTTACATGTTCAGGCACAGTAAGTTTATGATTTTTTATTTGATGTTTGCCCTGAACAGTCTGATTCATTTTCATTTCTCCTTACAGTGCAAGCCTTACCATGCCCTGAACAGTCTGATTCATTTTCATTTCTTCTTACAGTGCAAGCCCTACCATGCCCTGAACAGTCTGATTCATTTTCATTTCTGCTTACAGTGCAAGCCCTACCATGCCCTGAACAGTCTGATTCATTTTCATTTCTCCTTACAGTGCAAGCCCTACCATGCCCTGAACAGTCTGATTCATTTTCATTTCTTCTTACAGTGCAAGCCCTACCATGCCCTGAACAGTCTGATTCATTTTCATTTCTTCTTACAGTGCAAGCCCGCTACCATGCCCTGAACAGTCTGATTCATTTTCATTTCTCCTTACAGTGCAAGCCCTACCATGCCCTGAACAGTCTGATTCATTTTCATTTCTCCTTACAGTGCAAGCCCTACCATGCCCTGAACAGTCTGATTCATTTTCATTTCTCCTTACAGTGCAATCCCTACCATGCCCTGAACAGTCTGATTCATTTTCATTTCTCCTTACAATGCAAGCCCTACCATGCCCTGAACAGTCTGATTCATTTTCATTTCTCCTTACAGTGCAAGCCCTACCATGCCCTGAACAGTCTGATTCATTTTCATTTCTCCTTACAGTGCAAGCCCTACCATGTGGCTGACAAAGTGGTGATACTTGGCGATGCTGCGCATGCTATGGTGCCCTTTTATGGACAAGGAATGAACTGTGTAAGTAGTGTCTGTCAGACGCCGTTCTGTAATCAAAATACCAAGTGCAAGAAAGTATCCATTTCCATCAGCTTATTTGCGAGGCTATTGCAGTATTGAATTGGGTAAAAAAAAGGTTTTAGATGTTTTTTTTTTCTATGGTTAGATTCTTCACAAAATGTTTCATTCAATATTCAAAGAAAACAATAATTGACTAGGGCAAGAGGGGCCAAAATCATGAAAATGTGCATTTCTGCCTCAGTATCAAATTTGCATTTCAGCCATTGTACAAAATATTGGCTTTGCAGTGCTCATGTGCAAGTTTTTACATCATGTCATTGTTAGGTTGCCCTGGTAGCGTTCATCACCCTATAAATGTGTCCTCTTAAGCATCTTGTCCCATCTAACACAAAGACTTTTGTATTGTTTTTAGGGCTTTGAAGACTGTCTTGTGTTAAATGAGATACTAGATAAGCACAATGACAACTTGGGTAAGTGTTTTAAGACAATAAGTGTAACAAGTCTGAGGAAGTAAGTTCATCCTTATCTCATCTCAGGCTATCTCAATTCAGACTTGCTTTCTCTAGGTGCTGCTTTAGAGGAATACTCCATGGTGCGTAACCCTGATGCTGAGGCCATGTGTGATCTTGCCATGTACAACTATATAGAGGTAAGTATAATGTTGATGATGATTAAACAAGGACCCGCACTATAAAAGGGCCTGGACCAGGTCCACGAAAGGCTCAGTTGTCAGTAAACTGCCATGCGGTGCAGAGCTCCGGAGTTCAGTCAAGCGTGTCTTGTTTGCTCACAAGGAGCGAAACCCAAAATCAACTTTTGAAGCACTTTTCCTTTCGTCTGCTCGGTTTGTTTTCCCTAAACATAACTAAAATATCTTACCACCGACGCAATGTTACAGCGTGTTGTCATCTTGAAGTTTGAATTTTATTCAGCTGAAAGGGGGCTGAGCTAAGCCCTTTAATGGTGCGGCTCCTTGTTTAACATGCTGTTTTTGAACAATTTAAAAAGTGGGAAGGACAATGACAATGGTGGTGATGATGATGACGATGACGACAACGGCGATGACAATATTATTGTTGTTGTTGTTGTCGTTAAATCAATACAGTTGTTAAGTCATTATTTACGTTCGTCTGGTTCCAGATGCGTTCCTCTGTCAACTCTACTCTATTTCTGGTCAAGAAATATTTCTTCAGTTTTCTCCATTGGTTGATGCCAAAAACAGTTATTCCACTTTACACAATGGTATGTTGCTTGGTTAGAATATTTCTATTCTTAAAATAGGAACTGAGTTTGATGCATGCTTTGCTTACAGGTGACATTCTCACGAATTCCCTATCATACTGTGATAAAGAGATCAAAGTTACAAGATAATGTAAGTGGAACTTGGTCGTCAATAGCATTTTTTTTCTAAAATTTTTGGAGGAATGACCAGTATAAAAGACACTAACCTTAAACTATTATTTACTGTATTTAATGTACTATTAATCTCATCTCCTTTCTTGTAGATACTACACCGTACTTTGTCGACCTTGCTGTTTGCTGCTAGCATAGCAGGGCTTTGGCAGTGCTCGAGACTCTTGGATGTTAAACTCCTCAACCGAACATGGCTGCCTTTCTGATATGCCTTCAGTGTAGATATAGTGTCCCAAACAGGTGAAGCCTGTATAAAAGCGACATAGCAACAACGTCCACAGATCTGTAGAACCTGAGAACGAGGCGACGGTTTAGGAATGGGGCTATTTTCTCCGGGGTTGGACGACATACACAGCATCTGTTCATCATAGAAAATAGTCTCGAGTTATTTGCAGTTTTTATTTGATAAAATAGATCGATGTTTTAGTTGAGGGTGTACTATGGGTATGTTAACCTTGCAGCACAAACTGATTTGTAAGAACAATTTTACGTGATTTTTTAGAAGAAAAAAGGCCCTGTTACAATGAGACGCACGTTACCGTGGCCACCTTGATAATTTGAGAGCTAGAGGATTGCGAGGAACGTTCTAGCTGATTTTCATAAACATAACTTTACTAATCCATTCCGTAAAAGAAGAGAAAAATATCGACAGAGCAATCCCTGGCATATCGACATTCCATAAAAAAAACATTTAACAAGCCAGTTATCCGCAAATACGAATAAATATTGAGCAAAAAATCCAAACATTAACCTGCTAAGAAAATACCCCCTTTCTGTCAGACATTTTTATTTAATTGAATGGTCGGTGCTTTACAGAGAACATCCTACAGTTTTAGGAGGGGGCGTGAGGGGGTGCGAAAACCGCACAAAAACCGTCAAAATAAGTCAATAACCGTAAACCGCGCAGTCTAGAGAAAACCGCAAACCGCGAAATAAAATATCAAAAACCGCGCCAGATTTGAGACAAAACCACATCACCGCAAACCTTACGCCCCCTCTCTTTTAGCTTTAATTCGTAACACGGACATCTTAACTGCTTCATCGCTACAATTTTTTTTAGTTTTTTTTTCTGTCTTCTGAACGTTTCGACTTCCTTTCTTTGTTTCTACTTTCCGTTGTTAATATAAGTAAACAGAAAGTTCTACAAGTGGGATGTTACAGACCCACTTCCACTCCAGACAAATATACGCGTTGGTTGTCAATAAAGTAGATTTGTGTGTGTGGCTTTTTTTTTTTTTTTTGGTCAGGAGAAAATTCAAAAATAGGGAAACTTGTATATATAAATTTTGAATAAATTTGAGTGTTTCTGTGATATTTGTTTTCTTCCCTTGCCCTCCCCTCCCCTCCCTCCCCCCCTCTCAGGGACTCCGTTTCTTCCTAAGTGCAGACTTCCATAACAAAAACAAACACTCGTCCCACGCGAAAAAAAATAAAACCTTCCATTTACTTAACCACGCAATAACCCCCTTTTTCTGGCGTTCTAACGTCAGACTGCAAAATTACTGCTTGAATAACTTGCTTGAATTTCCGTATTTGTGGTTTGTTTTGAATTGTCTTTCCCGCCTCTTGTGTAAACTTTATTCTGCTTCCTGTTCGCAAGCTTTTCCTTGTTTCTTTGGGGTTACTTTTTGTCCTATTGTTCTTCGTTTTTATAAGAAAATAATGCCAAAAAAATTAGTTATTATGTTTCCTATAAATACCATACCACTTTTAAATGCGTTTCGCTGAAAAAATGTCGATTTGTTTTGATTTCGAATTGAGCAACAAAAAAGCGCGCCATATTCCGTGAAAAACTTGATCGATGTATCAATTCTCACTAGCGACGGCTCGATATAATTGACATCGTCATAGCAACAGGGCGTCGCGTCATCGATTTTCTCACGACCGTCATCCTTTCAACGGTTTTCTTCGGCCATATTTCGTTCGAATTTTGAATTTTTTAAAGCGGGTAAAGCGATCTGGTAGCGGAAGGCATCCCTTGGCTTGGAAAAGCAATTCTTCGACTTCTGGAGGGGCTCTGGGTTGAATAATTGATGCGAGAACGGGCAGGAAACTTGGAATATTGCGAGGGGAGCGGTTCGTTTTATTCAACTGCAACGTGATTGCTGAATCAGCGCGCGAGTTTTGTTTTTTTGTGCGAAGAAAAATTTTCCTGGCTTGTCAAGTTTGCCGGAACACGCATTGATTTGGGCCACAGCTCCACACAGATAACCAAGGAATGGATTTACGCGATTTGTAATGTCAGTGGAAGGGATAGCGAGATTTGCCATGCGCCGGTAAGTAAGGATTGATATGAAAAGTTTATATCTTCACAACAACCTTCGCTTTGTGATTGATCGTTCCTTTTGGCGCGCGAATAGAAGGCCAAGTTTTCCCCGCTTGATCGCCTAATAATACCAGAAACTAAACTGATATTATACCTTGATCTTCTGAACTGCTTCTTGGTGGGTTTGGTTTCTGTTTAGACTGTGTGGATGCAGAGAAAATTGAACGCGAAATCTGTCAAAACATCGTGCGGTTTATTTTTCCTGAAATGTTAATGAGCAAGTGAATGTCAGAGCGACCCGAGAAATCGCATTGTCTGCCTTGTTTGCAAAGTTTCTACTCTTATAATTCATTCTTGTTAAAGGGTTTCAAGACAAACTTCTTGATAGAAGCGTGAAATTAGGAATCAATCGTCAAAGTTTTAGTCTTGGGCAATCGTTTTCTAGCACGGAGCTTGGATTTCGATTTCATGGCAATCCGTCCAAAATGGTGGCTTCCCAAATAACGTTCGATCATGTATTCTAGAATCCTTTTAGCGTTCTAAAAGTATAAAATTTTCTCTTCTATAGAAGGTTTACCTATGTGTGGTATCTCCTTCAACGTTGGAAATCCCTCCAAATTGGTTTTATCCTGCGATCGCTTGGTTTATCTTGGCTACAAACTCGTGTGCTTGCTGTCGAAATTAAATTCAACTTTTCGGTTCTATTTTTTAAGTTTTTTTGTTTGAACGCAATATCCGCGATCTACTTACTGAATGGACATTATATAGTCAGAAGCCGCCAGTTTATAATACGTTTGTATATTCTACAGAGAAACTTAACACAATCCGTGACATTTCTTGCGTAATTTGCTCACGGTTGCAGAAACCACGGCCATACAATCGTGCTCGCTTCCTTTTAATGCATGTAATCAGTACGATTTTTCTCAGAGAAATTCACGAATAGCACGTTTTTAAATCTCACTAGCCTTAGATGTTTGTATATAATCTAAATTTACTAAAACAGTCTATAGATCAAATAAATCCATCCGCGGTGCCAATGGTACAGCTAAAATTTCATTCATTCTTCGATATTTTCGTCCCCCGTTTGTTCCATATTCATGTAGTATATTTATTGAGTTTGTGGTCTAGAGAAGCGTATATAATGTTGATTAGCTAGAACTGTGGCCTTATTGGCTTTAGCTGATCAATTTTTAGATCAAATGCAGCTTAGCATCGGGCGAAATTCCCTGCCTATATTCTTGTTTAGTGTGTCCATTTCAAGTTGAGTATCCTGTCGTTTTCAGCGGTTAACTGTGAGCTCCTTGTCATAGACGCGTTTAAAATGTTCATAAGATTTCTGATCACTTGTTCTAATCAAAATCGTTGGTAATTCTTGCATGCCAGCTTGTGAAAAGACATTAAAATTTATCAAATTCATGACGTTGAACCAAAAATCCAAGTGGGAATGAGGCACTTTGAGCACCAAGTGGATTCAAAGGTAAACTCGAATTAACTTTGCGAAAATGCGAATAGTACCCACATTTCTCTAGTCGAGTTAGTATTATCTCTTTTTGTTTCACTCTACCGTGTGGAAACCTTCTGTAATCTCAATATTTACTGAAACCATATGTCAAAAATAATTAAAAAAGACTGAACTTGCAGTCGAATTATAAAAAGAATATTATTAATTTCCTCACTTCCTTTATATCAACCTGAATTTCCTGTCTAGACTGTCTAATGAATTATGATTTAACTAACATACATTCTTTTTATAATGTATTTTCTAAAGTATTGATGGATAATTGGCAAGCTTAAATTGCTAAAAATTTTTTTTTAATTCCATGTATATCAAATAGACTATATTAAGAAAACAGTCCCATAAATATTTTTTAATACTTAGTGATTCTTCCTTTCTGCCTATGTCAAGGTCATCACGATTGTAGCCTATTTTGTTTTGATTGATATATTTAGAAAAAAGTTTATTATAACTGTGTAGGACTCATAAATACCATAATTAACCAACCCTCTAGATTTTAATAACTGTTGAGTTTATGAAGGTTGCAGACACCACATATGGGTCAGACATATTATGAATGGTATTTTTAGCAGAATTTAAGTAGCCCCCTGGCCAGCTAATTTATAGCGGAATATATTGAGCATTTATGCGCAACCTTCTGCTGTAGTAAATAGGGTCTTGATCTTAATAGAAATTTAGACTGTCTGCACTGACAGTTTTAAAGTGTTTCCAAGAAAAAAATTCCATTTGGTTTCCTTTAGGTAAAAAATGTGATGGTGAACAACTGTTCAATAACACTTTCTTGCAATTTTAAAGATTGCAGATCCTTTTCAGTATTCTATTTTTATAATAGAATGTTTATTTTTGAAGTCTTTGATATGAGATACTTTAGAAACCTGAATAAATATTCATCACTATTTCAACAATTAAATATGAGTTGTAGTTCGAATGATTCCAGTTATTGGACTTTTTAACCTTTTTTTATTTCTTTTTGCAATTTTTTTTTACCATATTTTATACGCTACTCTGTGTAAGATGTATCTGGAACTTCTAAGGTGTTTGAGCAGCACTCCAATTTTAAAAGTTATTTTAAATAAAACATTCAAAACTCTCTTGTCCCTGTACATCTGCTGGCAAGGGTTATCGCTTTCTTCCAATAAGGTCATCCTGACGCACCATATAGGGATCGTAACTCATTGTGTTACGATAGCAACAACTCCAATAACGTTTCTACAGTTTCAGTTTTATAAAGTAGACTAGATCTTGATTCCTGTGACCACCAAATGAATAGCTTTCTTCTATAAACCATAACCAGGTTCCAATTCATGATAAAAGTCACTATATACATATGTTTTATAGCAAACAAAATATAGCTGTATTTTCATGATTTTAATACCCTTTCCTGAAAAAAGCAAACTCTGGTATAGTCTCTCATTTTTTTATGCCAGCAAAACTTTGGCTTTTACTTTTATACTTTTAGTGAAAAAATAGTCTTGAAAAGTTACAAAAATGTTTTTTGCATACTAGGAAAATGTGTTAGGAATTTGGCCCAGGGTGCTTGCAATGTGTGTTTTTTTTGCTTGCTTGTTTGTTTGCTTGTTTTTCTCTTGTTTACTTGCTTGTTTTTATTTTGTTTGCTTGTTTTACTTTTGTTTGCTTGCTCATTAGTTTGCTTGGTGTTTTCCCATGTTTGTTTGCTTGTTTTTCTATTGTTTACTTGCTTGTTTTTCATTTGTTTGCTTGTTTTACTTTTGTTTGTTTGTTTGCTTGTTTGTTTGTTTTTAAGCTTGTTTACATCTTTTCAGCTGCTAAGATGCTTTTTATAACATGATGGACAAGTCAGGAGCTGGGAGTGGCAGTATTGGACAAGGTAAAGATTATTCCACCATTCAATAAAGCGTAATGATCACTGAACATCAAAGCTCTCCAAATTTCAATCAAATATCAGCAGGGCTTGATATTAAAATTTATGCAAACTTACCCAAGTTCAAATAAAATTAAAAAATAAGAAGAAAAACTGTCTTTTTTTTCTCAAAAACAGGTAACTTAGGGGTGTTTTCCAAATTGCTTGTTTCTACTTACCCAACAGCATTCAAAGTAACCTTGGGTTAGTCCACAAGTACAAAAATCAAATCCTGCTCAGTTGTGTTTGGTACCGAGCGTAACCTGACAATTTTTTTTTACTTTTTTATTCTTGTCCCGATGTAAGACCACATGGTCATCAAGAAATAGCAAGTCTGAATACTTCCACATTTTTATTTGATTTGTAATTTTGGAGAGGCAAGAGGAATGAGCCCAACCTTACAACCCAAGCCTATAGACACAGGGGTTTTAGGAGGGAAAACCACCCATAACTAAAGCATATCAATCACCTTATTCTACAATTGTTATCATTGAGTTAATTTTATATTAACTGTAGATATATAAGCCTTAGATCCTAAGAGCCATACTGTACTACTTAATTTAATTAATTACCACTTAAACGACTGGTGCTTTAAATAATGTCCTGAAGCTGTAAATACGTTTACAAATTTCAAATGATATCACATAATCTTTCAAAGATATCATAAAACTTAGAGTTGGTCTGATTTTGTTCTCATTTTGTCATTCTGTTCATTGTTGCATAACGAAGTGCCATAAGTGCATTGACTGACTGCAATAAA
Organism: Nematostella vectensis; assembly: GCF_932526225.1. NCBI lineage: Eukaryota > Metazoa > Cnidaria > Anthozoa > Actiniaria > Edwardsiidae > Nematostella > Nematostella vectensis. The sequence continues at coordinate 3,117,092 of NC_064042.1, forward strand.
TCATTTGATTATTTTTAATTACAAAAGAAGTTGATAAATAAAATGACCATAGTTATAATTTTATAATAATTTTCACTGTAAGTCTAAACAATTACTAATATTTGTCAGTGAAACTTGTCGAGTTATAATTAATTTGATTGAACTAAGAACTGACTTGTACATGACTTTTATAAATCGTGTTGACAATGAACATCTTTGTTGTGTTACTGTACTGTATGTAACAGGGCATCTGTTTTGTTACAGATGCATGGATGATATCACACTATGTCGACAAGATGGAGTTGAGTGGCCATTTATTCTTGACATCCCAGATGTCCTTATGCATGTTTAACACTTCAGATGCACTCATATTAAATCTCTGGACACGTAACTGCAAGTAATTTAAAAGACAATTGCCTTCGCTGTAAATCACAGGCATAAATGATAAAAAATGATTTAAATTTAACTTAATAATTGCTATAACAACACATGCCGCGTCCAACTGGGCTTGGTGTTTGTCTTCCTTAGGAGAAAAACTGAATTTCATTGAAGCCGTAGTACTAATGGTTGAATTGGAACTGGTTCATGTTAAATACCCATCTAGAATCCTAGCCCTAAACAAACACCTAGCCCAGTCTCTGTGAACACTGTTGCAAAGGAGTGTCTTTCTTCTAATTGTTTTACTCTTTGCTGTGTTTTTAAGTATTCTGAAAACCCCCACTGAGATTTTTGAATGCTAATACTGCTTCTCACAAAACACATTTTGTATGCTTGGTCCAAAAATGGCTCTCAGGTGGCATAACTGGAAGCCAATATAAGTGTATGCCAATAAGAACAGTTCAAGGCTTTTGACTTGTGGAAGCCAAAAATTTTTTTTGTCCCTTGGAATGTGAGCTTTCAGAATTTTCAAAAATTGCAGTAAAACCCCTTGTTCTCAACTGTGTACATACGACGCTCTCCACATGTGCATTTAAATCTCTTATAACCTAATTTGTTGTTAAAGAAAAGAAAAAAGAAAAAAATGGAAGTGATATCTCTACTTATAAGGATGAAGCTTTATCAGTTCTTAGGCTTGTAACAGTTTGAAATACCTAAGCTAACATGCTAAATCATTGCAACTTGGTGACAATGTTATTATTTCAATTGCACAATGTCACTTTTTCTCACCTTGATAAACACATTATACTAAGTCATACTAAATCTAAATCTCATTTGCACTTGCACAAATAGCAAAACACGTTTCTTGTTATCATATTAAACATAACTGCATCTTAATTAACTGCCGTAACAGCCAAATAATTATGCAAAAATGTACTTTTAGTCCTTCAACTGCCGTGATTACATGATGATATTTATCTTTTAGGGAAATATGAAGGTGCAGCACCAGTCCCCTCCACACTCCCCATCATGAACTGTGTGATACAAAATAGTGGGTCAGACGAACAGGCTGATGAAGTAGACTATGTTGGAGCACAGAATTTTTATAGCAGAATTCCTACTAAGTTTCGTGACCCTTGTGGTGCCCCGCTTCGCAAGCTGAGTGTAGATTTGATCAAGACTTATAAGCACATTAATGAGGTAACAGCAGAAATGAGTGGCATACCGTAATGATTCGAATAAGTGCCCTCTCCCCAATATCTTAATTTCATTTAGCTTGCATTGACATCACATTACAACACGGTCTACTTATCTTCCCTTATTTATACCTATGTGCACAATTTTTTGTTTCAGTCCATTTTAAAGCTGGTATTTACTGCCAAAATAAAATAAGCATCCCTTCCTGATAAGCACCCCCCAAAGACCCGACAAATTAAATAAGTGCCCCAGGCGCTTATTCTACTCATTACGGTATCCATGATTTTTTAACGGCGGCCACGGGGTCCAGGCCTGTTTGAGAATTCAGTTACAATTTTTACTTTTCCTAAAAAAGGGAAAATATCAACCCAATGCATCATCATACTATAATTTGGTACTTGGTATTTGCTTACTGTTATTTTTCAAATGCGATTGGTTGTCCTTTAGTATACTTGCCAGATTTTTCTGTTGCATTTGTAATTAAAGTTTGCCTTTTTGTGCGCCTGCTGGATTTCAAAAATGTCCCTCCCCCATTAATTAATGATAACTCCCCAACCCACTTATCTTCAATGTTCCTGTACCTTAATCCAGTTTTTTTGTTCATTCCTCTAGGTTTACTACGCCAATAAGAAAAGACCCAAGCCCGAAGAACCAGACCCTGTCCGGCCGAAGAAACGACCGCCTCAGTACAACGATGGATATGATGATGAGAATTATGATTACATCGTAAAAGCAGGAGAAAAGTGGTTTGACCGATATGAGATTGAATCCCTCATTGGAAAGGGCTCGTTTGGCCAGGTATGTGCCATTCACCTGTTACTCATTATTTCGCGCCCAGACCACAGACATAATATAAAACCTACCTGACTCCTCTTACTTTTTCGCTCATGTTTCGTGATACGCTGGCCGTTTGTACCGTTATGTCCAACCAAGACCACAGGGATACCGATTGGGCCACTCGATCGCTTTCTATGGTTTTGCTCCTCTTTTGGTAAACGTTGTTCGGTACTTAGCAGACAAAAATATTCGTCATAGCAAACCAAGCAACAACGAAAAAAAAAACGTAGAAATTATTAAATGTCGACATGCGTTTTGTGTTTGTACAATTGTATTCTTCACATTCTTACTCTTCGTATTTTTTTTTCGCTCGTTCACAGGTTTGTAAAGCCTACGACCACCAGGAGAAAGAACATATAGCAGTCAAAATTATCAAAAACAAGAAACCTTTCCTTAACCAAGCTCAGATAGAAGTCAAGCTATTAGAACTTATGAACAAAAATGACCCTGACGGCAAATACTACATAGGTAGGTTTTAAAAGTAGAACCTTAAAAGTAGAAACCAATTTTACTTTTCTTTTTCATCTTTTTCATCGAAGAGACACACCAAAGAGACACACCAAAGCAAAAAATAAAAAGACACTTTATGTGGCGAAACCATCTCTGCCTAGTCTTCGAGCTCCTTTCTTACAACTTATATGATCTGTTACGGAATACAAACTTTCGCGGGGTTTCCTTGAATCTCTTACTTTTCTTTTTCATCTTTTTCATCGAAGAGACACACCAAAGAGACACACCAAAGCAAAAAATATAATAATAATAATAATAACCTATTCATTTTTTTTTTATATGATCTGTTACGGAATACAAACTTTCGCGGGGTTTCCTTGAATCTCTTTACTTTTCTTTTTCATCTTTTTCATCGAAGAGACACACCAAAGAGACACACCAAAGCAAAAAATATAATAATAATAATAATAATAACCTATTCATTTTTTTTTTCAGTGCGGCTAAAAAGACACTTTATGTGGCGAAACCATCTCTGCCTAGTCTTCGAGCTCCTTTCTTACAACTTATATGATCTGTTACGGAATACAAACTTTCGCGGGGTTTCCTTGAATCTCACTCGCAAATTCGCTCAGCAAATGTGCACAGCGCTGCTGTTCTTGTGTTCGCCCGAGCTGAGCATTATTCACTGTGATTTGAAACCGGAGAACATTTTGTTATGCAATCCTAAACGCAGCGCTATCAAAATTGTGGACTTTGGGAGTTCTTGTCAAATTGGCCAAAGGGTAAGTGAATATTTAATTCCTAATATAGTCAACAGAAATAAAACAATGAAGCACCAAAAACTCGAATTCAAGCTACCCGAGCAACTTGCTAACTTGAACATGAATTTCCTTTATTATATTTATGAGTCATATCTACTCGATAACTCGAACTCGCTGATAACTAAAATTTATGTTCGTTTTCCTTGATGCTTCGAATTACCTCGGCGCCAATATACTTCCTTCCGAGTTGCTGTGACTTTCGAGTTAACTGGATTGCTGTGACCTCCGAGTTCGAGTTAACTGGGTTGCTGTGACTTTCGAGTTATCCGAGTTGCTATGACTTTCGAGTTAACTGGGTTGCTGTGACCTTCGAGTTCGAGTTAACTGGGTTGCTGTGACCTTTGAGTTCGAGTTAACTGGGTTGCTGTGACCTCTGAGTTCGAGTTAACTGGGTTGCTGTGACATTCGAGTTCGAGTTAACTGGGTTGCTGTGACCTCTGAGTTTGAGTTAACTGGGTTGCTGTGACTTTCGAGCTCGAGTTATCCTTGGTGGTAGACCTGGTGCTATACACAGACACCGTGGGTTTTTTTACTTTTATCACTATTGCTTACCGCATTGCCAAGGGTAATTTGATACCAAAAATGACTACTAGTTGTTTACCATGATCCGCGTGATTTGGAAAGTAGCGCGAAACTTTGGCGCCTTTTTACGCTTCACCAATCAATGACTCTTCGTTTTTAGTCGGCAATCATTCGGTTGGCTTACTGTTTACCGGGTCGAGTTTATTACGATGTTAGTTGAATTGAATGCATGTTTAAGTGGGTTTTATTGAGGTCAAAGGACATCAAGCGATTTATTTGAGTTAGATGTTTAAAAGTTTTCAAGCAGCCTACAGATTAAACATGTCTACAATTCTTATTAATTCGAGCTTATTTTGTTTATAATATATATTTTGCCTGAATCAGAACAAAAGACGCTAAAACTGGACTCTTATCGGTATTGTTGTCTTTAATTTTAGTATTAAATTGCGTTCATGTTGCTTTAGCTTAAAAGATTCTCGAAATGTCTTGAAAATAATGGTTGTTCTTTTACGCGGTCGATTTAAACAACTATCAAAGTAAAAATTCTCCGTACAGCCCCGTCATGCGTGGGCGAAGGTCGGCGCGATCAATCATACGGGACCTCAAGGGACTTGAAATGACAGTTTGTCTCCCTCGACCAATCATAAGCGAGTAAATACCGCCCCCGTCACACAACATGAGTCTGACTCATAGTGACAGCTGAGACCTACGCTGTCAATTCAATGCCGTCTACAATTCATGCAAATTTACAGCGTTTTGAGAAGTTGGAGCAGTTATTTTGAATAATTTATCAGACGTGCTAGTTTTCCAGCACTTCGCTTGATATCCAATTGTTTTAGTTAGTGTTTTGGTCCATAATTCGTATCAAGTTTCTGACCGCTTATTCCTGCATTCGGTCTGAAAATTAATAAGGTTGCTGTCACGAGAAATATGACTGGTTAAAAAAGTGATTTCTTTTCAAGTTTCAAGTGTTATTTTGGCGCTCGGACAATTCTCAAATTTTCCAAGACTAAACAAAAAAGACAAACGGACCATTTTATATTGTTTTAATTAAACATTTAGTCTACCACTTTGAGAATGTGCTCAAATATCTTTGTCTGAGGCCTTGTTGCAGATATGCCAAATTTCTATTACCAAATATTAACCTGCTGCGTAAGGCCCCTTTACACTTTCAGGTTTGCTTCAAATTTTTTCGCGCGAATGATGGCGGTTTTTCTCGCTGAAAACGTGCGAATTGCGTTTCACAGGGGCGGTGAAGGGGGTGCAAACGTCCCGTGCAGATACTGCAAAGGCATAAAAAAATCCCTTTTTGTTTTTTCGGAGGTGGTTAGATTTTTATCAGAGAACTCCCTCCATTCCCCTCCCCCACTCGGAAAAAATTAGGTCCAGTTTTTCGGATTTCGCAACCCCCCCCCCCCCCCCCCCCAAGAAAAATCCTGGGTACAGGCCTGTTTCGTATTATGTTGCGTAGTGAGATTATGTGCTAGCGTACGCGCTAGCACACAATCAGTAGTTATAAACTAGGTGCAAATTCGCGCGATCTGCTGTAATTTTTCTCGTGCGATGTCTTTTACATTTCAAACATGCTCGTAAACTTTTGCAACTTGTCGCATTTTTTGACAAAACATGACGTTTCACTGGGGTCTCCTGGGGATAATGGCCAATACTGCACACCAGCTTAAGTCATGTCCAATAAAAACAATACAACATACCACAAAACTAATTCATGGCTATACAAAGAGTAATACATTTTAATTGATTATCCGCCCCAAAAAGACTGCCACTTCTTCCATTTCCTGTCGCTCCATCAAAAAAAACCCTCGAAGAATACAAGTAAAACAGATTATAGCCGAATTTGTTGTTGCGCGACCACCGAATTCAGATCCTTTGCTCGTCTGGTAATAGCGCGAAGTCAGTCATAACACCGTGATCAATTAATTTCTCTCGCTGTGTGCAGTCAAATGGTTTATGACGCGACAGTGAAAACATGAGGGCCATCGATTGGTTTAGACGGTTGATTGACGCGTTATCCCAACGAGACAAGGATTTTGGATTGACCGAGGTCGCGAAACAACGCTCTAAAAAGTGGCGAAAGTGTTCCCACGCCATGTTTTTATTTTCTGCGCACGCTCATTATGTAGAACCGCTGAAATACGCAACGCAATTCGCAAGTTTTCAGTGATATCTTAGCAATACGTACATAACTGGTTACACATGATTGAATATGAGGGCGACCCGTGCTAAGATGTTGTCATCAAACGTTATCATTAAATATAAAAATATATATATTCAAAGGCTGGAATAGCACCCTTTTTTAGGTCCCGTATAGCGGGTTGGTACTCCTGTGTGCTTCACTTAGAACATTTCGAGGTATATTTTGCCCGCAAAGTATATAATACCAATAAAATACCAATAAAACATAAGAATATCCTTTTACGAGTCATACTTATGCTCTGCCAACCACTTTTGCATTCCAGATTTACCAGTACATCCAGAGTAGGTTTTACAGATCGCCGGAAGTCTTACTTGGTATCCCATATAACCTGGCTATAGACATGTGGAGTCTGGGGTGTATACTGGTGGAGATGCACACGGGAGAACCTCTGTTCAGTGGGGCTAACGAGGTGGGTACAATACGGGTTTATGCTTTGTTATCAGAGTGAACTGCAACAAATTTTAAAATCGGTGAAGCATGGTGATGAGAAGTTATTTATATTTAATCTTAATAATATTGGAATTTTCAGTTCGACCAGATGATGAAGATAGTTGAAGTTCTAGGGATGCCACCAAAAGATATTTTGGACAACGCACCTAAGGCCAGAAAATTCTTTGACCGGTTACCGGACGGATCGTACCAATGTCTCAAGGTCAAGGATGGAGTGAAGGTCAAGGTGAGGAATCTGCTGAAAAATTTATTAAGTTATAAGTAATAAGTTATCATAGTGGAGAAGTTATTTTTCGTGTTTTACGCCAGAGAGCGACGCAATAATGAAACCTTTTAAAAATAAAACCGTAACTTCTGAATATTTTGCTTTTTGTTGTTTATTATTTTGCCGCCAAAAGCTGGAGTGTTCGTGTTTGTCACCCAAAAAGTCACGTAATTTGTTAGTGCGAGTCGCCTACTGGGTGAGTCCCCCACCCAACCACCACTACCCCTCAATCTTCCATGTTGAGCTAGCATAATGGCTTTGTGATATGATAATTATACTTTCTTTACGTCTGCAGGAGTATCTCTCACCTGGGAGCCGTAAGCTTCACGACATTCTAGGCTGCGAGACTGGCGGCCCGGGCGGGCGAAGGCTAGGCGAGGCCGGCCACACGCTACAAGACTACCTCAAATTCAAAGACCTAATACTGCGCATGCTTGACTACGATCGCAAGACGCGCATTGTGCCATACGCTGCTCTCCATCACTGCTTTTTTAAAAAGACCGCAGAGGAAGGCACCAACACCACACATTCAGCGACGAATTCCCCCGCAATGGGGAGCACAACGAACTCTACCACTAGCACAACCAATAGCACGGTTTCTAATACTCGCGCATGCTCAGATCCTACAGCCCACGTGACGTCATCAGCCATGGAATGCGACAGCCCTGGGAACAAGACGCAATGGGGGAACTCTGCTAGCAGCTACAAACGCAGTGTGGAACGGACTCCTTCTAATGAATCGGACTCTCGCGTTGCCGCACAGGCTATTCACATCAACGCGCCTCACACGTGTAGTGAAGGCTCTTCGTCTTATAGCTCTGCGTCAACTTCTTTGCACAGTAGCGAGGCTAGTCGCGGGCAAGGCCGCGGCTTCGCGCACGCGCCTGGGGTCTATTACAGCTCCGAGACTATGTCGAATTACTCGTCTTCAAGCTCGTGTAACTCAATGAACATGGATCAGCCTGCTAACGCCGTAAACGCGGCTGACGTGGCTACTAATGCGAATTATGCAGGGCCGATCTTGAGCGCTGCGGCACCCCCGGACGCAAATTACACGGGCAATAATAGTTATGAGTATTATAATGCTGGCTCGAATCCGCAGCACCCGCGCTCAATAGGCGCTACTACGCACCGACGGGACATCGTACAACAACACTCTACCGGGGAAGACTCGCCCATGGTTGGAGTATGCGTACAGCAAAACCCAGTCGTCAGCAACTAACCGCACATTGGCGTACGGTCACCACTAGAATACACCCACTGCATATTCACCTTTTGGACGCTAGTTACCACAGTATATTAACCACCCTTTTAACGCTATTATTTCACACATTGAGGGCTTAAAAAAAACCTAAGTTATTAGGATTCAAAAGAAGTGTAAAAAGGATTCAAAAGATGGGTGCAGTTTGTATTGTGTTGGTTACCGTGCGCCATAACATGTTGGTTGGGAGTGATTATTTTTGCGCCATGTGGGGAGCTGCCCCACAGGTGTCTTTATTCGGAGCGGGAGAAAGCGATCCCGGGAGGCATTGCGCCAAAGGACGGCGTTATATTGTGTCACGAGAAGATTGCGTTACGCGAAGATTTGTGTTACACGGGATGGTATACAATTGACACGCTTTAACGACGGCGTTTCGTGACTTGGTCATGAAGTCAAGATGTGGATGTTGTCCATCGAAACATCACGATTGCGTTGCGTGATCCATTTTGTCATGCTGTTGTGTTTTGCTACAAAGTGTGACGTCACAAGACGCAATGTTAGACAGTATCCCGTATCTATGGTGTAACACATGAAGTGTCCGTGACTCTGCCACTTGATCTAAATGTCTGCTACTGTCAAGTCCCTCTTGTCAGTGGAAATCGAGCAGTGCGACGTGCTTAGGATCCTAGTACCAAATATGGTATCCAGTGCCAAATATGGTATCTAGTGCGCCTTTCCGCTTCCTTGACTCAATAGAGAAGAGATATAGAAGGAGGCGTACAAGGGAGATTCGAGTTGTTTTCAACATTGAATTTGGTTAGTATGGTTTAGCTAGTTATTGCAGCAGCGCCTTCTCTTTACTGTTAGCTTCAATGCAGCCATTAATTAGCTGAAGTCACTGAGAGAAAGTGTACAATATATCCCTTCTTTTCTTGACAAGTCACGTAGAGTGTTAGTCACCTATACCACCCTTCATCTTGTTTACTCTCCTTCAATTAAGTATTTTGTGGCAAGCGTCTGTCACCCTGTTTTACATCATTATTATTTTTATTTTATTATTATTTTGTTCGGAAGCGTTTATATTTTTATGTATTTCCAAATATTGCATTACTTTTTATTGTCAAAATTCCACGGCGAAGGCGAAAAATATAAAAGGGATCTACTAGATTACACTTTCTTCCACTGACTTGCTCTCTTTAACTTCGCATTGCGCTACGCTAAAAGGGAATGCAAAGATTAGAGAGAAAGTACCAGAGAATTACAGGAGGCAGTTGTAAAATTGAAAGATTTGTCTCGAATATTTATTCGCTATGCATTTGTCCGAAAGAAAAAATCTGGGGAAAAGGAGTGCTTTTTGTTCGGTATTTTATTTATCGTTTGCTTTCCCTTGCTTGCAATGTTTCTCCTTAAACACTCCTAGGCTTTATGCAATTTAGAATTTAATCTTCAAAAACCTGCATGGAATATATGTATTATCTCGTTTTAACTATTTAGTTATCCTTTTTTAACTTTCGTTTTTAATATTTGCTTTTATATTTAGTCTATATTGTTCTTTTTAATCATCTCTCCCTAAGTATTTTATCTTTTGGATCCACTTTGGTCTGTTTTTATTTCGATTTGATAATCCTGTTGACTTTGTCTTTTTTTTTACGTTTTCCCAAGAACTCAGTTTTCAAATTTGAACTAAATAGGTCAACTTACTTAATGGGGAAGGAACACTGATTTAGCTTTTAAATTAGATTTCTTTATTTCTTTTTCTTTTCTAATGGTAATGTTCATTCTTAAAGTGTGAACCCGACTTAGTAGAGCATTTTCACCTTTAGATGTAACGGCAAATTTTTAATAAATGCGGCTTGAGCGCTCGCCTACGTATCGACGTCATTTTCCCATAAATTTTAAGGGTTATTATTAAAACCGGTAAATCGGTCTCATTTTTAAATGTTAAGGAAAAGCGTAGTATCTTTCAGTCTCGGCTGTTCGTCGTGACATTACGTTACGCAGTCGTGACATTGCGTTACGCAGTATGAAATTGCGTTACGCGCGCTCCCGTTGGCAGTCGAGACTCGTTGGACTACTGCGCACATTATTTCGGTAGTTACTTTATGAAAGTATTTTGCAATCGACCTTTTTGTATCTACGTTGATGTCGATAGTCTTTATCATACATAAAGTATCTACCTTTAATTTTTTAGTCGATGCTAATTGCACGGTAAGCAATAACTCGCCCTTGTCTCTCACGGCGTGTAAGGTTCTGGAGAGACTGGGATGAGATAGCTTTTAAATTTTTACTCGAGGGGATGGGGTGAATCCATGGGTGACCACTTTGTTTTAGTAAGTTCTGAACGCTCGCGTTCCTTGAGACCGTTGTACATAAGTTTCAGTCACATTTAGCCTGTTTTGAGTACCAAAGTGTATGTAGATTTTGGTAAATTAAAAAAAAAAATACTGCATGTATGTGTAAAGTCAATTGCTTATAAGGTTATGATTTAGGTTTATGAAGCTCGTGGTTACAAAATAGCAGTTCCAAAGGCTTACACTTTGTGATATCACTACGATACTACACGCGCTCTCATTGGCTGATCAGCGCACCGTACCTTCCTTCTTCGATACTACGCGCGCTCTTATTGGCTTATTAGCGCACTGTACATTCCCGCCTTGATTGTATTGTTCTCTTTTGCTCCGACAAAGGGCTAACGTCGAAACGTCAGCGCAACCACTCGGTTCCACCGAGGCGTTTAACATACCTTTTCAACCTTGTGTTGATTCAAACCTTGCCTACACCACGCCTACGCAGACCATCTAGTTTTTCTACAGCTTGCCTGTAGTCTTTCCAGTTATACCACTTAACTTATATAGCTACGATTCCACTCGCGCTCTTATTGGTTGATCAGTGCAATGTACATTCCCGTCTTGAGTATACAGCTACTATAAAACGTGCGCTCTCATTGGTTGGTTAGCGCACTGTACATTCCCGTCTTGATTGTACAGCTACGATAATACTACGCGCGCTCTCATTGGATGATTAGCGAACCATTCCCCTATATGCGCGGGGATCACCTTTTCTTTGCCTCACCTGCCTCACCCTCTAAACAAGCGCAGTGCTTCCTTACCCAAAACGCAGGTTAACACTCGGTATATTAAAAAAATCTCTCGCCCCAGCTTCACCCTTCTCGGCGCTCCTATCTCGGAAACATCTGGGCCGGGTTCCTAGAAAGCAGGTTTACGCTAACCCAGGGATAAATGCTCTTTTTATCCAATCAAAGGTAAAGATAGCCGTCTATATCCCTGCTTTAGCGCTAACCTGCTTTCTAGGAACCGCCTCCTGTACGTGACGTCTGCTCGGGTGTAAAGTAAAGGGTTCTGTCACAAATTTTCCGTGTGCCACTATTTACTCACCAGCCTCACACGAGAGGAGAAACGGCAACTAGCCTGGGGAATGTGTAGTTCCAGAAAATATCCATACATCCATGGGGGGAAGGGTATGGATATTTTCTGGAACTACACAATCCTATGTAAGGCTTCTTGGCTCTCTTAGGCCTAGCACAAGCGCCGTTCTTTTCATGTGCCGTTTCAAATGCAAATGAACAAGAATTATCGAATTGGGTCATCTGCATTTGGAACGGTACATGAAAAGAACGGCGTCTAAACTAGGTCTTGATCATCCGCTTGATATATTGAAAGAATTTTCGAGTTTCAGTAACATTATACCATTTAATATCTTACTGGAAGACTTCTTCTATTTTCTTTGCATGATATTCGATTTGCTTTTAATGGATTCACTGGTAAAATTTAATTACATCAAATGATCGTTATTAAATAATGCTACTATAATTTCAAAAATGTTATGTCAATGTCGAGGAGTCTAGTGATATGAATGGCACAATTTTCATGTCAAAGCTATACTGGATTCGCGTGACGAAAGTGATGCGAAAACTTCATATTTCAATTACCTGTAATATGAAACCGTTATTTTTATTTTCCTTCTAATTTGTACATCCCTCATTATTAAACATCAACCTAAAATAAGGAATCTCTGTTGAGCGACTCTCTTGTTTATCACAACTTGAAATTAAGTTTTCATTATGTTTTCAAGGTTTTAAAAACTAAGGTCTTGCTTTCAGCTACCCTTGAATAAAAAGTCAAATACAAAAAGAAATAAAATAAATCTCTGACAATTACTTTTTAATTATATTTTACACCAGTTACCGGTATATAGCGGTTTTTATTGAAACTCAAGTGCGTCTGCCGTCTGGCATTACGTTTTGTTTTTCAAAGTGGCCGACTCACGTTCAACAGTCGCTAACATATCCTTAACTATGTTATCAAGTTCTTTCTCCTCTCCATCGATCACCCCGACTTTGGTAGTCTCCACGCTAGTCGTGTCTCCATTTGAGGAATACGTTTCGCAGACGTCTTTTCCCTCGCTCCCCGTATCCTCTTTCCTTGGCAAAGTACCACTTTTCCTCTCTTTACGGAGCTCTTCGAAATGTCCCTCGCGAAATGCCGAGTACAAGGCGAGAGCGATGTCTTTCGCCTTCTCTTCTGAGTTGCACATAACAGCGTGACACTCAACTTTCCTTGGTGATTTAGAGACGTGATGATTAAAAGCAAAAATACAAGTCTCGTAGCGGTTCAAAGTGCAATAAGACATGTCTTTAATAGGATAGAATCGACAGTCTTGATGGCGTTTTGCTTCGGTTATCTTTAAGCCTTCTTTGCAGACTTCGAGAGTGATTTTCGGGCATGACTTTTCCTCCAGCTTGACATTGTCGTAGATTTTACGCACCGCTTGTTCAATTCCAGCTACCCCTGGTTCATTTGTGCTCACAAAACCCAAATACTTCGCTTGGAAAATCTTCTCAGCGGCCAAATCTGCTTTACGATGCTTTACCTTGATCATCTTTCCTATCATAAATAAATCGCTGGCTTATAATTCATACAATATTTCAGTAATACGAAAGTTAGGAAACCACAGTTTCATCACCTTTCCATATTGTCATTCTAACTTCTTTCTTTTTGTAGAAGCATAGTTTAACTTTATGGAAGCCATTTATATGCTGAACCAATTGTCTGAGGTCGTTTTTGATTGGTCGACCGAGAGATATTGACAACTTGAAAGCGGCGATCCACCTGTTACCACACAAACCAAATCGCGGGCTCGCGTGACTAAAAGCCACATAATCGCTACCGCCAGATGAATTATTGATAACGCATTTTTATTAACTTGTTTATCGTGACTTAGTGACGCGAATAGAAGGCTATTGCAGTTAATTCACTAGCACTTAAGGAACGTTTGTGATAATTTCTCCGATATATAGGGATTTGATAATTTTGCGATAGAGCGGGTCCCTTTGATTTTATCGTGTTCTATAGATCTTAATAAAGCCCCGCAAGCAATTGATGGATTATCCCTAGAAATAGAATCACGTAATGCTTTACTGCAAATTTACAATTTTCTGCGAACTCCTTGCCAATAATTTCCAACTGCGAAACCGCTCTCTACGGCTGCGAAACCGCTTTCTATGGCTTCCGTCTTTCAAACTGATTTGATTGGTCAGCGCCTCGCGTGATTGGAAGCCATTTCAGTGCTGGCCAAAGATTATAAAAGCCGATTTAGGTGTGGGATTTACCAGAAACGTCAAAATGTGGATCAAAGTGTTCATCGCAAAATGATAAAGACAAATTATGGTCTTTAGGCATAAATCCTATGATACTGCTCTTTTTTTTAAATACTGAAGGTCCTATATAAGCCAAAAAGAGACGCTAATCAGATCAGAATGTGAGAGAACTCTCACGACTTCAACTCCCTGATCAGATTTACATAGGCGGAAAAGACTTTTTCCGGTTGTTGTTTTTTTTAGAGTAATGTCCCAAGTCCATTGGTATGTTATTATTTTTAAAACGGCTTTTAATTCAACAAACACTAAAATGAGCAACAATAGTACCATCACTTTTATCATTATCGTTATCATCTTTCACTTTCTCCTCGTCGTTGCCACGCCATCTCCTGAAAGCAAGGCGTCAAGCAAGAGTAACGAGCAAAAAAGGAGTACATCTATTCCAAATAAGGTTGCACCCGCGAATCAGTGTATCGTTACCCACAGTGGTCCATGGGTAAGGTATAAATGGATGAATCTTGGTCTCTTGACGCCGTATGAACGTTTAGAGGTAAATAAACAAGAATGCCAAAGCTTTATAACCCTGTGTTTGTTTTTATTTACACTGCGGGTTACGACACAGATTCTCGAGTACAGCCTTATATAAAATAGGTTTATGCTTATCTTAATTAGTTATCACTTTTTATTTCTTTTTACTGATTTAATTCTTAGTGTCCTTCTTATCTTCCGTTTATGGTTATGATTGTCCAACACCTAAACATCGTAAGCCACCAAGGTCTCGTCTTTCATAATTTCTTCAAAAATTTGCGACTTGTTCGCTCTCCGGGTGCGTTTACCACCAGCTAAGCTGTTAGCGTCCATGATGCCCTGCGCGGGTGGTTTGTCATTTGATGTTGCTTTCGTTACTCTGTGGTATCTGCCATCATCCATGATGCTCTGCGCGGGTTGTTTGTCGTTTGATGTTGCTTTCGTTACTCTGTGGTATCTGTTATCATCCATGGTGCTCTGCGCGGGTGGTTTGTCGTTTGATGTTATTGCTGGCTCTGCGAAATGCCTGTCACCATCCATGATGCTTTGCGCGGCTGGCCTGCTGTTTGTTTCTATCATCGGCACCTCGTTGTTTCTGTTGACATCCATGATGCTCTGCAATGGAGCCTTGTAGTCCGTTGCTGTTATCTGCGCTCTCTGTTGTCTGTTGCCATCCATGATGCTTTGCGCGACTGGCCTGCTGTTTGTTTCTATTATCGGCACCTCGTTGTTTCTGTTGACATCCATGATGCTCTGCGATGGAGCCCTGTAGTCCGTTGCTGTTATCTGCGCTCTCTGTTGCATGTTGCCATCCATGATACTTTGCGCGGGTGGCCTGCTGTTTGTTTCTGTCATCGGCACTTCGTGGTTTCTGTTACCATCCATGATTCTTTGCGCGGTTGGCCTGCCTTGAGTTCTTGCCATCAATACCCTATGATGTATAATACCGCCCGTGTAGTTCTGCACGTTGTTTTTTGCTTTGTCTGGTACCAAGTCATGTTTGACGTCCGTAATACTTTGCGCGGTTGGCCTGCCGTTTGTTGTTGCTATCGGCACTGTAGGATGCTTTGATGAATGGTGAATTTCCACAACGGTTCTAGCAACCGTTTCAGTATTATCAGTCTGCGTAGAACTACTAGACAATGCCTGAGTTCTCTGTGAATTCCGTCTAGATCGTTGACTCTCTTTCATGCTCAAATCTTGTCGAATGTTTTGCTCTTTTTTGACGTAGCGTAGAGAAATATGCGCTGCGAAAAGCAGCGAACAATGCCTCATTGATCGCTTCTGTTCTCACAACCGAGTCACAAATAACAGCATGGCAGTGAATTTCCTCTTTCGAAAGATGATTATTAAAAACAAAAACATTACATCCGTTTCGTGGAAAGACAGCATACGAAGTGCTCGCCAGGGAAATTCGAACAATTTCCCGGAAACGGTCTTTTTTTCCTTCCGAAAGCAAAGAAATTCTTTCTTCTGATATCTTGAGGCGAACATTACGCGAGTTCTTTTTCCCGCTTTCGCTATGTTGCAAATTCATAATTTTCGCTATGGAATCGTCAATTCCTCTCACTCCGTGTGTGTTTAAAACACATCCTATATAACGAACTGGGAGAGCATTGTCTTTCTCTAGTTCTTTTGAAGCACCTTCTAATCCCAGTTTTCTCCTAACTGACTTCATATCTTGTTTGATCTTCTCTTACTTTTATGACGCTTTCACAAAGACGCAAAATTATTCTAGCGTTAAGAGACGCAGAACTCACGAATATGATAAACGACGATAAATGCAATTTCCATTCTAGAAACCACTCTTCATTCGTCGGGAAACACGTTTTATAAACTGTGGGGATCTGCTGTGTTTTAATAGGCTCTCAGAAATTATCTATACATTTTTGCCCCGGGGGTTTTGTGTGAATGGAAGAGAAGGCAGGTTCAAAAAATTTGAAGAGCCAATTGGATCGCAGAGGCTCGTATATTGAAAAATGATAAAAACAATAATAAAAAAAATAAAAAATGAAGGCATAATGTTTGGTTCATGTCTCCTTAGACTTGTGAGAGGAAAAGAAACTTAGAAATAATTGTTTTTAATGGATCTAATTTATTTTCTAAAAATAGCATGATTTGGTAAACTTTTCAAACAAAGCTACGTGTTTGAAACATTATACAAATCATCAGCTATATATTTTGATAATGGCAAACGTTAATCTTATATCACAGGCATTTTTCTAACTTCTTACAGTGGCTAGAAATGGTTAGATATGCATAGAATATAACAAAATATACGATAAGTATATCTAAAAAAGATAAGAATTTTATTTCATTTCTGATTTATCTGCACAGCGTTATCATAATGTTATCGAAACACGATATCGAATCAGACTAGATATCATGCAGAGGTTAAAAAAAATAATATGAATGTCCCTGACGCAGTTAGCCTACACAAATAAAAAAAACCCACATGGATAATAAACAAGGACAAATAAAACACTGATAGAAAAAAAAAGTAAATAAAATTAATAATTGAGGGAATAGAAATTACAATAGAAAAGGATTATATGTAGTTGAAAAATTGTTGCAGGTCTGCTTTGGTTGCCGTGGAGACCATTAAGGATGGCTTTAGGGGTGGTTGCCATGGTGACATTTACTGACAGTGGTCATTAGCGTGTATTACAAACATAGCTGGTACCGGGTGAATTATTCAAGCACAACAGTATTGTGACCGAATAACGTTAGCCAGACGCGAACTGTCAATAGACCGTTGATCAAAGAAATTCCGAAATTTTAGGGGTAGTCAGACGGCTATGTGCTTGTTGGAGTGGCTAACTCACAATTAAGAACAATTACGATTCACATTTGAAAAACAAAAAAAGAAAACAATAGTTGTGTTAGAAATACCAGACGCTTACATGGTGTTACATTGGCTTTCACAAAATTCAGGTATGTAAATGAAAACGCTAATTAAAATAAAATAATTCGCTAATTTCATTGTGGAGCTTTGCGTATAGTTAGGTATAAGTCAATAACGGACACTTTGTTTCATATATATCATTATTGATTGGTTTAAGATGAGCAGCCTCGAAATTGTTGGTCGTGTTGAAAGTCGACAGATTACCGTAATCTTCGTTTAGTAGCCAGACGACCGGTTCTTTATTTCTGATCACATTTTTGCTATACATCTGGCTCAAAGCGATGAAAGCGCAAACAGCAACTGTTGTTTGGCAAATGACAGTTTTACGACAGAAAAGTTTTATGGGTTTCATTATACTTCTAACGAATGCAGGGGAGTATGGATAAATCATTCACGATAATCCATTAAAGGCCATCGATGTATGGCTTAGATTCATCATTTTATTCTTTCGTACGGATGCCTTAAGTTTCTTTTGGTCATTGAACTGCCATTTTACATCTGTCAGAGTGCGACGCTTATCACAATTAAAGTCACAGAGCGAAAATGTTACAGATTCAGTCTTCCAACACGATAAGTCCAACAACAAACGACTATTTCATTGTAAACACTCTATATTTTTTTTCATATGGAGTGCAGACGCTTATTTGAGGGTGAATCTTATTCAATATTTGGTGACTTAAAGGGCGCTTATTCGGAATAGGGAGTTTATTTGAAGTTGAGAGCTAGAATTGAGTATGGGTAGAACATACCAGTGGAACCTTCATATAACGTACTCTTCCCAAAGTCCTAATTTAAAACTTTTCAACTCTGCGTGTAAAAACATCCATCAAGTGGTGACCTACTTATAAGGGACACCATTTGTGTTCCTGGGGCTGCCCCTCTATATGAAGGTTCCACTGTAACGATTCACCGACGGTCAAGTCTTCGTAAGTCTGATTACAAATGAAAGAACTGAATTTCTTGTCCTTTATTTCCAGGTTTTATTTGTGGAACAAATCGTCCTAAATCAAGACTTTCACTAGATTAGAACACTGTTTCGTCATTCTGCTGGTGGTGCTGACCCTTGATACATAAAACCGGCAACACGGTACAGCGGCTGATCTCATAGCGCATGCGTGTCCATGCTTTGCATACCAGCGCAATGTCTGCATGCTAGTCGATGTCTTGTGACAAGTCACCTTATGAAGATAATCAATCAGTAAACCAGCTACTTGGTGAAACAGCAAGATGTTAGTTACAAGCTGACATTCTACTAGTCCTGGATATTCACTACACAGCGGTATTTTGCAAGGCGCATGCTCTGTCCAACACAAGAGCATAGCAAAGGCGATTCGGTGCTCACCCGACATATCGCCATCATTGAATGTGTCCCAAAATTCCATTGCTCAGCGGTCATCTTTCACGCGCATGCTCTGTCATGCTACCTAACCTGGGTCTGGGTTGGGTCTGCCTTCTATTTGTAGTGCTTACACTCGGCAGCATGTTGACGTCATACATTGTAGCTTTCATCCATGGTCACGTGTACCCGTTCATGCCTGCCGTTAGCGATACAGGCGTGCTGTCACCCGAGAAGTACATTTTCCGGGAGCTGAATAATTTGGCTTCATTTCTATTCATTGCGACTTGCTTCGTGCGGTATATGCAATATCAAATAGTGGCAGAGCAGTGTAGAGAAGAGAGCGTCAAGTTATCGCGTTTGAACAAGTTGACTTTTGGTATAGGGACATTGTCTGGTGTGTCTATGACATTTGTGGCCAATTTTGAGATTCAAAAGGTGAGTGATGAGTGAGAAAAATGCCTATTTACATCAGCACCGAAACATGTTGAGCTTTTAACTTGACTAGTCGGCTCTTATTTGGGATATTGTCTTATTCTCGAACATCATGTTGTCCATTGAGCCTCGCCCTATTCTTGTTTGAAAAGGA